>NC_087216.1:44798632-44823825 GCF_015104395.2 Macrobrachium nipponense | reverse complement strand
GTAAAAATGATAGATACTGATAAGAATGGACGTTTGCAGTTTTTGGGAAGTTAATATTTCATTGTTGAATGTTTTAATTTCCTATACTTTGCAGTCAAATTAAACGGAATCTTCATATGAATATGTTTATCGTTTGGTAGTAGTTTCTGTAAGTTGGTATGGTAGAATTAGTAATGATTTTTGATACATAATTAGGTAGGTATTTTAGGTAAGTCTTCGTATTCCGCTGAGTTTTACATTTGTGACATGAGTTGCCTTGTAGATTTTTTGTAAAATAATAGGTTATCTAAACTTTTAATAGTAAGAAATTAAGTATTAAAAGTGAGTTGTTCAAAAAAATTGTAATATATTTTGATATTCCGAAACTAGAGGTGAAATTGACAAAATCTCGGAATAAGAGGTGAAAATAATATGAGTTAAGGTCAGCTGTCAGGCGTTTGATGTAATATTGTATTGTCGCATTTGCTAATTTATTCTACAGTGAAATAAAATTCAACAAAACCATAACCATTTGGTAGGAGTTTCTCTTAAGTTGGAGTTATAGAGTTGGTAATGAATTTTGATAGCTAATTGGATAGGTATGTTAGGTAAAGGTTGGTTGTTCTGGAAAATGCAAATTTTATAAAAACCTTGAAAGTTAGATTTGGTAAAGGAAAGAGAGAGAAAAGAGAGAGATAGAGAGAGAGAGAGAGAGAGAGAGAGAGAGAGAGAGAGAGAGAGAGAGAGAGAGAGAGAGAGAACTCTTTAATATAAGTACATCGCCTGAATTGTGAGACGAATGGCCATAATTACCAGTTGATTGATGTGAAAGTTGTAATTATTAAGTGTTGTTCATTTCCAAACCAAACATGAAATACTTCCCAGACAGAATTTATTTCCGGAATTTTTGTTTGTTTATTTTTTTTTATCTACTCATTTTACTGAAAATTACTAAATTATTCATATGAATGCACTATTCAGAGCTTAACGTTATAATTTGAAGTTGTGTCTTTTTAGGGCATAATATATATATATATATATATATATATAATATATATATATATATATATATATATATATATATATATATATATAATATTTATAATTCTATGTTTTGTACATTCAGTAATATTTTAATTGATTATTTCCTTTTTTAAGCTTTTATTTCTTTCTTTGTTTTCATTCTATGTTTATCTAGATCTTCAAAGACGTTTCCACTTGTACGTTGTCTTTTGTAAGAGTACATAGTTTTTACATCAGTTGCCTTGTAAGTGGTTAGACTTTTGTAAAATAATGGGTTATCCAAACTTATAATAGTAACATGTTAGATTATAAAAGAAATTGTAAACATTCCAAAACTTGAAGTGAATTGAAGTGGCAGACTATTAGAGAAAGAAATGACAATATTAAGAGCTCTTTAAGTTAAGGTGTTAAGCATTCAATGTAATATTTTTTTGTCGAATGTACTAATTTAGTTAAATAGAATGGAATTCAATGTCTCCAGAAACATGATCTATTGTTGGGTAGCACTTAATCTACGTTGGTATATTAGAATCAGTAATGATCTTGATAGCTACTCAAATGGGTATTTTAGGTAAAGGTTAGTTGTTCTGTGAAATGTCATTTTTAAAAATTCTAGAAAGACATGCACATTAAGCAAAATATATTAGTCAGTAATTAATTAGGATCTTCAATTAAATTTGGAGTGGAGAGAGAGAGAGAGAGGAGAGAGAGAGAGAGAGAGAGAGAGAGAGAGAGAGAGAGAGAGAGAGAGAGAGCTGGCTCACCAAAAATAATTATGAATTTGGGCTACCAATTATTTCTCTTCTCTCTCTCTCTCTCTATCATCATCATATCATCATCATCATCTATGATTGAAAGAGACCTGTCAAATAGTCATTAACCTAGATTTTGTGAAGCCAGTTTTAATAGACCCAATCAATCGATATATGTGTCATATCTAGTATGGCTTGTTATCATTTATAATAGTTGTCGATAATTTCGTTTATTCCTTCATTTGGGCTGTTATATGTTAGTATATAACAAATTATTATATATATATATATATATAATATATATATATATATATATATAATATATATATTATATACATATACATATATATATATATATATATATATATTATATATATATATATATATATATGTATATCATATATATATACATATACATATACATATACATACAGTTTACTTCTTTCATTTATACGGAGAAATTTCATTACCTTTTGACATTTCCCAAAATTAGATTTATTTCCAAAGTGACATTGAACATGATCAGAAACCTTATAGACTATAGACAAGAGGGTATCAGAATGTCCAGTAATGAATAATGCTTTCGAAGAAATCTGTGTATCTGTCCTTATGTGGCTGTACGTATCAACTTTGGTTTGTTTACAAACTGGTGTGGTGTATAGCAGTAAATATTCTATTTTACCCTAGTTGTTTCTTTGTGTGAGTCATAGTTATGATATAACAAAAGAAAAATAGCAACTTTGTATGAATTATGAGAGATATTAGTAGATAGACTGTAGTATGAGAAATAGCGGTAAATATTTGAACTCGAACTAAAATATCTTAGTTAAACTTGATAATATTCACCAGAAAGAACTGAATTGTACTTATGAGTATAGACTACATAGCCAAGGTCATAATTTGTTTAATTGAATTTTGGAACGTGTATGTGTTGATGTGAAGCTTGGTACTTAGATTTGAGGGCAAAGTCAGTATATTTATTTATTATTATTATTCCCTATTCCTTATACTTGGTCTGTAATAATTAGGTCCTATTATTCTATTTAAAGGCTCTCATTTCTATATTTTTTATTTCTATGCAGATAGTATAGCCAGACCTTCAAAGAATTTTCCGGTAGTACTTTGTCTCTTTTGAAGACGTTTTGTACAAAATAGTCAATCTAAACTTATAATGGTATGAAGATAAATTGTATATAATTTATTTTATTCCAAAATTGGAGGTGAAATCTAGTGATAGAATCTCTGAAAAAAAAAAATTATAGATACTGGAGAGAGAGAGAGAGAGAGAGAGAGAGAGAGAGAGAGAGAGAGAGTTGATTAATTCAAAATTTGTTACAATTTAGTATTGTGATGATTTCTAAATGAAAAATTAAATTAAATATTTGGCAGCCCGAATTTCTGCTTGCATTCGAACTATACAAATTTTCTCTCTCTCTCTCTCTCTCTCTCTCTCTTCTCTCTCTCTCTGCTTTCTCCTTCTCTCTCTCTCGTCTCTCTCTCTCTCTCTCTCTCTCTCTCTCTCTCAAATATAAGGTATAATTTTTTTATCCAGTGTGACTAATTATCATCGGTCATAATTGTATAATTGTTAATTATTTTATTAATCATTTATTTAAGGCAGTGACAAACCACTGAGTCAGCATTATTTAGAATAAATTAGAAAACAAAGCAGATTACCAGTTTGAAAATAATGAGATGAATCGGAACTAAGTTTTTCTTGACTATTTTCACTTGAAAGAATGAAATTATATATATGAATATACCAGACTTCACGGATTAACCCTTAAACGCTGACTGGACGTATTTTACGTCGAGATAAATTGTCTGTCGGGTGCCGACTGGACGTATTTTACGTCGACATACGAAAGTTTTTTTTAAAATTCGCGGAAAAAAAAAATACTTATAGGCCTACCAGCCTAAAACTTTGAATCACGCGCCTTGGGGATGCTGGGAGTTCACGGATCAAGGCCTTGTTTTGTTTTGAAGCGTGACCCAGGTGCGCATGCGTGATATCCCTCCTTCTCGCTCCAGCCAGCATCAGTAGCACACCATCCGAGAGCGATCTTTCGTGAAAAGCGTGTTTTTCTGGACTTGTGCGAGACTTTGAGCATTTGTATTGCTACAGGACATTCATAGATATGTCTCAACGACGTGTGAACCGTGAAAGGCGCGTTTTACCCGTCGGAAGGGATCGTGTAAGGCGAGTTTTGGACCTGGATGCTGGCGAGGGGCCAAGCACCCAGCATGACCCTGCGCCTCAAGGCCGTTCTGTGCGGCCACGTGTGGCTGAAAGTGTTTCAGGAACACATCGTATGCCTTTGGTTACCCCTAGGAAGCATGTGGGCGTCCTTAGGGGCATTCGTAGGCATTTGGGAGGCCTCCAACCAAGGGACATAGACGAGTATCTTTCGGAGCTTGATCGGGAACATGTTGCAAGTCCTCATTTTGATGGCGGATGGTCATCGAGTGATGAGGACATCAGTCCCGATGAAAGTGAGGATGAATATATGCCCCCAATGTCCATTGAAGGCTCACATCCCGAAAGTGAGCTCGAATTCAGTGGGTTCAGTGCTTACGAGGGGAAATCTGAGGAGGAGGGGGAGGGTGGGGATACGGGCTCAAGTTTTATCGCAGAGGACGATACAGAAAGTGAGGGCCTAAGTGAGGGTGATGGGCCAACGGGGGTGGGTAGTGTGCAATATCGTGCCCGCACGCACGGGCACGTAGAAGGTCGGCTCGTCGCGCCAGCCAAGGTGAAGGTCGGTCGTCGGAGAGTGACGAGGGGTGGACGGAGGACCCCACCCCTCCTGGGATGACCATACCAGTACCCCTGACTGTTTTGGGGTTCTTCCAGCTTTTCCTGACGCGGGAATTGCTGGAATACCTGGTACACGAGACGGTGGACTACACTCGGTACTGCCGGTATGAGCTGAGGACGACCTTGTCGTATTACTGGCGGGGTTGCAACCTCATTGACATGGCGCATTTTTTGGGGCTCCACATTTATTTTGGTATGACACCTGCTGTCGACGTCAGGCAATTTTGGAGGAGAAATTATTTTTTTATGTATGCCGAATGTGCCTGGCGTTATGTCCCGTGATAATTTTCCATGGCGTTGGACAAGTTACTTCAACGCCTTCAACCCGAAGGGCCATTACCCCGGAATAACAGTGATCGCCTCATTTTAGTGCGGTACAGTGTTGGATTATATCCCGTGAGCGGTGTAGTAATCTCGTGATTCCTGGAAAGAACCTGTCTTTGGATGAGGGGATGATGACTTACCAAAGGACGTGCTTAGTATAAAAAGTGTATAACCCCAAGAAGCCAAAGAAATATGGTGTGAAATTCTTTCTCATTACCGAGGCCAACACTGGATACTGATTGTGGACTTTTCAGTGTATACCGGGGTCTTCTCCACGCTGCGTGACACTGTATTCAACCTTGTGGGACGTTTCCGTAACCAGGGATATCACCTGTTTATGGATAATTATTATAACTCGGTATCCCTGGCCCAGGAACTGTATGAAGCAGGTGTTTCTCGTCAGTGGTACCCTTCAGTTGGTGCGTGGGCCCCCGAATGTCCTCAAGAGGTTCGCTAATCATCCGCAACACCTGGCAAGAGGAGAGACAGAGTGGCGACGGAAGGGCGGTGTCTTCGTCATATGTTGGAAGGGTGTCCGACTCGTCCCCATGATTACGACGAGTCATGAACCCATCCAAGAAGAGATCGTACAGCGGAAGAAGACACGTTGACAGGGCCGAGTTGTGTTTGAGGAGTTTCGTTACCGAGCGGCCTACCGTCATTGGGCACTACAACAGGCACATGGGAGGAGTTGATCTCTTTGATCAGATTCATCCAGTACTATCCCGTCGCCAGGAGAACCAGAAGGTGGGACACAGAAGCTCCTCAAATACATCCTTCAGTTGGCCCTCCAAAATGCCTACATACTGTACTGTGGGTACCGCGGTGACAATCTTCCGAGGTTGACCCACATACAGTTCCTAGAGGTAGCCGGGAATGCCCTCATCAACATTCGAATCCCGATGAGTGGCCTTCCATAACTGACCCCCTGCCCCGAGCTGCAGATCTGCCCCTAGAGGAAAGGGCAGATAGGAGGGCCAACTTCGCTCGAACCACCCTGCCGCCGCCCCTGCTGCACGCGCCCCTGCTGACGACGCCCCTGCTGACGACGCCCCTGCTGACGACGCCCCTGCTGCGCCGCCCCGCGCGCCGCCCCTGCTGACGACGACGCCCCTGCTTGCTGCCGGCCCCGCCATCACCGCTTCTCGTCGGGTAGTGGACCCTGCGTGTCGGCTGCAGCCAGGGGAACACATACTGGAGGCCTTACGAAGGGCGAAGGCAGAAACGGTGCCGGGTGTGCCATATGAATGGCGAGCAGGAAGGAGAGACACCCGGCCATTCTTTCTGTCGTCTCTTGACAAAGTTGCTCTTTGCAGGATAGGGGAGTGCGACCGAAAGTACCATACTAAGGTCATGTATTGGAGCGCGCCCCCTAAACCAACAGCGGAGGGCGCACGGGGCCGCCGGGGTGCCATCAGCAGTAAGGGCTCGCGTCTCCCTCCTCCACCTGTACCTCGTCATGTCGAGTGGAAAAAAATGCAAGACTCTTCAATGGAGGGGGGAGAGAACAAGAATACAACGAAGAGTCATTCTGCATTTATTTTATATTTAGTTTTATATTTATTACAATTTTTATATATCTGAATGTGTGCATGATAAAATAATAATAAGACATTTCATTGTATGCGAAAGAGAAGTGTCACCTGCATTCCTTTTATTTATTTAATGTATTTGGTACCAGAATCGAAGAATGTAATATGTATATTTACATATAAAAAAAAAATTATATATATACATATATATATATATATATTATATATATATATATAATATATATATATATATATATATATATATATATATTATAAATATTTTTTTTGGGGTAAGCAAATTACGTACAGTCTAGTAATATTCAATCATTTACCTTCACTTTAAAACAAATTGCAAGTCTCTAGAGGAATATATCTTGATTTATGGTGAATATTTGAAAAAAAAATTTTTTATTCCCCCCGCGCAGCCGATTCTCGGGCGGCAAGCGAATCTCCGAAATGCGTAGGTCACATTCTCCTAATATTTGTGCCTTTTCATATTACGCTTATTTTTAAAAGGTTTATATATGGAAATGTGCGCAAAAACATGCACAATATAACAAAAAAATATTGGAGGGTTGTAGCATTTCTCATTTTTGAAATATTTGCATATAAAGTACGATAAGTACGAAAAAAACTACGATCGGTCAACTTTGACTCAACCGAAAAGGTCAAAAAACGCAGTTATAACATAAAAATCTTACAGTCTAGTAATATTCAATCATTTATCTTCATTTTAAAACATATTGCAAGTCTCTAGAACAATATCTCGATTTATGGTGAATTTTTGAAAAAAATATTTTTTTTCCCCTCCGCGCACCGATTCTCGGCCGAAAATCTCCGAAACGCGTAGGTCACATTCTCCTAATATTTGAGCCTTTTCATATTACGCTTTTTTAAAGGTTTATATGGAAATGTGCGCAAAAACATGCACAATATAACAAAAAAATATTGGAAGGTTGTAGCATTTCTCATTTTTGAAATATTTGCATATAAAGTACGAAAAAAACTACGATCGGTCAACTTTGACTCAACCGAAAAAGGTCAAAAAAAAACGCATTTATAACATAAACATCTTACAGTCTAGTAATATTCAATCATTTATCTTCATTTTAAAACATATTGCAAGTCTCTAGAACAATATCTCGATTTATGGTGAATTTTTGAAATAAAATATTTTTTTCCCCTCCGCGCGACGATTCTCGGCCGAAAATCTCCGAAACGCGTAGGTCACATTCTCCTAATATTTGAGCCTTTTTATATTACGCTTTTTTTAAAGGTTTATAGATGGAAATGTGCGCAAAAACGTGCACAATATAAAAAAAAATATTGGAAGGTTGTAGCATTTATCATTTTTGAAATATTTGCATATCAAGTACGATAAATAGGAAAAAAACTACGATCGGTCAACTTTGACTCAACCGAAATGGTCAAAAAACGCATTTGTAACATAAAAATCTTACAGTCTAGTAATATTCAATCATTTATCTTCAATTTAAATCATATTGCAAGTCTCTAGAACATCTCGATTTATGGTGAATATTTGAAAAAAATATTTTTATTCCGTCCGCGCGCCGATTCTCGGCCGAAAATCTCCGAAACGCGTAGGTCTCATTCTCCTAACATTTGTGCCTTTTCATATTACGCTTTTTTTTTAGAGTTTTATATATGAAAATGTGCGCAAAAACATGCACATTGTAACAAAAATTATTGGAAGGTTGTAGCATTTCTCATTGTTTTTATATTTGCATATAAAAAAAAAAAATTTAAACAAAAATTCGACATTCGGTCAACTTTAACTCGTTCGAAATGGTCGAAAACTGCATTTGTAAGCTAAAACTCTTACAGTATCGTAATATTCAATCATTTTCCTTCATTTTGAAACAAATTGCAAGTCTCTATAACAATATTTCGATTTATGGTGAATTTTTTAAAACATTATTTTTTTACGTCCGCGCGCTACGAATTCATGCATCATTTTGTGATCATATTTTCTCTGTGTTGCTTTTATCGTTTTACAATGTGTTATATATCAAAATGATCGCAATTTAGTGCACATTACAACGAAAAAAAGTAACTTGTTACCACTAACCGTTTGGCGCACAGCGCGATTTGAATACAATTATATATGAAATTTTGTTTTTGCGCTATCATATATCGCATTATTTATTTTATATATGATATACTATTTTTTCATTTCTGATGGTTGCATACTAAACTTCAAGCAATGACAAAAAAAGGAGCCAAAAATGAACTCTTAATCTTGAAATCTAAGCGCGCTGTGATTTTTTTAAAAAAATATTTTTTCCGATTCCGCGCTCACTCTCAAACCCCTCCGGCATACGGGAGTCATTTTTTTATTTACCGCTTCGGCGTTTAAGGGTTAACATCATAATTGTTTTAAATAATGTTGTGTTCCTTATATATCTAGTTCTTAGAAGACTTTTCCTGTAAGTCTTCGTCTTCCACCAAGTTTTACAAGTGTGACATCAGTTGTGTTGTAGGTAGTTAGACTTTTTGTAAAATAATAGGTTATTCATACTTGTTATAGTAAGAAATTAAATATGAAAAGTGAGTTGTTCACAAAAATTATAGTATATTTGGTATTCCAAAACTAGAGGTGAAATTGACAGAATCTCGGAATAAGATGTGAAAATAATAAGATTTAAGGTCAGCTGACAGGCGTTTGAAATAATATTGTATGGTCACAATTGCTAATTTACTTTGCAGTCAAATAGAATTGAATAAAGCCATAACCATTTGGTAGGAGTTTCTCGTAAGTTGGAATGATAGAGTTGGTAATGAATTTTGGTTGCTAAATGGAGGGGTATTTTAGGTAAAGGTTGGTTGTTCTGGAAAATGTAAATTTTATAAAACCTTAAAAGTTAGATTTGGTAATGGGAGAGTACATATGTGTAATAGTTTAGTATATTATTCCATTTTGAAGTCTTTTATTTCTTTCCATTTTATATCGTTCTATGTCTATCTAGATCTTCAAAGAAGTTTCCACTAGTACTTTGTCTTTTGTAAGATTTCATAGTTTTGACGTCAGTTGCCTTGTAGGTTGTTAGATTTTTTGTGCAAAATAGGGTATTTGAACTTAAGGTAGTATGAATGAGTTGTGAGAAATTGTCGATATTTAGTTTTATTTCAAAACTAGATATGAAATAAAACAAAAGAATCTCTGAGAAAGATGTAAAAATAATAGGTCCTTATAAGAATGGATGTTGACAGTTATTAGCTATTTGATTTGTTATTTCATTGTTAAATGTTCTAATTTCCTTTACTTAGCAGTCAGATTCAATGGAATCGAATTTATCCATAAGTATGGCTATCATTTGGTAGCAATTTCTCTTAAGTTGGTATGATAGAATTAGTAATGATTTTTGAGAGGAAGTTAGGTTGGTATTTTAGGTAAAGTTATGTTGTTATGGAAAATGCATTTATTTAAAATGTTATATCACAGGCACATGGAAAAAAAATCGATTGATATTTTCATAGCATTAGAAGGTAAATTTGGAAAAGCTGAGAGAGAGAGAGAGAGCGCTCAATAATATCAGTATTTTGTCTTCAATAATAATTAGATTATTGGAAATTTGTAATAAATTGATAAGTTTTAAAACAAAAGATTAAATATGTTATGTGACCGCACTTTTTTTTTTTTTTTTTTTTTTTTTTTTTTTTTTTTTTGTATGCCAGCGATTCTCTCTCTCTCTCTCTCTCTCTCTCTCTCTCTCTCTCTCTCTCTCACCTCTCTCTCTCTCTCTCTCTCCTCTCCTCCATCTCTCTCTCTCTCCTCTCTCTCTCTCTCTCTCTCTCTCTCGTCTCTCTCTCTCTCTCCCCCTCCCCCCTCTCTCTCCCCTCCTCTCTTCTCTCTCTCTCATCTCTCTCAATCTCTCTCTCGACTCTCATCTCTCTCTCAGTTTAGTGTTTGTTTGTGTAAAATATATATATATATATATATATATATATATATATATATATTATATATATATATATATATATATATAATATATTTATATTTTATATTTATATATATTCATATATATATATATATATTATATATTTTATATATATAACTTCTGAGAAATTTTACTAGGTTATGGCAAATGTGAAAGTTAGATTTACATTCAGAGTGACATTCAAAGGTTAGAAATTATGAACAAGAAGGTATCAGAACACTGAGATGTGTAAATGTTTTAGAAGAAATCTTTGCCCTCCACCAGTATTTGGCCATGATAACATTTGTTTTACTTATAACTAGTGATGAAATATGGCAGTAAAATTCTTAGTTACATAAGGTGTGTGTGTGTCTGCACATGGCACAGTGAAGATAGAACACATTAAATGAATTAATTGAACAAAATTAGAAGTTAAAAGTAGATTGACTGTATAATGACAGTGGTAAACTTTTGACAATTAATTATATTAATCAGAAATATCATACTAAGTTTATCTTTACTAGTGTTACTTTAAAGAGCTGAATTGGACATATGAATATAGACTACAGATTAACATCATTATTGCTTTGAATGGGTTTTGGGAAGTTGTTTTATATAAAAACCTTTAGAAAAACTAGTTTATACCATGCTTGGTACCTTTATTTTAACAGTAACCAACATGCATGTTATCTATTATTGTTGTTTATTCTTAATACCAGTGTTTAATATTTAGATTTAACATTCCATTTGTTAGGCTTTGATATCTTAATGGTAATGTTGTTCTTTATATATGCAGACATTAGAACAAGTTTCCATGAAGTGTTCTTATGTAAAGTTTCATGTTTGTAACATGAGTTGCCTTGTAGGTGGTTAGACTTTTTCTAAAGGTCATCCAAATTTTCAATGTTATGAAATTAGTAAATGTTATAGTGAGCTGTTAGAATGAATTATGTGACAGTGTCAGAGAAAGAGAAGAAAATAATAAGATCCATTAAGTTGAGCTGTTTGGCAATTGATTTCCTCCTGATCCCAACCCCTTGACGAGGTGCAAGTTTAGGGATTTACTGTAGGTATGGTATACTATGCTCTTTTATGCCTACTCTTTCTGCTAACTGGGACCTGTAACTGTTTAACTTCTCATATTATTTTTCCGTTTCCTTCTTCCTCTTTCCATGATGACTTTGACATGTCATTGAATTATGGATACCACTGCTCATGTCATTTCGAAGGAGAGTGGCGTTAGATGTCATGCTGCTCCACCCATAGAAGTAAAGTACCAATGTGATTGAGTGAACAGAACTTATTATGTTAAAGTTAAATTATTCCCTCAGTGCTTTGTCTGATCTCAACGGTGTATATCCAGGTGAAGGTCCTAGAGCAGTTACTGCTGTGGGTAACAGTATCGCTCCTCCCCCAGTTGAGCCTGCCTGGTGAGAGGAACCTCATCCTGGATGAAATCTATATTCGTTTTGTTATGGGAGGAATAAACCTTAACTTCCCCACAATAACTGGTATTGCTATAGACTGTTTTAAGGAAAGCCCAAAATACACAAGGCTGTGTTACTAAAGCCATAACACATTTTAGTAAACCAAAAAGACTTAATACCAACATGACGCAGCCTTGACACACTTTGACTCCCTGTTTGGTAGTGGAAGTTGGTCAAGGTTTCCAACCATGGAAACTGACTAAGATATTTTTTCACTGAAATTGGAAAATTATTCATCACAATATCAGAAATGTCATTCAGACAAATTAAAGAGAAGACTTGTCTTACACAAGCCACTACAAAAGTCAATCTAAGGACTATTAGACTCTCAAGAAGAGATACCACAAGGCCCAGGATTGTAAGCTATATGCTATACAGTGTAAATAAAAGATCTACCTCAAAAGATAGAAATTTTAGTTCAGAACAGAGAGGTAAGACCCTATTTCCCATAACCACTGTAGTGTCAAAAATGAAGTAATTGTGGGCACACCAAGAAAACTGGTTCAAATGAGCTGGTATTGTGGATCTGCCAAACATACCACACAATGGAAGTGAGTGAACTGAAGAGTGTAATGTGTGATTAAGAACATCATGCAAGATCCAAAGAATGCATGTATTATATATATATATATATATATATATATATATATATATATATATATCTATTAAAAGGAGCCCATAAAAACACCAAAATGTAGAGAGGAAAGTACTATATTTCAGAGACTGCTGTCTCTCTCTTCAGGTATATGAATGAGATAAGTTTACAGAAAAGGTGGTATTTATACCAAGAGATTCGTCCACAAGTAAGCCAATTTAGGTCACCCCCGCTGATAATCTTCCTTTAATCTTCTTAAGCGTTGGTTGAATGAAAACTTCGTCGACGACATCTGAGACCCACGCGCCTTTTGAGATGTTCATTACCTGCTTCTCTTTTATTAAGGCCGATTCCATCATTTGACTCTTGTACCGGCAGTTGCTGCTATAAATTACATGTGACAAATTTCCAGTTTAATTCTTATGGTTATGTTCATTTATATGGTTGAAAATAGCCGAGTTCTGTTGTCCATACCTAACTGACCGTTTGTGTTGTATTAATCTCTGGGGAAGTGATTTACCTGTAAATCCGATGTAAGATTGGTCACAGTCTTGGCATGGGATCTCATAGACCCCAGAGTCCTTGGGAGATGTCTTTTGTTGGACGTTAATCAGGGATTTGGCTAAGGTGTTTGGGTAGGTAAATGCAAAAGGGTTGGATTTCCCAAGGGTGTGGGTTACTCTCTTAATCGTCTCCAGGTAAGGAATTTTTATTTTTATTGTTGGGTGTGTCTCTGGTCTTGTCTTTAGGGGGTCGGTAGAAAATTACGTTTGCTTTTTGAATTGCTTCTCGATTATATGGTCAGGATACTTTAAAGACTTAAGTTGCTTGCGAATTAGTTCAAATTCTTTTTCAAGGAAATCTGGGGAACAAATTCATGTGGCTTGTCCATATCCATGTCAGAAGTTGTAGAGAGGTTAACGTAAGTTGTGATAAAACAAATTTTACCAGTTTCGTCCAGGAGGAGGTCCCTCTCACCAGGGAGGCCCAACTGGGGAAGGAGCAATGGTGTTACCCAGTGGTAACTGGCCTGGGATCCTCACCTAGATTTACACCATACTCTCAGTTTTTTAAGGGTTGTCAGTACGTTAAGATCAGACCATCAGTGAGGGCATGGTTCAACATAAAAATTTCCCATCACTAAACAATGTCGGTTACTCCAGTTCTGCATTATTTCTACATGAGAAGCAGCTTGCTGTACAAGTCCACCCACCTTCAGAGTTAAGAGAACAGTGGTTTCCATAATTTAATGTCATGCAAAGGTTGTCAATGAAAAAGGAAGAAGGGGAGGGGAAAATTAATAGGAGGAGGATTAAAAGCTTCATAGGTACCAGTGTTTGATTGAATCCATAGCAGAGAGAGTGGATGAAAAAGTCCATACTCTCTATGTTGTGTTGATCACTAAATTACTCGTCTCGTCAAGGGGTTGGGATCAGTGGGAATTAGAAGATAAAAGTGGATAGATTGTACTTATGAGGAGAAATAGATGTAAATGGTTGAAAGTTAATTAATGTCTTTCAGGATTTTTTTAGTATCTTTTTAAGAAAACTACTATGAGATTCAGGGCCTCTGTAACACGGTTTTTTGAATTTGCTCCCTGTCAAAGCATCGGATGTAGCTGAAAGTTGACATGTATATTTTACAACTACACACAAATTTTGTCAGCATTATCAATAACCTAAACCCGATAGTTTTATACATGCAACTTACCTGGCAGATACATACTTAGCTGTAGACTCCGTCGTCCCGACAGAATTCTAAACTCGCGGCACACGCTACAGGTAGGTCAGGTGATCTACCATTCCCGCCGCTGGGTGGTGGTATCCGGAACCATTCCCGTTTTCAGATAGATTTTCTCTGTCGCCGGGAACGACAACAACTGTTGTGGTTCCCTCCTGCATGGAATTCTGCTCGTTCGCCGAGAATTGTAGGATTGATTTTGGTGAAGTACTCTGGCTTGGCATACGCTTGTTGTGGACTGTTTTAGGATTGGTTTAGGTATTTTCTCTCACGATGACTGACGTTAAGGTAACACCTAAGTTTAGGGTGTGTGCAAGGGACGAATGTAGAACTAGACTTCTGAAAGCAGAGATAGATCCCCATACAATTTGTATTAAAAGTAGAGGTTCGGAGTGTTCTTTTGATAGGACTTGCGCTGAATGTGAGGGACTGACGGAACAAGGATGGAAGGATTTATCTTCTTATATCAAGAAAAGAGAGAAAGATAGAGCTAGGAAAGCTTCCGCAAGAAGCTCGAGTAGATCTTGTTCTTTTGAACCCGAGTTAGATACTAACAAGGTAGATGATAACATTTCTCCCATAACCTCAGCCCCTTCTCCCTGTGTTGAATCTAAGGATTCGTTTTCAGAGATGGGAATCATGAGATCCTCGATCAGGGAGCTTCAGGAACAGCTAAAAGCTATGGAGGAGAAAGGTAAGAGTGTCAGTGAGTGTAGTGACCCCAGTGCAGTGGAGGGGGTGTCTGATCGGCTCCACATTGCTCCTAGGCCTAGACCTCTTTCAAACTCCCAGGACCAGGGGAGGAGGAATGTCAAAAGCTGCAGGGAGGATGTGGAACATCCCCAACGATCAGGCGTCCCGTCGGCAGATCCTGAAGTAGCGACCCAGGCTGCCTTGGATAGCCGTAGAAAAGGCATCCTGGAAGAGTGTTTTTCTGCTTTGGACTCCTCCTCGTCTAGGCGTGGATGGAGTTCTGCCTCGAAGTCTCATCCTTTGAAGAGATCGTGGGTTTTGCCGAAAGGAGACGCTCTTGATTCAAGCCCCGAGCGCTTTCCTGAGGATTTTCCTTCTTGTAGTAAGAAGTCTAGGAGACCGTCTCCAGCCCCTCAAGATCCTACTAAGCTCTTCCTGCTTAACCTGCAGGAACATTTATCCTCCCTGGTGGGCGCTCTCCATAAGGATTCATCGCGAAGGAAGGACGCCTCCCTTCCAGTGAAGAGATCGAAGTTTTCATCTCCTAGTAAGCGCTATTCTCCTTGTAGAGGAGACGTGTCTCAGAGTAGCAGGCGCTCATCTCCTGAGAGACCCTCTCGATCTCCCTTTAGGCGCTCCTCACCTCCGTACAAGAATGCTCCGCGCAGACAGCTCGAACCCCTTAGGAGCTCTTATCTTCGCAGTAAAGTTCCCAGCAGTAGCCGCTCTCAGAGGAGACTCTCAGCTACTTTTTTACGAAGAGGACAGGAGTCGGACTCCTCTACTGAAGATCATGGCAGGCGTCAAGAGCCTATCAAGAGCCAGGATCTTGTGAGGCGCCGGGAGTTGAGTGAGCCCCAGGAGCCTTTAGGGCGTCAAGAGCACCTCAGGCGCCAAGAGACTAGTAGGCGTCAAGAACCTAGTAGGCGTCAAGAGCCTACCAGGCGCCAGGAGTCGAGTGAGAGGCGTCAAGAGCTTTTCAGGAGCCAGGAGTCAAGTAGGCGCCAGGAGTCAAGCAAGCGCCAGGAGTCAAGCAGGCGCCAGGAGTCAAGCAGTTGTCAGGAATCTAGCAGGCGCCAGGAACCTAGCAGGCGCTTAGGTTTTAATAGGACCCCTTCGCACTTTTTGAGCTCTTCAGAGAGTAGGAGCCCTTCGCCTTGTGAGAAACAAGTTACTGAGAAAAAATCGTCTACCGTTAGAAGCTCCCTCGCGCCTGGCATGGAAGGCGATCTCCTTCTTTTGACAGAAGTCCCGTTACTTCTAAAAGCCGCTCTCCTTCGAGGGGCTCTCCGGCAGCCGGAGGGTTAGAGGAAGTCTCGGATGAGGAATTCCCAGTGGATGTAGTAGTCTCTGACTATAAAAGACTATCTTTGCTTTTGTTGAAGGAGTTTGGTGATACGCTTCAACCAGCTGATCCGCCCTCTCCAGGTTCTTTGCTTTCAAGTACGAAGTCTCCGAAAGCCTCCTCATTCGTGAAAATGAGTCCTACCTTAAGCATGAAGAAGGCATTCAAAGGATTTGGAGAGTGGCTTCGCACTAAAAGAGAAGCGGGCAAGACTGTTTTTTCATGCCCTCCTTCCAGGTTGACGGGAAAACCTGGAAGATGGTATGATACCAAGGAGCCTATGGGCTTAAGGCTTCCTTCATCCGCAGATGCAGACTACGCTTCGTTGGTCGATTTGTCAAGGAGGCGCGCTCTACTCTCAGCCAAAGCTACATAGGGGATGTGTGAGCTAGATCATCTCCTAAAGGGCCTCTTCAGGACACTGGAGGTGTTTAATTTTATGGACTGGTCTCTGGGAGGCCCTGCGAAGAGAGCCCAAGATCCCGAATTCATAAGCATGGAGGAGCTCTCTAGCGTTTTAGCTTGTTTAGACAGAGCGGTGATGGACGGTTCGGTTGAAGTTGCTTCCCTTTTTGGCTCGGGAGTCTTAAAGAAGAGGTTGGTGTATAGTTCTTTTCTGACCAAGTCAGTCTCTCCGCTTCAGAGGTCGGCCTTCTTATATTCACCACTCTCTAGCCACCTCTTCCCGCAGGACACAGTGAGGGATATAGCGAAATCCTTAGCTGGCAAGGCTACTCAGGACCTCCTTACACAATCAGCGAAGAGGTTCAAGCCCGCTGTTCCCTTTACAAAGAAGGAGGAAGCACCTCTTCAACAGCCCTTTCGAGGAGCGTCTTCTTCTTCGAGAACCCCTTTCAGAGGTAGGAGACCTGACACCAGAGGAAGACCTTCCAGGAGACCTGTCAGGAAGGCAAAATGAAGAAGAAGTCCTCCAGATACCTGTAGGCGCCAGACTTTCGAACTTTGCCACAGTCTGGGCGCACAGAGGGGCGGACAGCTGGACCCTCTCTATCCTCGAGAGAGGATACTTGATCCCCTTCAGGGAATATCCTCCCTTAACAAAAACTCCAAGGGAGTTGACTGCAAGATACAAAGATCCTGTCAAGAGTCAAGCTCTCCTGCAAGCAGTGGACCTTATGTTGCAGAAGAGGGCAATAGAACCGGTTCAAGATCTTCACTCGCCAGGTTTCTACAACCGTCTGTTCCTGGTACCCAAAGCCTCGGGCGGGTGGAGGCCGGTTTTAGACGTAAGTGCGCTGAACTTCTTTGTGATCAAGAAGAAGTTCTCGATGGAGACTTCTTCCTCTGTGCTTTCTGCTCTTCGTCCAGGGGACTGGATGGTATCCCTGGACCTTCAAGATGCATATTTCCATGTGCCAATTCACCCGGCATCAAGGAAATATCTCAGATTCATGTCACAGGGAAGAGTCTTTCAATTTCGAGCGCTTTGCTTCGGACTGTCGACGACCCCTCAAGTCTTCACGGGCTTCCTAAGGAATGTGGCACATTGGCTACATTTGAAAGGAGTCAGGATCTCGATGTATTTGGACGATGGGTTAATAAGAGCGAAGTCAAAGGTTCAGTGTCTGGAGGACCTTTCGGTAACACTAAGAATGACACAATCACTGGGACTTATAGTCAACCTCGAGAAATCCCAACTGGATCCCCAGCAGAGCATAGTCTATCTGGGGATTCAGATGGATTCTCGGGGTTTTCTAGCTTCTTCTCTTTCTGAGAGAAGAATCTCATCTGGCTGTATCTACGATTAAAGAATACAGAAGCATGCTCTCCACTGTCTTTAGAAATAGGGGCCTAAAGATAGCGGAAGACAAGGATCTTCATGATCTTATACGGTCCTTCGAGACATCCAAGAAAAGGTCCTCACTTTCACCTAGTTGGAATCTTGACGTGGTCTTCAGATTCCTTACTTCCGACAAATTTGAACCTCCTCATCAGGCTTCCTTTAGAGACCTTACGAGGAAATGCATTTTACTCTTGGCCCTCGCGACTGCCAAGAGGACAAGTGAACTCCATGCATTGGACTCTAGTGTCGGATTCAAAGGAGACTCCGCAATATGTTCTTTTATGCCATTATTTCTGGCAAAGAACGAGAACCCTTCAAAACCTTGGCCTAGAAGCTTTGAAGTTAAAGGACTTTCCCCCTTGGTAGGGAGGGAAATGGAGAAGTCTCTTTGCCCAGTCAGGACACTTAAGTTCTATCTTCAGAGGAAGAAACAGCTTAAGGGTTGCATACAGTCTCTCTGGTGTGCGGTGAGAGACCCCAGGAGACCCATGTCTAAGAACGCCCTGGCCTTCTTTGTGAGAAGTGTGATCTCTGAAGCACATGAGAAGTGCCATGATGACTCCTTCAAGCAGCTTAGAGTTAAGTTAAAGCGCATGAGGTGCGAGCCGTTGCGACTTCTTTATCCTTTCATAGAAATATGTCAATGAAGGACATTCTAGCTGCAACGTACTGGAGATGCAACTCTATCTTTTCATCCCACTACCCGAAGGATGTTAGAGTTACGTACGAGAAATGCTTCTCTCTGGGTCCATACGTATCTGCGGATTCGGTGCTGGGACAGGGAGCTGATGCTGATCCTTAATTAGTTTAGTTTAGTTAGTTTTTTAATCATTTGGTGTTGAGTTAAAATTTTAGGGTTGTTTGAAAGGATGCTCGGAGATAATTCCTTTCAATCTCAGTACTAACCCGGGTGTTAGGATCAGGTGGTCGGGATCGGTGTTGTGCTCCTTGATTATGCCATTAGACAAGGTGTTTTGTCATTTAAGTGGATTAGCACCCATTGACAAAGATCCTCAGGTTCTGTCGAGTAAGCGGATAAGACCCCATTGACAGATCCACAAGAACTCTTAGCATGAGGTCACTACCTCGCTGAGGCTCTTGAAGCGAAGCAGGCTCCTAGGCAGTAGCCATGAAATCTTCCGCCTAACCAGGTAGGAACCAAGGTTTTTTATGTTTACCTACAACGTATGTTGTTTTCCTGTCTATTTCAGTAGTTAGCTGTCTCTTACCCACCACCAAGGGTGTCAATCAGCTAAGTATATATCTGACAGGGAAGTTGAATGTACAAAAATGATATTGTTATGATACAATAAAGTTTTGTACATACTCCTGGCAGATATATACAATTAAATGGCCCACCCAGCCTCCCCTCAGGAGACAGGTGGAAGAGAAAATCTGATTAGAAAACGGGAATGGTTCCTAGTCCTGCCACCCAGCAGCAGGGCGGTAGATCACCTGACCTACCTGTAGTGTGTGCCGCGAAATTTGAATTTCTGTCGGGAACGACCGAGTCTAAAGCTAAGTATATATGCCAGGTAAGTATGTACAAAACTTTATTGTATCATAACAATATCATTTCCTCTTCACGTTTTTTAAAACACCTTTATTCCGTAACCTCAAGAAATCAAAACTGACTTGGCTTGGGAGAGGAAGTCTGAGGGACAGTTTCTCTCTGTCGAACACATTGAATCAGCAAAAAGAACCCCGATTTGTCTGTGACATAATTAATATCCCCTTTTCCTACCATAAAAAAAAAAAGGAGAGACCCCCTATTTCTAACTGGTCACCAGTCTCTTCGTAGCGCACCTACAGCTTATAAAATATATAAAAAGCCTTTTAAGATGCCACCACTGTACCCCCCCCCCCCCTTATTCCCTAAACTACACAAACTGGGAACTCTTACCTGTTGCCAACGGTGCCCTTTCTGCAACCATGTCACTAGGCTTATTAAGACTGCGTAAATACAAAAAATATACTATTTATTTCCCAAAGCAGTTGGATATAAAATAGAACAAAATGATTAACAAGTCATAATGGCATAAAAACCCAAATCTGCCCATAAAGAGACCAATAAGATAACATTCTACCCTCCTGACTAAGATTTCACTCCCAAACCCAAAATGTCACTAAGTCTCATATTAGTCAGGTTAGAGAATCCCGTTTCTAATCAACCATGGAATTGGACCTATCTGTAATAAAGATAATAGGTATAAAAACATAGCCCCCACATCACACTTTTCAAAGTATTCACGTAAAGAGAGTATTTCACACTTCTCTCTCTTTTCAAAAGGTAACAGTTTTTCTAAGTTTTTTTTTATAGAATATGTCCTACCTTTACGATGGGCGTTTTCTCCCGACACTCGGAGTAACTGCTTGATCTATTCTCATTCACCTCAAAGAATGCGTCTTCCACAAGTGCCCCAAAGTAGTAGGCCTGCAACACGCGTACAAACGAACGTACATGCCTCACGACCAGGTGAATGATCTCTTGAGTCAAATTGCTTGATCAACAAATACCTTTCTTCAAGTGAACTTGTACTGCACCACCGCTTGTCTCTAAGCGAGAAGAGATATATGACTTCACTAACATTACATTGGCACTTTAAATATATTATTAGCCATTCCCCTCTTTCATCTGCTATATATACCTTGTCACCCACGGCATATGATTTAGTTGGCTTAGCGATTTTATCATGATTTCTTTTCATTATGATTTGTGATTCTTCTAAATTCTTACAAAGTATATTATATCGACTTACACTTGCTTCCATAACATCTCGTAGGGGATTTGATAAATGGGTTGTTGGCGTAAATACATGGAAAGGTGTTCTAGCTGGGGTACTGTACAGTGCCTCGTGCGGCAACATTTTAATAGATACATGATAAGAATGGTTGATAGTACTTAGGACCGCAGGTATGACAGTATCCCTTGGGGTCCATTCCACCTAGCGTAACTCTTAATACGTTTAAAACTTTCCTATTTACTCTCTCGACTAGCCCATTAGACTCTGGGTGGTAGATCATGGTATTGAATTTCTTTATGCAAAGGAACTCACACAACGAGTTAAGGAAATGATTATTGAATTCTCCACCCGAGTCAGAGATTATCATGTGTGGAATTCCATGTTTACAAATGTAGCACTCGTAAAACTTCCTAGCGCATTCAATTGCGGTTTTAGTTTTTCGCGCTATCAGTTCTGTATATCGAGTCAAGGCATCTATGATTACTAAGAGGTGCTTATTTCCTCTGCCTGGCTCGTAAAACCCTGTTAATAAATCTAAGTGTACTATTTCAAAGGGTTGGTTGGGCACAGGATAGGCCCCTAGGCTGACAGGTGTCTTCGTGTGCCCTTTGTTTTCCTGACAAGTGCGACAATTAGCTATGTGTTTTTTATATCTGAAAGCATCGTATGCCAATAAAATAATGATTTGGCATTCTGTGACATGATAGAGAACTTTGGATGACCATGTAATGGATTGGAATGCAACTAGTTTAAGACGGTTGGTATAAGTGAGATTGGTACCACTACCTGGTAGTTGGTCACCTGTGGGGTGTTGCGGGTTTTCCTTGTCACGGACCTACATAGAATATGATTCCAATTTTAAGATATTGAACGCCTGTTGATGCTTTTCAGACCATAATAAATTTACGCCCTTCTTCGTAAGATCTGTTAAAGGAGCTGCTGTGATTGAAGAGTTACATATTTATTTACGATTGTAATACCCACTACAGTGCAAAAGTGCTGTATCCCCCTTACGTTAATAGGTACCGGAAAGTTATGAATAGCCGACACCTTACCATGGACTACTTAAGACCTTGACTAGACACATAAAACCTAAATAAACATATTCGGTTTTGAAACTCACATTTGGATATTTTACTGAGATTATTTGTCTTAGTCTCTGTAGCACTAGCTCTAGTTTATGAGGATGTACTTCTAAGGTATTAGAAAAGATTACAAGACCAACCATATAGGTATGTTGGGTATCCCCTAAAAGGTCTCCAAACACTATATTAATCATTCTGGTGAATGTAATTGGGGCGCAACATAAACCGAAGGCATATGAAAAAATTGATAATGTCCCCTGAGTGTGCTGAAGGCGGTATATGGGGTACACTCACTTAGCTAATGGTATCTGGTGAAAGCCTTTAAGTAAGTCCAAGCTGATGAAAAATTTATTCTGACCTAACAAAGATAAGATATCGTCGGTACATGGCACTGGAAAACGATCGGGAATCGTTTCCTTGTTTAAGCGACCGAAATCTACGCAGATACGCCAAGTCCGATCTTTTTAGGCATGACGTTTAAGGGAAAAATTATATGGGCTATTTGATTTCCTAATGACTCCTATTACTAAAATTTTTCAACTTCGTCATTTATCTCTATTTTGAAAATTTATTGGGAGTCTACATAAAGGTACGTATATAGCTTCATGTTTGTCCTTGGACCATATTTTGTGTTCGATGACATCCGTTTTCCCCCAGAGATCACTCGCTAGTGGAGAAACATCCTGGTATTCAGATAAAAGATAAAAAAAAATTTTGCTGAATCACCTCTGCTTGAATGACTTTACGGATATTACTTTAGATACTTTACGGATATTACTTTAGATAGAGTATAAAAGGGATTCATCTACAACTGGTCGGGCGTGATTAAAAATTAGCAAAAATAAAAAATGCGATATTTATAACTTCCATATCCACGATATGTATAGGTTTGTGGATCACTAGATTTAACTTGTTGCTGAGATGACACTTTGTATAGTGCTTTGTTCTCGGAAATCGTTTATATTTCAGAGTGTCGAGAAGGATTAAAGTTTCAGATCCCAGCAAAGTCTTTTTACACGCTCTAAGACATTCGAGGGTGCATGCGTCTCGAGATTTTGCGTGCAAACTGCGACTGCGGGTGTGGGAGAATTCTGTTGGGTCGCTTGAACCATGTCATGATTTATGAGACAAGTGATTGGTTCCTCTATATAAGTTATTATTTGATTAACTGTCTCTTTTTGTTTAAAACGGATTTTAATATGTTAGAAGGTTTATAGAATTTTCCTTTGATAAACACGCCTTATTTGGCAGGAGGTAAGATAATGTTTTGTATACCCATAGATGGATATCCTGCAATTACACTAGATACAGATCAATGGTTTTTATAACTATAAAAGTATCTGTTAGCGTTCGCTTATCTGCCCTGTACTTGAAACTAAGTTATGCTACGACAATTAACTTGTTATTGCCAATTACTGAACCATACTCCGGACTTCTCAATAGGGAAGTTCGAACAACAAACGGTTAGTCCGTAAATACAGGATATTACGTGGACTAAATGAATAAAAACAATGTAAATGGCTGATATTCTCATTTTTACATCACGTACAGTCGGGCGTAATACCCACTACTTATAATAACTTATTGTATTAAAATTACGAGAACCTGCTCTGATTACTTGATACAGTCGTGTGATTCATAGGAAAATTCCTTTTTAATTCAAAAAGGTATTGGCATGAATGATCCAACATCGCTCTCCCCCCTCTGTTAAAGTCGCTTATTGTGTGGAATGTGCTTTGCTTTGAACACTCGGCAGATTTGACTGACTTTGACCGTTTGACTAGATAACACAGTAACCAAGTTTGCTGAAGCACGATTTGTTTGCTTCTGATTTTTAGGGATACTGTTTACTAGTTTCCTTTTTGTAATAATTAGGATTCTTTTCTTTATTATCATCGACAACGTATTGTGTGTTTTTAGCATTCTGTTGTTGTTGGTTACGTATAAAGCAAAGAACGTAAGAATGACTAACTATCATGAATTTAGCGATTACTATTAAAACAAGTTTATCTCTACTGTATTATTATTAACTATATGTACTTGCTGTGGTTTACTTTCACTCTTTGCTAGAATTTGAAATACTGAGAAATACAGGTCAGCTCATTTAGACATGTTTTGTTAATTTGTTTATATGAATGTTAAGTATGTTAACCTAATGAAAGTTTTTTACAGAGATATTCCTTGCAATCCAGCCATATTTTTTAAAGTTAAGTTGAGTCATTGAGATTAGATTTTTTAAGCATAACTCAAAACCTAAGGCTAAAACTGCCATCGGGACCTTGCAAAGGAGCCTTTATTGTCCTGACCCGAAATAATGTTACCTGTAATCTATCCGGATTTCTACGGGTGTTCCACTTGTTTTTGTGTGTTTGCTTATCACTACGGTGCCTAACGACCCTATCCATGTATCTGTATAAATACAGACGTCCACTGCGTAAATGCATATTCAATGTTTAATATGATTTGTTACGTACAGAATTGATAATCACCCAAAATAATAAAATTTAACACAGTATATGATTATGATATTTCAGTAGAACTTCTGGAAACAGAAACTCAAAGATAAAAACTAGCAGTAGCTAAGTCCCAATGATGTAGATAATTTCTGTAAAAAAGTAAGATTAAGAATGTCTCGTAACTTCAGCCACAGGAATAACGAAAATTCGACCTGCAAAGGAAACACACAAAGTTACTCCAGTGAATAAAAAGATTGTACTTAGCTTAATTTTGTGGGAAGTCACGGTGTTTCGATACGGTCTTGGCCCTCCTCCTCTGTTTAGCGGTTGACCCTGGTTTTGGCTTGAGTTTCCCCATGCGCGTTGTTCGTTTGTTGGATGATTCAAGTCCTTGAAGATCCGATGCTGCAGACGCGTTCGGTTTGTTTCTTGAAGGGCTGGAAACGCTCAATAAACGATGATGTTTTCTTGAATGATTCTAATGAGAGACATCTCTTAGGACGAAGCTTGCGTTGCTGTAGGAAGCAGACACGTCAGGTTTGTTTCTAGAAGGTATGCATTGCTGAAGACGCTCACTAACGATGATACTAAGTTGCTTGAAGAATCTTGCTTTTGTCGTCGTTGACTTCTGATATGATACATTATTCGTTATTCTTTGGAAGACGAAGAGTTCTTGTTTTACGCTGCCACCAATTTTAGGGCTGTTGCCTTTGTATAATAAGGTGCCCTGTGAGGTTATGTTAGACTTGCGATAATTTTACGCTAAGTCGGTTGGTTATGACTTCCATACTCATTGGAGTGTCTTGGGTTTTGATGATAACTTACGAAGTCAATATCTTCTTTGGTTATGACGACGGAGATGTGTTCAAACTCATGAT
>NC_087216.1:44781132-44796132 GCF_015104395.2 Macrobrachium nipponense | reverse complement strand
TGAAAGAGTTAAAAGTAGTGGGCTTACTCTTTTTTCTCCACGTAAAGTCCTCCTCACGACTCCAAGGGTGCAGTGTAAAGGCAGACACAGGATAATGCAGGGCGTATATTACATTCACACTGGGCTGTTCACGAGAGCAAATGCTGAGCTCAACTCCAAATATTAAAGACTGTAGATATCTTCAGTTAGGCACAAAGTCCATGTAGATATCTTCAGTTAGGCCTCCAACAACAAGCCCCAAGCACTCCAATTTCAGACTAAAGACACGAGCACACAGGGTTCAGGAAGTATCCTCTACCCAATATGTATACTGCCATAGACTGCAAAAATTAAATAGCACACTGGTCCTTCTATGGTAGAACTGAGTGTAGAACTCTGAAACTTATGACACAAGGCCCGTCGACAGGTCGGGGAGAAGGTCAAAATATGATGTGGCACAGACAACAAAAAGCCAAATCACCATCACAAACATGAAAACAAAAAACATCCTTCATGGGCGGAGTACCAATATAAACCAATAACAACCCTTAAAGCCCCGTCCACATGGTTGAACTTTGCCCGACAGACTTTGTTTGATGTGACGTCAGAAGCGGAGAAACTGCGGATAAGGTTCTGACTTTTCCGGCTTCTGTCGGGCAAAGTTTGACTGTGTGTACGGGGCTCAACAAGAGGCAAAAGACCCATATCCAGAATTCAGAGAGAAAGTCAAAAGAAACTGGATAAAACTAGAAAAAAACTTACTTTAAAAAGGGCAGTGAAAACTGAATAAATTTCCATAATTTATAATCCCTCCCCACCAACAAGAAAATTTTTATTTTTTCAAGGCCAAAACCAAAAGAAAGAGTAAAACTCAAACTAGTTACTTTAAATACTCAAATTAGTTACTTTAAATGCTAGAACTATATTAAATAACAAATGCAGGGCAAACAAAATAAATTAAACCGAAACCTAGAAAGAAAAAGTCAATAATACCTAACATAGAGACCAAACTACAGCCTACTTCCTACTCCTAAAAGGGCCTAGATAATACACCTGGTAGATCATTTTCCCTCCTTGTTATATGCTTAATTTGAAGATCATATTCCTGTAAAAACAGACTCCAATTAAGCAACCTCATATTTTTGTCCCTAAACCAGAGGATTATTGTCTGTGTAGACCAAAATAGGATGAAGTGATATACTCAAATAGACTGAAAAATGAGTTAAGGTTTTATTAAACATATGGCTTCTTTTTTTATAGTTCAGTATCTCATCTTTGCCGGTGATAACTTCCTCGAAACATAAGTGACGAGGTGAGCCATCCCTGCATCATCCTCCTGGAGAAGAACTGATCAAATTCCCATGTCACTCGCATCTGTCACTAATCTGAAGAGGAGATCAAAATTTGGATATTGTAGCAAAGGATAATAGTCAAGGTTACCTTTAACTTTTCAAGGGCCTCCTGGCACTTCTTGGACCATACAAACCTTATCATTTCTTGAATAAATTTGTTAAAGAAGTTGCAATTTGAGAGAAGTTATTTATAAACCATCGGTAATATCTGACCATACCTAGAAACCTCCTAACCCCACTCCTCCTATTCTGAGGAGGAGGAAAGCCAGCTACAGCCTCTACCATCTTCCACTCTCGGCAAGGGAAAAAGAATCTGTCTTGGTCTGTAAACGAAACGGTGGTTCTGATATTATAACAACCACCAATTACCTTTACTTTTCACCAGAGATGAGTATAACCATTAAAAGGCATAAATCAAAAGTAGAAGTAAAATAAACAATTTTAGTAAAATAAACACTTAAGATTCTGAATAGCTGTAGCAGTAGACCAATACTTAATTTGCATAAAATTCTTGGGCATAGTTGATATTACCACAGAAGTTATCTGGATGACTGACATGGATGTGTAGTTGGGCTCCTAGAGTAGAGATCAGTTGCTGTAACCTAGTGTATTATTTTGCCAAAGATACTAGTTTCAGTTTCACTAATACTCGTCATCAACTGCTGTGAACATTCACTCAAGTATGGAACCATATAGTGATTGAAGCAGCTGCCTCGACTGTCATCAAGTGTTCAATTTATGACAATGGGATTCAGGCTTTTATCAATTCAGACACCAATGTCGGGGCACTATATCTGTGTGGCTAAGGAAACACATGAATTAGTAATTTAAACATTGAATGCACTTCAAAATGAATCACTTTCGAAATAATTAAGGTCCTATTTCACAGGTATAACAACTGGTAACATCCCGGGAGCTCAACTGTTGCTTGATGAAGCAGAAAAAACTAATTGTCTAAGTAAAATGTAATCAAGAGGCGGCGAAGAAAGAGATTCAGGAGGGTTGAGTAGTAGGAGAAAGGAGAACAGAATAGTATATTAAAATTGTAGTCGAAGGTGAACATATGAGGTGAAAGGGATAATCATTCAAAACAATAGTTAAAGAAATAATCAAAATAAGAATGGCATTAAAAAAAAATGTCAGATTTACGTATCTGGTTTCAGTCGCAACCAGGAGCCGTTCAAGTGGCGCCATCTACATGTGATGGGAAAAACTAAGACACACTAACTTTATACTTATTCCCCAATTGTTAAGAAAGAATTTCCCTTACATTACCCCATGCCTAAGATTATTGTGGCACACAATAATAAAGAATTATGCTCTGCTCAGTAAATCAGCAAAAGGATTAGCAAAGACAGTTAAGTGAACAACTCTGAAGTCGTAGCTCTGGAGGAAGAGACCATCTCAGCAACCTTGCATTACTACCCTTCAGTGTTTCAAGATATGTAAGCTGCTTGTGATCAACCTCCAACAGAAATTGACAACCTGTAAGGTAGAAAGAAAATTTTTGGATGGCATATAATATTCCCAGACATTCTCTCTCAATGGCAGAATATGTAGCTTCTCTAGGCCGAAGTTTTCTATTAGCATAAGTCATAGGATGTGGAACATTATCCTCATATTGAAGTAAAACTGCACCCAAACCAACTGAAGAAGCATTAGTCCTAAGACAAAATATATCATCAAGATTAAGAATCTTTAGAATAGGGGGATTAGAGAGGCTTGACTTTAGATAAAAAAAATTCCTTTAAAGCAGTTTCATTCAAAGTAAATTTATCAGATGAACCCTTTTTAAGGTACTTGGTCAGTTCAAAAGATTTATCAGAAAACCATGGAATGAACCTTTTATAGAAATTATAGTTCCCAAAAGTTTCTTGGAAGTAGGAGGTTCAATTCTTTTGATAGCGTCTACATTTCCAGTTATAGGACTAATTCCTTGTTCACTGATAATGTATCCTAGGTAGTTGATCCTTTTTAAACCCAAGAAACATTTTCCATGTTTAGCAGTAAGTCCATGCTGTCTTAAGCGTTCTAAAACAGCTTCTATACTTGAAATATGAGACTTCCAGTCCTTTGAAATTATAAAAATATTATCAAAATAGCAAACAACATTCTCTAAACCCTGCAGCAGAACTCTCATACGTTGAATGTAAGTGGCACTTGCAGTTTTGAGGCCAATTGGTAGCATGTTGTATTGTGTTAATCATCTATTTGTAGGGAATGATGTAAGTTTCCTGCATTCTTCCTTTAAGGATATACATGTATGAATATACAATACATTTATATATTCATAAGTACACACAAACACGCATGTATATACACACGCATATATATATAACGTGTGTGTATATACGTATATGAATAACTTGATCACGAAGTATATAAAACTTTATGCTATGTATAAATAAAGGTTTTGCCATTGAGGAAAATTAAAAGGCGAGAGCAGCCAAGAACTTTCGGTCTCGCACGACCCTTTACTTAGGCACAACTGATTATACAGAGCAAAAACATAGTACGAGTAGGCTTAATATTCACACTGACTTTACAAGATTAGCAAAAGGTCCAACTCACTCTACAGAAACGAAAAAACGCCTGAGGGCAAAATTAGAGATTTTAGGCAGCCACACCTTGGAGGAACACAGATGATTCATCCAGAAAACAATACATTTTGCAAAACAAGGAGGCATATACGACTTAGTACCATCCCAAAAAATAGATTAAGGATTTAGGCATTGTGCCTTGTCAAGGCAAATTTTAATCGAAAAACAATACATTTTGTATTAGTTAACATGAAATTTGCAAAAATGTTCCAAAAAATGAGTAAAAAGACGAAAATAGGATATAAATATAGCGAGCATGAGAGAGAGAGAGAAAGAAAGAAAGAGACAGAGACAGATAATAACTACTATATACATGTGAGACTAATTAATTTGTAGTTCATTTGTTAAGGTCCTTCATAAACATTTTACAAATATATGAGTCCAAATGGTACAATCCCAGACTAAGATTTAGGTTGTTTTTACTAGTGATTTGTATAATTGCTGATTACAGCAAATTTCTTGAAACATAAACATTAGACCTAGCAATTACAGAGGTATCACCCTAATTTATACAAGGAGATTTTTCGCTCAGATGCATTTGAAGTCTGGACTGTTCTAACTGAATATATATGCTGCTTAATACGTACACACAAATTTTTAGTTGACTGACCGACGTAAAAAGACGGTTGTAAATGAAGTTATTTGTTACGGGACTATTCTTAATTGGCATATCTTTAATGGTATTGTTATAAGAGAACACTACATTACCATTAAACGATTTCAATAATGATTTTATGGCTTCAAGTCCACGAAAGTATGGCAAGCTAAGTATATTTTTAGGAGTTTCTTTTTCATTACTAGCAACACTAAACCTTTTAGCGAGCTTTTTGATAACATAAATCAATTATATGAGGTAGGAAGTAGAGATCGTTTCCTATCTTTTTTATGTATTCTATTTCTTGGTCAAGATATTGTGGACTCGTGATTCGCAAACCACGTAAGAACATGGAAGAACAAATTGAAATTTTAATATGAAGGGTGGCCAAAATAAAAATGTACATTTGTTAAATTGTTTGTGGGTCTCTCTCTCTCTCTCTCTCTCTCTCTCTCTCTCTCTTTCATGCTCGCTATATTATATCCTATTTTCGTCTTTTTACTCATTTTTTTGGAACCTTTTTGTGAATTTCATGTTAACCCTCTTACGCCGATTGGACGTATTAAACGTCGAGTCAAAATGTCTCCCGTATGCTGATTGGACGTATCATACGTCGGCTCAAAAAAGTTTTTTTTTAAAATTCGCGGAAAAATACTTATATGCCTACCAGCCGAAAACTTTTGAATCACGCGCCTTGGGGGATGCTGGGAGTTCACGGATCAAGGCGTTGTTTTGTTTACAATCGCTACGCAGGCGCGCAAGCGCGAATTTCTTTCTTATCGCACTAAAAAGTATCAGTGACACATCTCAAAAATTATTTTGTCACTTTGACATAGTTTTTGCACCATTTTAAATTATCCTTTACATGAAGTATTATATATGAAAATGTGCGCAATTTCATGTAAAATACAACAAAAAAATACTCATGATTGTAGTTTTTGTCAGTTTTGAAATATTTTCATATAAATAACGATAAGTGCAAAAATTTCAACCTTCGGTCAACTTTGACTACCGAAATGGTCAAGAAACGCAATTGTAAGATAAAATTCTTATATTATAGTAATATTCAATCATTTGCCTTCATTTTGCAACAAATTGGACGTCTCTAGCACAATATTTTGATTTATGGTGAATTTATGAAAAAACTTTTTCCTTACGTTCGTGCGATAACTCTTCCGATAAATTTTTTCGTGCGATTGTCCTAATGTTTGCACCCTTTTAAAATTTGCCGTTACATAAAGTTTTATATATGGAAATGTGCGCAATTTCATGCATAATACAACAATAAACAACCCATGGTTGTAGCTTTTATCAGTTTCGAAATATTTTCATATAAATAACGTTAAGTGCAAAAATTTCAACTTTCGGTCAACTTTGACTCTACCGAAATGGTAAAAAAACGCAATTGTAAGCTAAAACTCTTATATTCTAGTAATATTCAATCATTTACCTTCATTTTGCAACGACTTGGAAGTCTCTAGCAAAATATTTCGATTTATGGTGAATTTATGAAAAAAAAAAAAAAAAATTTTCCTTACGTCCACGCGGTAACTTTTCCGAAAAAATCAGAATTTTTTTTGTGCGATTGTCGAAATGTTTGCACCATTTAAAATTAGCTGTTACACAAAGTTATATATATGAAAATGTGCGCAATTTTATGTAGAATACAACTAAAAATGATTGAAGGTTGTAGCTTTTCTCTTTTTTTCGAAATATTTGCATATAAATCAATATAAATAAAAAAAAAAAACCACGTTCGGTCAAATTTGACTCTACCGAAATAGTTGAAAAACCCAATTGTGAGCTAAAACTCTTACGGCCTTGTAATATTCCGTCATTTTTCTTCATTTTGAAACAAATTTGAAGTCTCTAGAACAATATTGTGATTTATGGTGAATTTTTGAAAAATATATTTTTTACCTTCACTCCGCGCGCGATTCGTGGCCGCAAGTCTCCGAAATACGTACATCGCATTATACCTAATATTTGCCCTCCTTTTCATATTAGCCGTTTTATAGAGTTTCATATATCAAAATGTGCGCAAAGTCAGGAAGAATACAACGAAAAATAATCAAAGGTTTGTAGCTTTTTTCCATCTCCGAAATATGTGCATATAAAAAAAAAATATATATAAAATTCGACATTCGGTCAAATTTAACTCGTCCCGAAATGGTCGAAATCTGCAATTCTAATCTAAAACTCTTACAGTATCGTAATATTCAATCATTTTTCTTAATTTTGAAACAAATTGGAAGCTCTAGAAACAATATTAGAATTACGGTGAATTTGAAAATAACAATTTTTTTTTTTACGTCCGCCAGCGTTACGAATTCGTACATCATTTTGTGATAATATTTTTCCGGTGTTGCTTTTATTTGTATTATATATCAAAATGATTGCAATTTAGTGTATAATACAACGAAAAAAAAGTAACTCGTTAGCTTTGACCGTTTTTTGCACAGCGTGATTTGAATACAATTATCTATGAATTTTTTTTTTCGCTACCATATATCGCATTATTTATTGATAATGATATTATTTTTATTCATTTCTGATGATTCGCAGACCTAAACTTCAGGCAATGAAAAAAAATGAGCCAAAAATGAACTCTTAATCTTCAAAACTAAGCGCGCTGTGATTTAAAAAAAAATATATTTTTTCCGCTTCCGCGCTCACTCCAAACCGGCGCCGGCATTACGTGGGTAGAGGTTTGATTTTTTAGGGCTTCGGCGTAAGAGGGTTAACTAGCAAAATGTATTGTTTTTCGATTAAAATTTGCCTTGACAAGGCACAATGCCTAAATCCTTAATATATTTTTCGGGATGGTACTAAGTTGTATATGCCTCCTTGTTTTGCAAAATGTATTGTTTTCTGGATGAATCAACTGTGTTCCTCCAAGGGTGGCTGCCTAAAATCTCTAATGTTGCCCTCAGGCGTTTTATCGTTTCTGTGTAGTGAGTTGGACCTTTTGCTAATCTTGTAAAGTCAGTGTGGATATTAAGCCTACTTGTACAATGTTTTTGCCCTGTATAATGAGTTGTGCCTAAGTAAAAGGGTCGTGCGAGACCGAAAGTTCTTGGCCCTTTCGCCTTTCAATTTTCCTCAATGGCAAAACCTTTATATATATATTTATATATATATATATATATATAATATATATATATATATATATATATATATATATATATATATATATAAATATATATATCAAGGTACAATGTCCTTTAATATCTAATTCGCTCTACCTCGGAATTAATAGTAGGATAAAGCTTCACTGACGTTCCTGGATTTGTAAGGATCATGGGTTCGCGCCCTGGTCCAGGCAAGTCTATTATCGAGAAAAAATTCCCCTTCGGTTAAGCATATATGAAAATATATTAATTCCGAGGTAGAGCGAATTAGATATTAAAGGACATTGTAGCTCGATATATGTATATGAATCACGGAAATGTGATATGACATATATATATTTATATATATATATATATATATATATATATATATATATAATATATATATATATATATATATATATATATAGATATATAGATATATATATATAGTATGATATATATATTATATATATATATATATATATTATATATATATATATATATATGTATGTATGTATGTATATATATAAATATATATATATAATTATATAAAATATATATATATATATTTTAGTCGTTTCGCTTTTGCGAAAGACTGTTTGTTTTTCGTTACGACTGTCATTCGTAAGTATTTCTGGTTTCCTTCTTTCTCCTATGTGATATCTTATTAGAGTGGTTCTTCTTAAATTAAAGATGATTCAAACGGATAAGTTGAAAATAGTACAACAACTTTATTCTGTAACTCCATAACAAGAGAGACAGTTCGGTCGTGAGACCGTTACGTTTGATCGATAGGAATGAACTGAAACCTTAGAGCATCACGACGTCAATAGCGAAACATTAGCTATCTCAGCGATTCACATAAAAACATACGTAGTCCGCCGGCTCAGAAGTTACAAGTTTCCGGCGTAGGTTAACAGGTCAACAACCGCTTCCCATGGAAGGTGTTTGTAAAAGGTTGACAATATACAACATGATGACATTTCTAAACAAACCTAAACCAGGCTACTGTAGAACATCGCATAGCGTAATCTAGATCTGCCTTGGTCACGTAGGACACTCCTAATGCCCAATGACCTCAGGTCATGGGTTTTTATTTACAGATTATGTAATTCTAAAATGTATTTATTACATTAGGCTCGGACAGCTACCATTCAAGCCTTGAATAACAAAAGTTACTTTAAACATGGTTTCTTAGGAGCGTGCTCGTAACATATGTTTAGGTATAAACAGAAGTGATTAAATGCATAAAAAGGTTCTGTTACACATACCCTTTTGGACATATTCATAAACAAAGATAAATGCATGGAAAATCTAGATCCATGTTTGATAATAATAATGATTAGGTACCAAAAATAATCAAAAGGTAAAAATCAAAAGATTAACATGTATACATGATTATTATGATAATAGGTAACCTGATTAAGAATAGCGGTTATGGTAATAGGTAACCTGATTAAGAATAGCGGTTACTGATAGATTACAAACATGATCATGGAGTTAAAGAGTACTTGTCACTCTTTGTAATAGGTAAAATTTAATGGTACAATTGTATAATAGTATAATTGTGCACATTAATATATAGGGCTGGTATATTTTATTAGGTGCCCGAAAAATACCTTTAGGAGTATATTAATATAAATATATTGGGCTATAATATTTTATTAGGTGCCCGGGAGATACTTTAAACTGTTCAAATGCAAAGGCGTGAGTCTTTCTTGTTCCTACATTTTGCCAGCATACAGACCGCTTTTCACACACAACACAATTCCAGACAATTTTCCTAGGCACCAAATGAAATGGCCAGTTTCAAGCGGCCCTAAACGCAAACTCCTTGAGTGTAACGGGTACGTCATCTGGACGGGACAATACGTTTCCTTGGAGATCCTTCTGTGTACGCCTCAGCCTACGCCAAGCAAAGATGTTGACGGTGATAACCAATATGGCCGTCACGCTGAACACGGCCGGCAGAACGTAGTAACGAAGATTTTCTCCACCTGCATAAGTCGGTGACGTGTGGTTCATCTCAGCCAGTTGCGTCAAACGATGAGCCACCCGCGCGTTGTATGGGAGATCCTTCTGTGTACGCCTCAGCCTACGCCAAGCAAAGATGTTGACGGTGATAACCAATATGGCCGTCACGCTGAACACGGCCAGCAGAACGTAGTAACGAAGATTTTCTCCACTGCATAAGTCGGTGACGCGTGGTTCATCTCAGCCAGTTTGCGTCAACGATGAGCCACCCGTGCGTTGTATGGGAGAGGTGGTGATGGGATAATTGTAGACGCCCAGGTATAGTTCACAAAATACGCCTTCTCATGTATTATCGTGTTGACCCCTCTGACGGTGTAGTTTGTAGATGTCCCCGTACAACCATCAGCTGCAACAAAGATTGGGGAATGGGCGGTGGTCCCATCCGGGCATACGACGTGGAAACCGTCTTTGTCGTATCGGATCCAGGAGCCATTATTCATTCTGTAATTGAACTTATTACTGTAAAAGGGATAAAGTTTCTTCAGACAACCTTCGCGTGTATGAGAGAGAGAGCCCGTTTAGCACTATGCCTAACTCACATGAATCTGTTGATATAGGATAGAATTCAAAAGAGTCAGCTGTACAAACTTTATTATTCTTGGGTTCTGAACAGTGAGTGAGTTTATCTAAGTCTTTAATGACTGTAAATGATTTCCTATCAGAAGATATCAGAACATGCTCCGTCAAATTGGATTTTACTGGACTTGAGTTATTCGTCATGAAAGTAGGAAACGGTGCTTTTTTGTATGATTGCCAAGCACCGGAAGAATCAAAAGGTATGGTGATCATAATCCAATAATTTTCAACGCTGACTGATATTAGGCTATAATAGAACTCTACCTTATGGGCGTCTAATAAAGGAATATAACCTAGTTTCTCCCGTCCGTTCTCCAAAGTTAACGTCAGATCTTAATAGGCATGAGGTGTGGGAGATAACCACACCCTTTGTCGCTAACGTAATAGCTTCTACATAGTCTTTTGATTTCTCAATAAAATGTGATATTTTCACACGGATATGATCTATTTTCGGAGTATAGTAAGCTAACGTAGCCAGCAAATGTTGAACTTCCATAATCTGATTGATATTATTTGAATGTTCGTTTACCAAACTCATTATTTGATTGATTGAGGATAAACTGGCTGCGAAGTTCAGACAAAGCTAATTCGGTTTTGTGTTGCAAAAACTCAATTCTTTTATTTTGATTATTTATCTTAAGGCGATTTGAAATTCCTAAGCCTAGATTCGCAACAGATCCCAAGATGTTTAGTCCAGCCAGAATAGCGGGTTGCGGCGTTCGAGATTATTTTGCCGCACAGACCACATCAGCAACTCACGAGCAAGTTCCTCTGCCTCAGCGGTTTTATTTTGTATGTCATAAGACAACATTTCCGCGACGCTTAGGGTTTGAGCTAGCGAAATCTCTTGAGTTAGCATGAAAATTACGTTGGTGCATTTCCTTAAGCGAAATGGCAAACCTCATCAGGTCATTCTTTAAGTTTAGGACGTCATCTTCAGGCAAAAATATGGCCTGCATATCCACTTCTATGACACTATTACTCGACACCATAAAAATGTCTTCTGTTCTCTCGATAATCGAGCCATGATTAAATTCTATTTCTTTCGTCTTAGCGCTCTTTCCATACAACAAAGATGTCTGAACACACAATATCACTCCTAACAATAACAGATTCATTTTTGAAAACCTGCAATGAGTAAAAATATATGTAATAACTCGTGTAAAAGAATATGTTTACATACAAATATGATTGATATAATTATATAAATTATTATACAAGTTTCATAAATACAACCATTTTTTCCCTCACTCCATCGACCTTTCTTTAGATTCTGATATGTGCCAATGGAACTATTCTCATATCAGTGGGTTTGGATACATTTTGAACCCTAAATCTATTGGCCGTTAATGTTTCTAAATGTTAAACGGGCCTTCAAACTTAGGTGTCAGTTTTTATAATTTAAATTTCCTTTACGTACGTATACTTGTATGTATACCTGATCGCCCACGGCATATGTTCTAGCTTGGCTTAGCTATTTTATCATGATTTCTTTTCATTATAATTTGTGCTTCTTCTAGATTCTTACGAAGTATATATACGACTTATGCTTGCATCCATAACATCCTTTAGAGGATTTGATAAATTAGTTGTAGGGGTTAATACATGGAAAGGTGTTCTAGCTGGGATACCGTAGTTATAGTGCCTCGTGCGGTGTCATTTTAATAGACACATGATACGAGTGATTAAGTGCTTAGTACCGGCAGGTATGGCAATGTTCCCAGTTTGGGGTCTGCCCCCCCTAAGGTGACCCGAAAACCCCTTAAAATGTTTAAAACCTTACGATTTGCCCCTTTCCACTAGCCCATTAGACTCTGGGTGATAGATCATGTATTGATTTTTCTTTATGCAAAGGAATTCGCACAAGGAGTTAAGGAAATGATTATTGAACTCCCCGCGCCCGAGTCTGATATAATGGTTGTGTGGAATTCCATGTTTTTACAAATGTAGCACTCGTAAAACTTTCTTAGCGCACTCGACGTGCGGTTTTGGTTTTTAAGCGCTATCAGTTCTGTATATCGAGTCAAAGCATCTATGATTACTAGGAGGTGCTTATTTCCTCTGTCTGACTCGTAAAATCCTGTTAATAAATCTAAGTGTACTCTTTCAAAGGGTTTGATTTGGCACTGGGGGTAAGCCCCTAGGCTGACGAGTGTCTTCGTGTGCCCTTTGTATTCTTGACAAGTGCGACAATTTGCTATGTGCTTTTTATATCTGTAAGCATCGTATGCCAATAAAAATAAGGATTTGGCTTTCTGTGACATTAGGGAATAACCCGGGTGTCCATTGCAGTAGATTTTTCATGCAACCCAATTTTAATACAGTGGGTATGAGTGAGATAGGTACCACCACCTGGTTGTTATTCAACTGTGGTGTGTTGCGGGTTTTCCCTCGTCACGGATCTACACAGGATATTTTCTTTGATTATATAATTCTGCTGCTTATACTTTATATATTTCCTTTTCCTTCGGATTTCCATTTAACGCAATGATGATTTTTTCTATTTGTGGATCTTTTCTTTGTTCCGTCTGTAATAGTTTCCCACTCAGCCCATCTTCCTGTTCAGATATAGTTTTAACAATGGGCGTGGAGGTTGAGATATCTATTAATTCAGCTAATGGCTCGGTACAAGATGAAGAGGGGTTGCGTGATAATGCGTCAGCAATGATATTTGCTTTCCCAGGTAAATACCCGATCGCCTTGCACCAAGTCTTGGATGATCATGTGCCGCCGAGTTCGGTTAGGGCTGTGACTAAAGCCTTTAAAGAAGTCGGTCAGGGGCTTATGATCATGAGAACCTTGACGGGATAAACCCGTATATTATAAATTTAAAATGCACGAGTGAATTAACAATAGCGAGCCTTGTGTCTTGTCTTATTACTGCATATTTTACTTTTCGGAAGGTCTCAGTTTACGTGAATAAAAAGCTATAGGGAAAAACTGTTTATCATATTGTTGAAGCAATACCCCACCTACTCCTAGGTCTGAGGGCGTCTGTTGCTATAAAGAATTCCTTACCGAAGTCAGGAAATTTTCAAGATAGGAGAACTACACAGTTCATCTTTCAATTTATCGAACGCCTGTTGATGATTTTCAGACCATATGAAATCTACGCCCTTTTTATAAGATCGGTTAGGGAGCCGCTATGATGGAGTAGTTCCTAATGAACCTCCTATAATATCCGCTACAGACTAAAAATTGCTGTATTCCCTTGACGTTAGTAGGTATCGGAAAGTTACGGATAGCCGATACCTTATCATGGACTACTTTAAGACCTTCACTAGACACCGTGAACCTAAATAGACTAGTTCTGTTTTAAAAAAAAATTCACACTTACTTATCTTTACCCTTAGGTTATGCTGCCTTAGTCTTTGTAGCACTAACTCTAATTTACGTAGATGTTCTTCTAAGGTATTAGAAAAGATTACTAGGTCGTCTATGTAGGCATGTAGGATATCTCCTAACAAGTCTCCAAACCACAATGTTTATCATTCTAGTAAAAGTTATAGGAGCACAACGTAACCAAAAGGCATACGCAAAAATTCATAATGTCCCCTGGCTGTGCTGAAGGCAGTGTATGGTATACTCTCTTCTTTCCACGGAATCTGATGGAAAGACTTTAGTAGGTTCAAGCTGGTGAAATATTTGTTCTGACCTAGTAGAGATAGAATATCGTCAGTACATGGTACTGGGAATCGGTCAGGGATTGATTGTTTCCTCATTTAAGCGACGAAATTGACACATATCCGCAAGTCGATCTTTTTTCGGTACTACTATTAACGGAAAAGAAATATAATGGCTGTTTGATTTCCTAATGACTCCTTCTTTTAGCATTTTACCTACTTCCTCAGTTATCTCATTCTGAAATTTCATAGGAAGTGGCGGTACGAAGGTACATAGATTACTTTCTGTTTGTCCTTGAGCCTTATTTGATGCTCGATGACATCCGTTTTTCCTAAGGTTCCATCCGTAGTGGAAAAAACATCATGATATTCAGTTAAAGATTCAAAATTTCTGCTGAATTTCTTCTTCTTGAATGTCCTTATTGATTTTGTTCTTTATAGATTGCAAAGAGATTCATCCAGCCGCACCTGATTGAGCGTGATTTATCTCAGCTCACGGTAAGAATGCGAGTGTATAAACTTCCGCATCCAAGATATGTTGATTTTTGTGGATTACTAAAGTGGTATTCAAATGATTACAGACTTCGATGTGACGTTGTTGTGAGCCGACTGTATAAATGGCTTGTGTGACGGATAATCCGTGTGTTTCAGAGTGTCGGAAAGGATTAACATTTCAGATCCTGGCAATGTTTTCTTTACAACGCACTAATATGTTCGAAGTTACGTTCGGCCTCGAGAGTTTGCGTGCAAGCTGATATTACGGGCGAGCGAGAATTCTGTTGGGTCGCATGTATTATTTCTTGGTTCATGAGACAAGTGATTGGTTTCTTCGATATAAGTGACTACTCTGTCTGTCTCCTTATTATCTAAAACTGATTTTAGGGTATTAGAAGACTTATAGAATTTTCCTTTGATATACACGCCGTGTTTTGCAGGTGCTAAGGTAATATTCTGAGTGCCCATAGACGGGTATCCGATAATTACTGCGGGATACATATTAATGTTTTGTACAACTGATAAAGGTATCGGAAACGTGCGCTTACCGACCTTGTATTGATCATGAGTTTACTCCTACCACATTTAATTCATTATTTCCTATGCCTGAGAGTCTTATTCCGGACTTCTCTA
>NC_087216.1:44758632-44776132 GCF_015104395.2 Macrobrachium nipponense | reverse complement strand
ACGTTAATATCAAGTATGGCGAGGGAGAGAGAGGGGAGTTCTAAATGCCAGGAATTCAAGTCTGTAATGAACACTTTCACTCTCTCCTTGTATGGGCAATTTCAAGAGACTGACGGGCTTAGAACGTTTTGGACACATGAAAGATGGTGCAATCTTTCTGGAAGCTTCTAATATGACGTAACTTTACAGAAATATCGTGAAATCTTCAGGTGGCTACGCGTCTAAAACGGACATCCCTAATCAAACGTGTTGACAGGTTATGAAAACACTACGGACTTCGGGGTCTCTTATCTCATATTACGGAAACAATTTCATACATTTTTAGACATCCTATAAATCTAAGCTAAATAATGAATCTGAAAATGTTGTAAAATTCTTTGCTAACATTTCATACAGTCAACAAGAAGATATATACATTATTAAAGTAGCAGCATATATAATATATATATATATATATATATATATATATTATATATATATATATATATATATATAATTATATATATATATTATATAATCCAGAGCTCTCTAATATAAGAAAACTGATATTATTTATAATGATTTTTCTAAAATAGGACAAGTCTAAAACGATAACGACCACAATATACATTAATCTATTAATATAAAGAAGACGGCCCTAACACACAATACTGAAACAACCTCTATCTATTGTTTATGGCTTAACCTTTTGGTTTTGTTTTCCTTCTCTCGTCCCTTCCTGTTCTTGCTGGGCTTTAGGTAAACTTATGTTTTTAGTCTTATTACTTCTGCTGTTCAGATATTTCTATCCTCCTTTTTCTAATTTCTCTTATAATTTGTGCATGTATCGATGTTTTATGTATGTGTTTTATCTCAACAGACTGAAGATGCACATTGTATGTGTGAAACATCTCAAATAAATGTTTCTTTTTATGTGGTTGTATGCGATTTCCTGAATGTATATATATATATATATATATATATATATATATATATATATGTATATATATATTTATATATATATATATATATATAATATATTATATGAATCACGGTGATGTGACAAATATTCATATATCTATATCTATATATATATTTATATATATATGTATATTATATATATATATATAATATATATATATATATATATATATATATATATATATATATATATATATATATATATATATATATATATATATATATATATATATATATATATATATATATATATATATATAGTATAGATATAGATATAGATGTAGATGTAGATAGAGATATAGATATCGATGTATGAATATTTATCACATCACTGTGATTCATATTGATATATATATATATATATATATATATATATATATATATATATATTACACATATCCATTCAGGAAATCACCATACAACCACATAAGAAGAAACATTTATTTGAGACGTTTCACACATACAATGTGCATCTTCAGTCTGTTGAGATAAAAACACATACATATTAACTTTAAATAAAGAGCAGGATTCTTGATATAGTAAAAAAATTACAAGACTAAAATAACTTGAAATTGACAGAAAGGACTAAAATTGACAAGTAAAACAAAAAAGTAAAAAAGTACAAATAATAAACAAATACCAAGGCGCAACCAGCCTTTAGTTGAGAAAGGAGGTATTATTATTATTATAAGAATAGTTTAAACCAGACCACTGAGCTGATTTTCAGCTCTCATAGGGCTGGCCCGAAGGATTTGATAAAATGCCAGGTCTAGGCCAAAGGCCAGAAACTGGGACCAAATAGGTCATATAGTATAATACTTAATAAATTAAAATTAGGTAAAAAAAAATGCACAGAGGCATATGCTTTCATACTAGAATACAAACAGGCATTAAATACATTTACTCACATTTCCATACATACTAAAAATTTTATTAAAATTAACAAATAGTCCAGAAACTTAAAAATTTGATCTAAAATTCATTCATTGCTCTGAGGTTTTTGTATATATACTTATTTTTTATATTTTATCATTAAATCATGTTTCTTAGAAACGTCATTATCGGAATGACTGAAAATGTGAAAGATTCTGACAAAATATCTTTTAATGCTTTACTTCCAAAGTTGACAGTCTCTGCTGGTCATACTTTGGACAATGACACAATATATGTCCGACAGTTATCAATTCCTTGCACTTCGAGCACTCTGGAGCAGGGTCAGATGGGCTGCTCATTAAGTGCCCATGTGTTAGACGAGTGTGGCCTATACGTAAACGTGTCAGGATTACTTGTGTGTGTCTTCTCTCTGATATATGGAGCTCCATTTCGTAATTTCAGGTTTTATTTGTTTTTAATTTATTACTTTCAGGTTCTTCGTTCCATATATTTTGCCATTTATTACAATTCTTGTTTTTTTAAATAAGCTACAGTGTCACTAACAGGGATTTTTTATTTTTTACATCTCTTCTCATCATGTGGACTGCCTCCTTGGCTGCTTTATCAGCTTCTTCGTTTTCCTTTTATTCCGACATGGGCAGGGATCCAACATATTTCAATATTTTTTTCCCTTTTTATATAAATTATAGAGTAAAACTTTATCTGTTGCACAATATTATTTTTGGATTTATATAACTATTAATGGCTTCTATAGCGCTTCTAGAGTCGCTATAAATCACGAATTGTTAAGGAGTGTTCTTTGATTATTCTTATGGCCAATGTTATTGCACATAACTCTGCTGTAAATACTGAAGCATTATTGGGAAGCGAGAACTGGCATGTTTTATCCTGGGACACTGCAGCATATCCCATCTCCGTATTCTGACTTGGATCCATCTGTATATATTGCATAATGTGGACCTTTTGGTTTATGTGCTCTATTGTATGTTGTTTCTGATGTTCTTCTGGGGTATAGGAATACTTTTTTGATAGAAATTTTAATTTTGTGCAAATTTTGTTTTTATTTTATTCATAATCCAAGGAGGAGGTAGTTTTTACTATTGGAGGTAGTTGGATATTTATATTCAGTGACTCAAACAATCTTCTGATCTAATTGGAAAGGTGGTGATTATTGTTAATAAAATATATCCCTTAGTTCAAATAATTTTTTGGTTGGTGAATCACTTGACTGAATTCTTAGGGCACTTTCATTGTTACTAACTCTCTATGGAGAGAGAGAGGTAGTTCACACCACATTCTACCTGTAAAAGAAGAGGTTGGTGATGATTTAAAAGCTCCTGTACATATTCTAAGTCCTTCATTATGAACTGGGTCCAACATTTTCAGTACTGCGTTTTGAAGCCGAGCCGTATATTTCACTTCCGTAGTCAATGATAGACAACACTGTTGCTTTATATAGTAATGTAAGGGTTTGTCTATCAGCTCCCCAATTAGTGTTTGATAATTTTCTAATTAGATTCAATGCTTTTTTACATTTTGACTTCACATATGTTATGTGGGCTTTCCAGTTCAAGTGAGTATCAAATACTAAACCTAAAAATTTTGCAGTCTGGCCAATTTGTATACTTTGATTTCTGATTTTCAAATCTATTTCTTCACCTTTCTTCCATCTTTTATCTTTATAAAATATTACTGCTTGAGTTTTACTTATGGACAATCTAAATCCTACAGATGAGTCCATTCATCTATTTTTATTATAGATTTGTTAATGATGCGCTCTGCATGTTTAATGCGAGATGCTGAGAGAAGATGGCAAAAATCATCCATATAAAGGTTGCTTTTAATTCCGGTGGGCAGATTTGTATTAATTTCATTAATTGCTAAGGTAAATAGTGTGCCACTAAGGACACTCCCTTGTGGAACACCATTTTCTAGTGGGAATGTTCTGGACAAAGCATCATAACAATTTTCACCTGAAAACTTCGATTTGTTAGAAAACTTTGGATAAACATGGGTAAATGTCCACGAACGTTGTTGTTTTGTAATGCTTTTAAATAGGATACTCCATGTAGTGTCATAAGCCTTTCTATGTCAAAAAAGACTGCCACAGTTATCTGTTTTCGTTCAAATCCTCTGCGTATATGGTCTTCTAGGATAGAGAGAGAATCCAATGTGGACCTGTTACTCTGTGACCCAAACTGAGTGGGAGTTAAAATTTTGTTTTCTCGAATGTGCCATGTTAGTCGAGCATTTACCATCTTTTCAAGTAATTTGCATAAGCAACTTGTTAGAGTATTGGTTCTGTAATTATTAATATTGCTAGGATCCTTTCCAGGTTTGGGAATAGGAATTATTATAGCTTTAACGCCATGCATCAGGAATAAATTTCTAAGCCATAAATGATTATAAAATTGTAATAAGTATGACTTTGCCAGCGGAGCTAAGTGGTCGATCATCTCAAAGCAAATATTGTCACCTCCAAGGAGCAGATTTATTGCTGTTCGAGAGAGCATATTCCAACTCTTCCATATTAAAATTTTCTATTATAATATATATCTTCTTGTGTTTCAAAATTTATTGTTATTAGTTCTTCATTATTTTTCTTTGGTGCGGAAGTGCTCATCTAAATTTTTATCGCTACTTTACATTAGCTAAGTTTTCTCCTATTATATTACTTATTTCTTTTGGATCAAGTATTCTTCTTTTTTCCATCTTTCAATATGGCAATGTCTAGGTGGTTAACTTGGGTACCATTTATTTTTCTGAATTTTTCCCATATTTTTTGTGATGGGAGTATTATTAGAGAGATCGATACATATTTCCTCCATGAAATTATTCTTTCCTTGAATTACTTCCCGTTTTAAATTTGCAGATATTTTTGTTGTATACAGGCTTTAATGTATCGATTTCTAATAATAATATAGTCATTTTTGTAAAGTTCCTTCTAATATTGGCAATGTTTTTATTTATTTTATTGAACGTTCTATTTAAATTATCTAACCGTCTCCCTATTGAGTGTTTTATATTAATTAATTCTGTTAGTTTATCCAGACCACCAAGGGACTTTGTGCTTTGTTGGATGGGGCTTTGACTTTGGTATTGCTTGATCAGCAGCCTTTTTAATGAAATCCAACGAGAATTTTGTTAGTTTCATTATGGTCTCTAAATATTCAAATGGTTGGATATTTCTCGTGTGCATTTCATATTTCTCCCAATCTGCTTTATTAATGTTGTAGTGAGGAACATGTTTTGCAGGGTTATTATGTAATAAGGATATTAATATTGGGAAATGATCACTGGTGTGCAAGTCATCAACTATATTCCAATCTATTTTCTTTCAACTATATTTGTTGTACGAAAGAGTAGGTCTACTGAAGAAAATGTTCCATGTGTTTTTGAAAAATATGTACTAATTTCGTCATCATTTATACAGCACATGTCGTTTGACTCCATGAACTCTTCAATTTTACTCCCTGCTCTATTTGAGATTGTACAGTTACAGTCCCATATCGGGTTGTGAGCATTAAAATCCCTACTATCAATGTAGGTTCTCTGGCATTGTCAAACAAATCCTTAGTTTTTCTATGTCGTAATTTTTGTTAGGTTTGGTTGTATATGTTATAAATTACATAGTTATAGTTTTTATTCGTATTTTGATGCTTGATATTTTGCAAGTCAGCAAAGTTTACAGGTACCCTGTCGTAACATACTTTGTTATGTTATATATAGCAGTACCTAAATTTCCTTCTTCTTCTCTAGATGTAGATACTAAGGTATATTTACCAATTGTTGATACTGTTTTATTAACATGTTGTAAACATAATATCATTGGTTCGTATTCTTTCAGTAAGCGTTGTAATTCTCCCAAACCCCGTAATCTGGTCTGAAGACCATTTATGTTCCATTTGTATTATATTAATTATTGAAAATATTATGTTAAGTGTGTTCAAGTCATTATTTTCTTGTTGTGGTTTATCTATTTGCAATTTTTTCTAAAATTTTATTTACGACATTTATTTGTTTTTCCTTATACGACATTAGATGTCCAATGCACATACAGCCTTTTTTGTGAGTCTCTAGACTAGTGGTTTCTTTACTTCTACATTTTATAAAATTTCGTATAGTGGTTTTGTTAAACTGTCTTTTGTTATGTTTCTGTCTTTGTTGCATAATTCGATGAAACATTCATTACTCCATCATGTGTTTTTATGTGTCCTCCTTTTTTCATTTACTCTTAGTGCACCAATTACCGGTGATGGGGTAATCTCTCTCTCATTCACATAATCATTTTTGTCTATGGTGCTTCTCCTCTATAATTTCTATATTGTTCTGGGTATTTCCATCCATTTCTTTTTATTATTACTTTAGGAGACAAAGGTATGTTTCTTATTTTCTGGTCTGTGTACTTTTTTTGGATCCTTGGTCTTTGCTTTAACAGATACCTCTCTAATAATTGTTGGCTTTTTGGTTTTGGGTGGAGTTCTCTCTAAAGGCCTTTTTTTATCTTTAGCTACCAGCTCATAACTATCTCGTGATGTTTCAGTGATACATGTATCATTTTCTTGTGTTTCCATTTCCCTTAATATCTCAAATGAATTTGAACATATATCTGCACAAGTTTCTTGGTTTCTTGCTATATTAGTTTCTTGTAAAGTTATTTTTCTTCTGATTTATCTACTGGGGGTTTGTTACTTGCTTCCATTTTCGTTTCATTCCTTGAGCTCAATGCAGTAGAGAACATTTGCTTCCTAGCGGGATCATGCATCCCTCTAACTCTTAACTCTAGTTTGGCTTCTCTAATTGGCATTCCTGATCTCTCCTGAAGTAATTTTAATTCTGTGTTGTATATATAATACATACACTCCTTAGATCTAGCATGGTGATTTTGGCCACAGTTCACACATTTTGGTTCACCACACTCCACTGTGTGGTGTGTTCGTCGGATCCACAATACGCACATATAGATTTATTTCTGCAATTTTTCCCTGTATGTCCATATTTACTACGTTTTGGCACTGTAGTGGCTTTGGAACATAAGGCCTCAGTTCTCTGTTTTGGCCCATGATTTTAATTTTGAAAGGTAGTTCTTGGCCTTCAAATTTTATTTTTGCTATTCTCAATGTAATTTTCCTTATTTTGTCTACTGGTTAAACTATATATTTCGCAATCTTGCACGTTGTTGTACCTTTTTTAAGGGAATCCAGCAAAATATTTTTTTCAATTGGTTCCTCACTTTTAGAAGTACTACAGTACCCTGTACACTGTTCATACTGTCATGTTTTCTTATGTTTACCTTTATATTATCAATGTTCTTTATAGTTAAATAGTTTTCAGATTGGTTTTTTTGTAGTGGTTTCTATTAACCACACCTGGTCTTTTATTTGTCTAAATGACATTTCTGAGGTTGGTGCCTACTTAACAAATAATTTTCCAATCGTAATGCAGATATTTTTCTATCAGTTTCCAAGGTCAAGAACCTTGACCAACTTTCCACTCCCAAAAAGGGAGTCGAAGTGAGTCAAGGTTGGGTCAATTCTAAATTTGCTTTTTCTTGCGGAGGCTTGTTATGGTATTAGAGTTTTAATACCCCAGCCTGTTTTTTTTTTTACTTCATTACCTGGGTTTTACCTTAGAATATTCCTTGTCCATTGCATGCCAGAAGTCGTAGGGGTTTTTGGGGTTTTTGTTTTGGTTTCCATATATATAAGTTTAAATATTTCGTCCAGGATGAGATCCCTCTCACCAAGGAGGCCCAACTAAGGGAGGGGGAGGGCAATACTGTTACGCTGTGGTAACTGCCCTGGGACTACTCACCTGGATATACGCCCATACACACAGTGCCTTAAGGGTCGTCAGTCCCTATGAGATCGGACCCAGCACTGTGGGCATGGCTTGACATAAAAATTTCCCCCTCGCTCGACCACGTCAGGTACTCTAGTTTTACGGGTGGAGTGGCATGCCGTCCAACTCCCCCCTCCATCAGGTTTAAAGAGCAGTCAATTCAATATTTTCCAAAACCATGCCAGGGTCGTCCACGAAAGAAGAAGAAGGGAAAGGGAAAATTTATAAGGAGGAGGAGTAAAGGAGTGAAGGTCCCAATGTCAGTTGGATCCACAGCAAGAGTAGTAGGCGTAAAGGGGGCATACTCTCTCTGCAGTGGATCCCTAAGCCCCCCACCTCGTCCAAGGAGTTGGGTATCATGGGGGAAAGGAGGTAGAATGACTAGACTTGGGCAAGAAGTTAAAACATTGACTATGCCAGATAAAGCGGAGAAGATGAAACTCCACTATTCAATGAGGGAACAAGACTACTTCTTCTAATTTAAATTTAAAAACCCATTATTATATGGGGTCGCCATTGCGAATGAGTCGTCTCCATCGATTTCTGTCCTGTGCCTCGTTCTCATTTATACCTTTCAATTCCATATCTTCCCCTACACAATCACGCCATCTCTTTCTTGGTCTTCCCTTCTTCCTTCTACCCCGCACTTACCATTTTGAACCATCCGTCTGTCTTCTTCCCAACATGACCTTCCTTCCTTCGTAACAGGTGTCCATACCATCGAAGCCTTCCTTCCTGTATTTTCTTCGATATTTTAGCTACCTTTGTCGATCCTCTTATATGCTCATTTCTAATCCTATCTTCCCTTGTTACTCCCGACATCCATCTCAACATTCTCATTTCTGCTACATCCATCTTCTCTGTTTTCCTCATACTTGCTGTTTCTGTTCCATATAACATTGCTGGTCTGACCACCGTCCTATGGAACTTTCCTTTCAATTTCAGAGGGACCTTCTCGTCACGGAGGACCCCTGATGCAGACCTCCAGTTATTTGATCCTGCCTGAATTCGGTGTCTCACCTCTTGGTCCATGCTTCCACTATCCTCTAATACGGACCCTAAGTACTTAATTAAACTCTGTACTTTCTTTTACTTTCCCACTTTCCCCACCCAATCTTATGCTACTTCCACCATCCTCAGTAATACTAGAACACTAGATTCGTTTTTTTTATCTGCTTATTCTCATTCCTCTCGTCACCTCAAGTGCTGCTCTCCACCTCTCCAACCTCCCCTCCAACTCTTCCCACCCCTCTGAACACAACACAATGTCATCCACGTATAATATGCAACATGGCACTGCTTCTCTAACATCCCTGGTCATTACATCCATCACGATGTTGAAGATGAATGGGTTAAGTGCTGACCCCTGGTGTAATCCAACTCCTATCTCAAATCAATCCGTCTCTCCAACACTACTCACTCTAGTATACACATTCCTGTACATCTGAATAATTCTGTTGTAATAAAGAAGAATGACATATGGAAGAACAAGTAAATGATTAGTAATCAATAATAACTTGCTAATCTGTTTTATTTTATGACAAAAAGTCATGAAAACGAAAAGCAGAGGCGAAAAGAAAACTTAGACGCCAACATCCGGCACCATCTTTTCCCTCAAACATCTCCATATTTCTTGCCTTGGCACTCTGTCATAGGCCTTTTCAAGGTCTATGAATACCAGATGCAGGTCTCGTTGTTTTTCTCTGAATTTCTCCATTAGCTGCCTTATGCAAAATATTCCATCCGTTGTGCCGCTTCCCTTCATAAATCCTAACTGTTCCCTCCCTAATCTAACTTCCTCTCTCAGCCTGCTATCCATTATTCTTTTCCAAAATCTTCAACGTGTGAGACATTAGTTTTATACCTCTATAATTACTGCATTCCTGGACATCACCTTTACCTTTAAATATAGGTATCAATATGCTTTCCCGCCATTCTTCTGGTATCTTTTCCTGTTCGAATATTTTTACCATCAGATCATACAAGATGTCTACCCCTTCCTCTCCTAAGGCTTTCCAAACTTCGACTGGGATAAAGTCAGGTCCTGTTGCCTTCCCATTCCTCATTCTTTTTAAGGCTCGTATCACTTCATCCCTAGATATTCCCATTACCATTCACACGTTTACTCATCCATCCTCTCTTACAAGTCTTACATTTTCTTCATTTAGCAGTTGTTCAAAATACTTTTTCCATCTTTTCAGGATGTCTTCTTCCTTTTTTATGACCGCACCATTCCTATCTTTCATTTGCTTAATATGGGTGATGTCCTTTGTTCTTTTATTTCTTACTTTTAACAGTTTGAGCATCTTACTCAACCCTTCCTTGGTTTCCAGTTCATTATAAACCTCTTCATATGCCCTTGCCTTAGCTTGAGCTACCACCCTTTTTACTTCTTTGTTTCTTTCTCTTAATTTCTCTGTCCTCCTCCAACTGTGACTCTTCAAATCTCTTCTTGCCTCCCTTTTACCCTTCACCACTTCCCCCACCTCCTCTCCCCACCACCACCAGATCTCCTTTTCCTCCCATACTATTCCAGATGGTTCCCCTAGTATCTCCTTTCGATGTCTTCTAATCACTGATGCATTATGCCTCCACCATTCTCCCACATCTTCAATTCCCAGATCAACCTCTCCCAGCACTCTCTTCCTGAACTCTCTCTTCTTATCATTATCCTTCTCTAACAATTTATACCACTTGATTTTCTTTACCCCATTCTTTTTTGTTTTCTTTTCTCTTTTCATCTTTAAATCCATACAGCCTATGTTGGGGGGCCACGTAGTCACCTGGGATAACTTTACAATTCCTAACTTCCACCAGCCTTGATCTATTGTAAAGGAGGTAATCTATTTGTGTGCATCTACCGCCACTCTTGTATGTTATGAAGTGCTCCCTCTTCTTTTTGAAGAATGTGTTCACTATTGCCATATCAAAGGACACGGCAAAGTCTACTATACTCTCTCCTTCTGGGTTTCTCTCCCCAATCCCATGTCCTCCATGCACACGTTCAATTACATCCTTTTCTTTTCCGACATGTCCATTAAAGTCTGCCCCCACTACAGTCCTCTCCTGCTATGCCAGTTCTTGCGTTACCTCACTCATTTCGTTCCAAAAACGGCTCTTTTCTTCCTCTGTGCAGCCCATTTGTGGAGCATAAGCACTAATGATGTTCATTGTTTCCCCTCAATAACATATCTTCACTCTCATAATGCGGTCATTCTTTCTACTTACTTCCGTCACTGAATTCTTCATTTCCCCCGACAACACTACACCAACGCCATTCCTACCCTGCTCATTTGCTCCACTATAGATTAGCTTGTAGCCATCCCTCAGTTCTTTAGCTTTATTACCCTTCCATCGAGTTTCCTGCACACACAAAATATCCACTCTCTTTATCCTCATCAACTCCGCCAACTCTCTTCCTCTTCCTGTCATAGAACCAATATTGAGCTGGCCTATTCTGATCACATTTAGAGCTCGCTTCTTTAGCTGCACCCGCTCATGATGCAGTAGCCCTCGCCTTGTCACAGAGTTAGGGCGATGTGTCTGTGCGTCGTTTACGGAGTACGCCCTAGCACTATTCTCATCAATATCACGACTCTTTTCATTGGTTCTGGCGTGGGTTTTTACAGTCGGATGCCCTTCCTGACACCAACCCTCCCTATTTATCCGGGCTTGGGACCGGCACCCATTGAGGCTGGCTTGCCCCCACAGGTGGTTAGATTAATGAGGGAACAAGACGTTTAATACATAATGACTCTAGAGTGTTGTTTCTTAACCTCTATCTTGCAATTGATTGCATGGTTTTTTATGTTTGAGTGTTCAGGCCTACTTAATTTTTCACCCGTCCTAAAACTAAATCCCATGTGACTGCAGTATCTCATCTGTAGCAGCCTCCTAGTCAATCCAACGTAAATTCCGGGACATCCCTGGACGTAAATTTGTATACCACCTTAGATCGCATGAACTGCTGCAGACGATCTTTGAAGCAGAAAAAAGAACCTATTTAGCTTGGGTTATTAGATATGAGTTTTATCTTTAGATAGGGAATTTCACTTTCAATCATTCTAGTTAGGTGATGTGAAAATTTGCTGTTGTATATATATGGTATGGAGGCATACATTAGTTTCTTTGGTACGTCTATCATTGGAATGGGTGTTTTAAAATGCAAAGTTAAAAGTTTGTTAACAATATTAAAAAATACATCCTTAAGGTATGAGTTTCGTTGGAAGATATTAGATAAAAAAATCAATTTCTTTATGAAAGATATCTCAGTTTGATGAATACTTTATTGCTCTATGAACCAGAGTGGAGATGGCATTAAGCTTAAAACTCTTTTGACAAGAGCTATAAAAATTATTAGAAAGTCCCGTCAAGAAACGGTAAGGAATTACCGTTTTCGAGTTCCACAGTAAAATAAATTTTAGGGTGTTTCAAGTTAATAACGGGAGAAACCATGGCCACACCATCAACCTGAGAATATAATTTATTGTTAAAAACAAAAGCTGAATCTTGAACGGCAAGTTCTAAAAATTGCTTAAAAAGAAGCTTATTAAAACCATGAAATAAAAATTCTTCACTTGGAAATATTCTATCTATTATGATGTTTATAGTTTCATTATTAGGGACATTCGTAAACAACGACTCTACGTCAAAACTGGCCATAGAGTTCACCATCCTGTTTAGTTATTTGATCCTGAAACTCGTAACCATTTTTCACATTGTATTGGTTAAAAGGAAGCTCATTTAAAATTGTCACTAAAAAATTTAGATATATTCAAAGATGGACTGTTGTATGCCGCCATAATTGGTCTAATAGGTAAACCAGGCTTATGAATTTTCGATAGTCCGTATAGAATGCTAAATGAAGAGCCAGAAACAAAAAGTTTTTGCTATGTATTTTCATCTAATATGTTTTCATTTTTTAGTTTCCTTAAAAATCTGTTAATTTTATCTTCACGTTTATAAATATCTAAAAAGTTGGGCTCTCCTAGAAGTTTGAATTTAGTGTTATCGGAGAGAATTTCTTCAATTTTAGTTGTATATTCAGTTTTGTTTAAGATTACAACACCTTTTCCCTTGTGTGTCTTACAAATAACTAGATCATCTCTTTTTCTAAGTGTGAGTAAAAAATTCCAGGTCATATTTTCTAAAGAACGGAGTCCACGAGACCTTCAGTTGTGAATAGGTCTTATGGGCCAATGAGGAAATTTTCTGTTGTAAATTGCTAACATTTATATTTACATCAAGTTTGATGAGACGTTAAAACAACACTTCCAACGGTAAAAGAATCTGGCATAGTCAGGTCTATAAGAAGGTAAACAAAATTCAAGCCCAAACGAAAGTGAAAATTCTTCTCTCTTAGACAGCACATAGTTAGAAAAATTAAAAATACAATTACATCTTTGAAAAAAAAAACAGGAGTAGCAACTCCCAAGTTCTGCAATTTCCTTTGGTGGCGCTGGTGAACATTATCTATAAAATCATTTGTATGTTTATTAAAATATTTCTGGAAAATAATACGGTCCAAAAAAGACAAGTCATTAAAATAGTACATTTTTCAATTGTTGAACAGTAATATCAAGCTTCTGTATTGCGGTCTGTTTTGTATCAATCTCTTTGCGAAGAAGTGTCCTTAACGTATCTCTGTAGAGTTCTGTACTATAAAGGCAGGACTTATAGAGTTTGAAGCGGATGAACTTCGGGAAAACTTCGTTTAGCTCGCAATATTGAAGGAAATCTAGGTCGCATCTTTTTTTCTGGGGCTTAAGAGTTGCCTTCTCTAGTCTTCTTGAAATAGACAAGGTAGTTGCAGGGTAACGATATCTCAGTATTTGTGAAAAGTGACGAATCCCACTAAGCCGGAGGCGAAGAACGAAAAGGACGAAAAGGAATACTTTATTTCTCTATGAAAGAAAAGAATATACAGTGAGAAGGGTTAATGGTTATTTTCTGTTGAATCGATAATGTAGAAAAATAAAATTGTGAATTGTATGTAATAAGGAACTGGGGAAACTAGAAAGGTCTGCTTAGATGGGTGAGCCAAAGAAAGTTTTTGAGATGGTTCTAAATACTGCTTTCGAGCTACTTCAATGGATAAACACTCAAGCAATAAATATATGCATTGATAAATATTTTTCTGTAATGCCATCCTTATAAAGTGGTACAGATTATTTTTTTAATTATGCACATACCAAGATCAATATTATTATAAAAAGTATAGATAACCATATTTCCAATTGTTCAAGTGTAAAAGAACTATAGAAAAATTAAGTAGTAGAAGAAAGAGGTTATGTTCCAAGGCTACACTCTAAAAAATTAAGGGTATAAAATGGGTAGAAAAAGGGTATTTCTAGTGGTTAAAATAGCATACCCTATCGGGGTATATAAGAACTATATTATACCCTTTACAATATACCCATATCAAAGGTATAACATATACTTTAGATACCCTTACATAGGAGTGTATCGCAGGTAAAGAATACCCTTTTGCAGGGTATTCTATATGATATATATATACCCATGTATACTAATTATATAATTAATATATTAATCCATTACACCATTAGGTGTAGTTATAGCTTACTGTATATAAAATCATAAGGTCAATGATATTAAAAGCTTGGTTTATAACCCCCTAGATGCTGACCCCTTGACGTGGGTAAGGGGCTTAGGGACCAGCAGCTGGGGCGTGATGCCTGGTGGGGTTGCTTTCTCACTGGTCCTTGGGGCCCAGCTGCTGATCCAACTAAATTAGTCAGAGCTTTTCCTTCTTTCTGCAATTTTTTTTTTTCATTCTTACTACATCCTTCTCCTTCACGTAATTTTTTTTTTTTTTTTTTTTTTTTTTTTATGTGGAAATTTCCACCTTTGCTAAAATTTACTGGACCTGGTAAACAGAAAAGATATCATAGCTGGGACTGGGGTTTTATATCTGAAGCTAAATAGTGGGAACCGTGGCAGGACCATCAACTGCCCGATAATGTTCGGACCTGAGTGATATCAGGCGGAACTATTTTGCAGGGCTGGACCACGGATTCCAGGGGGGTCTAGTTTTGCGGATAGGACTCTCGGCATTCTGTCCGGTTTGCCCATAATGTGATTAGAGTGGGGATGATTGTATTCTGGTAATACTCTCAGTCCTATCAAGCGGGTTTGGCTTACACTTGGGCCACTCTAATTATGTTGTGCCATCCCCCTGTGGGGTAGGGTAGGGATGCGGACATTTGGGAGTCGGTTCTCACTTGTGCCATTAGTGGAAGAATAATCTTCATGAAAGGTTGATGATATCTTTTGAGGTTTTTCAGTTTATTTATATATATATATATATATATATATATATATATATATATATATATATATATATATATATTTCTACTTAGATCTTTATGGAATCAGAAAATAAAGATACAAGTACCCTGGACCCTTTGATGGCGGTAAATCGGCACAGGTAACGACTACTGGAACCTCCCCTGACAACCTTCCTCTGGAAAAATAAAAAAAATCCTTCCAGTGTAATTACACTGAAACCCTATGCTCCTGTACAGAGTAAAGGAAATTAAGCAGAGACATGTTTGAAATTGGACCTGGAATATTTGAAAAGTCATATGAACAAAGTATTTAACTTTAATTTGGAAGAAGATGGTTATGATTTTTTTGCTGTATATCGAGACATTGTGAAGTGTTGCGGCCGTGGAGCCTAAGATTTCCCATGAAGGTAGAGGAAACGCTGACGGTGGTAATCTACCTCAGCCAAAGAGACTGAAAAACTGAAAAATATTATCACACCTTGGAGGAGTCAAGTACAATGTGGAGCACATGCTTTTTGGTCAATCACTCCAAGGGAATGATATATGCTCACCCCCAACTGATGACATACGCTGAAGTAAAACTTGTAGAGGAACTAAAAGATCAAGGTGTAATAAGAGTTGAGGCGAATGAAGAAGAAGGTAAATGGAGTCTTTGTACCACTTCCCAATTTGATTATTACATTTAATTCTACTTGATTACCTACTGTAGTAAAAGCAGCCTGGCTACATTTCAAGATTAAACAATATATCCCAAGACCGAGGAGATGTTTCCATTGCAAGAATTTGGACATATGTTAGGGTCCTGTAGACAGAAACTGTAAGGCAAGCCAGCCATTTGTGTCAAATGAAGTGAACCAGAGCATGGCATATGTAATAATCAAGCCAGATGTATACATTGTGGAGAAAATCATCCATCATCTTCCTTCACTTAATTGTGATGTATACATCATGGGAAAAGAGATTCAAGCTTTAAGTGGGTACAGAACGAATATCACATTTTAGGGAGGTCAAAAAGAGAGAGTATTGAATCAATATGTTAGACCAGGAATATCCTTTTCCAGTGTTGCTGCCAACCGAAAGAGAATATAAATGTTAATAAGGATAATTTGAATAAGAAACCGGTAACGACCCTTACTCGTGCCTCTTTGGAGGTGGCGCCAATTGTTGCTGGCGCTCCTTCCTCTTCGGAGGCTGCGCCAGTGATTTCTGGTGCTCTTGCCTCTCCGGAGGCTGCACCAGTGATTCTGGTGCTCCTGCCTCTTCGAGGCTGCGCCAGTGATATCTGGTGCTCCTGCCTCCTCAGAGGCGTGCCAGTGATTTCTGGTACTCCTGCCTCTTCGGAGGTGGTGCCAGTTGATTCTGGCACTCATCCCCACCTCTATAGAGGCAGTGCCGGTGGTTTCTGGCACCATTGCTACTATGGAAGCAGAACCAGTGATTTCTTGTACACCTTCCTCTGTGGAGGCTGTGTCGGGTATACCTGGCACTCCCACCTCTCTGGAGGATGTACTAGCTATAAATGCTTTGGAGGATGCACCAATGTCCAATCCTCACACCCCTCCTCAGGCGACACCAGCTTTGTCTGCTGTTCCTGAGACTGATAACCCTCTAAAAAGGAAGGCAGCCCTAAACAATCGGTCTCCTTCCAGAAAAAAGAGCAAGGTTGTAAGCTGAAAGCTCTTAAAAGAGGCTCTAATGTAACAGCCTCTAAGGAAAATAAAATTCATTAATTTTCTCCAGTGGAACTGTCAGGGATTGAGAGCTAAATGGGAAGAGTTAAGGCTGCTCATATCAGAAGTGTCCTCCTCCTTTGTATAGCTCTGCAGGAGACCATGATTGGTAATAATATGTGCCCCACCCCAGCCCCCGAGAGTATACATCCTATCACTCCACCTATAATTTAAATGTTGGAAGCCATGGTGGTGTTGTTTGTATGTTCGAAATGACACCCCACAAAATCCTATTATTATTCAATCAGCATTGCAAGTGATTGGTGTGCAGATCCATTTGCAAAGAAAATATACAGTATGCTCTCTCTATCTACCACCTAACGAAGTCTTCCCCATCAATGAATTCAAATCTCTTATTCAACAGTTACCACGCCCTTTTCTTATTTTGGGAGATATGAATGGCAGAAACCCTCTTTGGGGTGATACCATCACCAATCAAAGAGGAAGGTGCTTAGGTTCCATCATAGAAGATGAAAATGTGGGGATCCTCAACTCTGGGGAGTCTACGCATTTTCATGTTCAAACAGGCACGTTATCAGCAATTGATTTATCTATATGCAGTGATGACTGTCTTATTGACTTTACTTGGAAAGCTATAAATGATAGATTTACCAGTGACCATTTTCCAATAGTGGTGAGTGTAGCATCAAGTCCTCCCTCTTCAAGGCTACCCAAATGGAACATTGGTAAAGCTGATTGGTCAGCGTTCCAGGAGCACAGTTCGATAGATGACTCTGCTGATGACTTTCCCTGTGTAGATGACGCTCT
>NC_087216.1:44748632-44753632 GCF_015104395.2 Macrobrachium nipponense | reverse complement strand
TTTCACAAAGCAATGTTAATAGGCAACAGAGGCCTCCCACCCACGCAACATCAAGGGTAGGGGGGACGGGTGTTTTTGAGCGGGAAACCGAAGGGTACATGATTGCCAGACGTATGTTTACGACATTTAATTCGGCCAATACTGGAGTCGAGAACCTTGCTGTCCTTTTTGGCAAAAATAATTGACGGCGTCAATCATTTTTACCCAAACTGTATTATATATATATATATATATATATATATATATATATATATATATATATATATATATATATAGATAGATATATTATATAAGATAAGATATATATATATAGATATATATAATAATATATATATAAATATATATATATATATATATATATATATATATATATATATATATATATATATATATATATATATATATAGATATAGATGTATAGATATAGATGTATAGATATATAGTATATATATATATACTATATATATATATATATATATATATATATATATATATATCTATATATATTATACATATACGTAAATAGCCACATGAAAGGTGAAAAATACAAAGACCAGGTACCAAGCGCTTTCGTGTATTGCGTACACTTCTTCAGGGTACAAAGTGTACGCAATACACGAAAGCGCTTGGTACCTGGTCTTTGAATTTTCACCTTTCATGTGGCTATTTACGTACATATTTGTCACGTGCTGTTTGGTGACTTATTGCTGATATATATATATATATATATATATATATATATATATATATATATATATATATATATATATGTACGTATATATATAGGGGAGAGTGGGGCACAGTGGGACGAAAAAAATTAAATTAATTGCCAAAACTTTATTTTCTATCAAATTTTAATTAAACTTTTGCATAATCTGCATCAATCTATATACTTCAAACTGTAAAGAGTCCATCACCCTATGATTAATTCTTCATGGGTAGAGAAATACAAAATAAAATCTTTTCAAATTGTCAGACCATTGGACACAGTGGGACGCAGTTCAAGAAACATTTATTAGATCAAAATTAACATCAAAATATAGGAAGGAGCATCGCCTCTTTGTTTTGCCACTTGATTTTGGTTCAGGCAATACAACTTTATGTCTTTAATAGCCACAGAAGCTATCAGGCACTTGAGGATACGTAAACTGTGTTTTTTTCTTTCTTCTGAGGTAAGAAACCTCAAAATCTCCAGTATTCAACTAATATAAATTCACCTAATTTTGGTTCCCTTTCTAGCACTTTAAAGGTATGGGGATCACTTATCATACTCTCCTCTTCAGGTACGTTATCAGATGAATGATCAGAAATAATAGGTTCCTCATCAGTGGATGAAGTATCTGGTTCTAAAAAAATCTTGGTCTTGGAAAGTTTTTTTGCCTCTTGGTTTGTTGTAGTGTTTTTTTTTTTTTCTGGGGTATCTGTGGCAATCATACTTCGACCTTTCTTACGTCCTCGTCTTTTCGTGGATCAGATTTTGGATATCCTCGGAATGCTTTTGGAGGTATACCGATTCTGCAGATGGGCCAGCTCCTTCGTCTAATTCAAGTGTTGTATCAGTTACCTCATTCCCTTTGGTAGGCCTGTCATGTCCAGTAAATATATTAGCATCAAGTGGAAATATTCCACTTTTCCAGAATCCTGATAAAATGTTTGAGGGAGTCATGGACCGTTGGTGAGCAATGTTGACTATTCCAGCCACATTATAAATAGTTAATGGGACACCAGGCTTTTGTAAAAGGCGTGACTCCATGACAGAGTAGTCATGAGCTTTAAATGATGAGTAAACTTCCACATCAAGAGGTTGCAGTTTATGACTACAAAGTGGATGAAGAGTGAAAATTGTAATCCATGCTCTTTTGATAAGTCTAGCACTTGAATGGATAGATGTGAATTGTGATTATCATACATAAAAAAGATGGGTTTTCCTTTGATGAACAGGTCTCTTACAAAATGTTGTATTGTACAAAGAGCTCATTTGTCATCCAATCGGTTAGGTTTGCTAAGCCAAGAGTGCCAAAGGGAGCTTCATTGATCATATGGAATTTAAAGTGTGTGCGCGAGGAAACACCATGGCAGGAGGGATGCTAGTACCTAATGCATTAATAATGCAACGTTGTAACATGTGCGTGCACCCTTTTTACTGCTTGTTGTTTGATTAAATTGCCCGAAACCTTTCTCTACGAGGACCTTTTGTGGTTTCTGGACTGTAGATGATGTAGTTTCGTCGAGACTGTAAATTCTAGAACCATCTGCAAAATATTCATAACTACCATATACTTCTCTAAGCTTCGCAAAAAAAATTATCAGAATTATGTTTGTGTAAAGAGGTTGATCTTGAAAGGCTGCAGGCTTCTGGTTTTATGATACTAAGATCAGGGCGTCTTTTCATAAATCCATAGAGCCAGTCTTTCTGAGCCCTTTTTAGTACAGACGGCCAACGAAGAATTGGCGTAGTTTCTTAATTCATTGTTCGTTATGGAAATATTGCCATATGCAGGTGCCAGATTATTCACTTAACGATAAATAACATTCCTTTCAAAGGTGCTATACTTGAAATAAATTACATTAGAATAGAGTAGACTTATTCAACGTATTAAAGATAATTATTTTGCAAAGTAAGGAAAATATATACCGATGGGTCCACAATTTCTGAATTTTATTCTCAACTCTAGCTTCGTGACAGCATACCGAAGCATTTTGAAGTTGACTTTGCTGCCGCTCGAGTCTTGACTCAACATATCGTACTGCACTGGAGTGTTGTCATTTCGTCTCCTACAGCCGATAAACAATACATCAAGGCGTTAACATTCTTTGAAAACGATGTTTAATTAAATTAATTTTGTCCTTTGATCAATAAAGTAATTTGCATGACATAATATTTAGTGGGCCTAAATTGGACTTCTGATTTTCACACATGATTAGCCTAGGTCTATTTTGAGCAGTATACTCTCTCGGATACGTAATATAAATGAATATTTAAATCGACAATATATATATATATATATATATATATATATATATATATATATTAATCTGCTTCATTTAATTATTCCCGTTATTCTTGTTTTTATTAGCCATGTTCGCCTTTCTTCTTATCCTTTTCATAATTGCTTAACATAATTAACTCAGACCTAGCTATTAAAAAAAAAAATTAATAAAATCAACCGAATATAATTCAGTCTTATTTTTTATCGAATTCCTAGCATATCACGCTGTTTCATTTGGACACGTTGGAAAGCTGTGGGAGTCAAAACTGACGAATACATTAAGAAAGGCTTACTTTCATTAAAGCTTTCTTAGGTTGATCTTTCTGTAGCTATTCATTTCTTCTAACTAGAAATTAATTCAAATTAGTTTCACGTGTATACCTCGAGGCTCGACCTACTATCATAAGCATATTATAGTAGCTGAAAGTATAAGAAATATGAAAGGTGACGTTCTCGTTTAAGTCTATTTCATGTTTTTATTTTATTTTTTTTTCAAGACTGCTTTAATCAAGGGTTGCTCTTTGACGGCTACAGGGTGTAACACGAGTGTATGCACATATTTTGGGGAATGAAAGATAAAGTTTCTGTGAACAGAAAATATTGTATAAACATGCATTTTAAGGCGCCCGTTGTCGGTGCGGGGAATTTTAAAATAACCGTTATCATTACTGATGCTTTCAAGCGATGGAGTTCGTAGTGAGAAGTCGGCTCGAGTCGCCTGAGATGTAGAAGAGAGCGGAGGTGGCGTATAGGAGTGATGGAGGGATTAGGCCGATGTTAATAAAGTATCTCCCAATAAAATGTATTCTTTAGGTTTTGAAGGAAAAAAAATGCATGCATCATTGAAACTGTTTCCCTCCCTATCCGTGGTATTCACTGGCCACCGATAAAAAACATAACAAAAAGAGTAAGCCTAACTGAATCTCTCATCCATCAAAGATACGTTTGCTAATTCATTAGACTTATTCATTAGACACCTATCAAAGATTTCAAGTGGAGATTTAAAAATCTCTTCTTCTCCATCAAAAGTATTCATCAGACACCAGTCATAAGAGTAGGGCTAGTCATGATTCCTGGTTCAGCAATGTCGTGACGATGCACTAGCAACGTTTACACTACTTGTATTGACTTGCTCTCTTGTGGTGCTTTGAGGTGTTCCACCTCTAGGCCCATGTTCTAAATTTTGCAGTTTTTTAAACAATTTGATTCATCTATGTATGATTCTCTCCGGTTTATTAAGCTTTCTTGATATCTCTCCAACTGGAAGTTGCACCGAATGCAGTGCAATAATTGTCTCTCGCTCATCGAGGGATGTTTCTTAGACCGATAAATGACACATTGACACTATATTCCCGTGCACATAACATCAAAAGCAATAGTGAGGTCGCCTGGTTCACACTAGGATATCGTTATTTTTTCTTTGTTTTTAAATTTGATAGCATTTTGTGAGATTCCAATGTTTTCTGTAAAATTTAACAAATGGAATAGTTCAACTACCTTCAACTTAATATTGAAATTATAATTTAAGGACTATGTTTATGCGATACTACTAGTGATAGGTGTCTCCTATTTATTTGGTAATGTATATCTATGGTTGTGATATGACGTTTTTTATCACTTCGTTTCGTTCACATCAATTTTGCTATATGGAAAATAGTTTTACCCAATAACATAACATAATGTTCTAAAGACATCAGTGACTGTTTTTAACGTCATTACATACGATTTCTTCCATCTTTGAAAAGAAAAATCGCATGAATCGTGCGTCAGGCAAGTGAACGAAAAATTATGAAACTCTGCCACGAGTTTTTTGGCCGACAGTACATTCCATGATTGTGGAAAAGTTTTACCATTTATAATGCCATTTCGTAAGCTAATTGGCGAGTAGATTTTGTTGACAGGCCATAATTCATCTTAGAGGATGTGATTAAGTAATTTTTTAGAGTCAACTCTTCATCAGATGTGAACACAGACCTGCATTCATAATTCGGTCGCATTCGAATTATGCGT
>NC_087216.1:44733632-44743632 GCF_015104395.2 Macrobrachium nipponense | reverse complement strand
GAATAGTTAATAATAAAAAGTTAAAATATATTGGTATACATTAACATTATACTTCCATACGCTAAATCTAGAAAGCTACTTATGCTTTGATCAAGTAAATAAAAATGGACAACAAATACAGGTGAGATGGACATCACATAGTGAACATTAATAACAGTGTACACATTCTCACAGGGTCTCCAATGTGTGGATATTCACTGAACAGGGCATTCACTAGGTTGGTGTATCCTTGCTTTGACAGTGTCCTGAATAGAAACCCAACTCTATTACTATATTATGAACAGGAAACAAGTCACAGAAAATTAAATATTACCCTGCACAATATTGCAGGCTGTGTAATATATACATACTTTATATTATTTTGCATTTATAAGCTGAGAGATTACAAAACTATAATGTTTAATAATACACTGAAATTTAATTAATATTGTTGCAGACAATATATGAGCAAGGGATAACATAATATACCAGGGGCATTTAAGATATAAAAGCAATGAAATAGATTAAGAATGAGGTACTTACACAAATATGCTTCTTTACTAGATCATCTGTAAGGGCCCTGATGACTACTGCCCTTCTGTTTGAAGTCCCCAGCAGGTAATCCTGTGGACTTTTCCTTGTTTGTAGTATGGTCTTTATGCATGGTGAAAATAGAGGCAGTCTGAAATGTCAAAAATTATATGAGGTGAGCATCAAGAGAAAGCCACTCTGGTAATGAATACATTAAAAAAAGCGTGCAGGGACCCAGAAATAATTTGTTATAAAGAGCAGCAACTCACTTGTAATTCCAAAATGCACTTGTCCAGGTGTTGAAGCAAAACTTTCATTCGATCTTCGAGTGTCAACTTATCAATATCCAATTCCTCGAAAATCTTGCTCCTTACCTCGCTTCCTTCTGGGAATAACAGGGCAACAACCACAGCCTGTTTCTTTTTCTCGATGCTTGTGACAAGCTACCATGCTTTTAGCTCTTGTTTCCAGCGTTCATAGCCCTTATCAGCACCGAAAACTGGCAATAACAGCCTACCGCCACATTCGCTGACACTATTCATGTTTACGATGTGTTAGCCTATCTTCTAAACTAGTACTTGTCAATCCCTTCTTTCCTGCCACAACCACGCTCTGCTACCATTTGTTGATCGTGTAGACCAGTGTGGCAGGGTAAATCAAAGGCAGACCTAAAAACGGTGTTTATTTACCTCAGTCCCAACCTGACAAGTGCCTACGCTACATCGTTTCGCCCTTCCCGCTCACAACATAAACAAACCTCACAAACAAATGATGAGCGCGATGCGCAACGTTGTACAGAGACATTATCACCAAAGTTAACAATTGCTTTTTAATATTATTACTGATAAGTGTTATTAATACAATTATTAAATTTGTTGCTGATATGAACACATCCATTACTTATTATATCTGAAGATGATGCGAAGACATGTCGACAAAATAAAATAGCCGCCCAAAAAACGGAGTTTGGTTGGGTGAGATTGAGTTATCAATTAGTTCGTTTTTGTCGGACTTATATAAAGCTAATTATTTATACGTTAGCTGATGGAACTAAATGTCAAACATTTGACAAGATCTTAGAAGATATATATATTGTTAATAATTGTTACGACTACCAACAATATCATAACTACTCTTATTATAAATGATATAAATACCGCTGTAGCTACCACAGTTGTCAAGTATAGCCGTGGCGAAAAAGTGTGGACTGCATCTTCTTAATGTTGTAACTTGGTAAAAACCGCTAAAAGCCTTACATAATAACACCACAAGGCTCCCTTTGCCGTTTCTAAATTACGGGGAGATCTCTCTCAACCCAATTCAGTGCTTACGAGAATAACATTAAGTGCTTTAACTTATTTAGCAGTGCCTATTGACGTGAACTCCGATCATGAGTCGCTATGAAGTACTGTATGACGACGAGTGGTACGCGCCTCTCTCTCTCTCTCTCTCTCTCTCTCTCTCTCTCTCCGTTCCTTTCCCCTCATGAACTCTTGACCTCTCCTAATGGGTTTAGGCACCAACAAACCTCGATAACACCTTCTTCTGTTACCGTATGTGGTATGTGCAATACATTCACCAAGAGCAATTTCATATATATATATATATATATATATATATATATATATATATATAAAGATTAATTGAATTATTATAACTAAAATAGTACTTATACTTCGTTACTAAAGTCTACTGGCGTGTATGTTAAAAGAATTCGTCTCTGTTTTAACCATCTTTCAGTGCAAACCGCACCACACGTACTAGCTATATGCTAGAATCATTGTAAAAACGAGATAATATAATGTAAGAGTGTCATTCTCGAATAGTTGCGGTTCTTTCACCATAATTATGACATGCAATAAAGACGTACATATTTACAAAATACGTAAGCATGCGAATATATTTGGTCTTCACGTGAATACAAATATGGTTCTTGCCTGTTGATTACCTGGCAGACGGTAATTCACAATGAAAAATCAATCAATAATTTCTTATGAGGCATAATAATAACTATAGAAAGGGATGGATAATATGGAAACAGGTGAATAAACAAAATATTGAAAAAATCGTTGTCAGCGTAATTTCTCACGATGACCTGCCAATGAAAATATTTTTTAAAATGTGTGAAAAAATAAGTTTGATAATCACCTGATGTTATTCTTATAATTGTTTAAGTTTATTCTGACGGTGACTGATATCATTAGAATAGCCGCTTATTCGTATGGTAAACAGCGCTCTTTTTATTCATTCCAACCTAAGCTCCTACCCGCCGTTTTTCTTTCAAGTCAGAGTTGGCGGTATATATACATGATTATATATCCATTGCATAGATGGACAGTTAGTGTTCTTACCTTGGTCAGCAGTTAACAGATGAAATCCAGTGTAGATATTATATTCCTGATAACGATTAATTACTACTTATAGAGGCCACACTTAAAAGAGCTTTACAGCACACAACATCTTATCTGCACTGAATAGCACACCAATGAAATTTCCCGGGCTCTCGAGTCGAGTCGCGGCGCGCAGCAAAATGCGCAATTACGGGACAACAAACATATTACACTGCCATATGCGTATGTCTGTTTAATACACACACACCACACACACAATATATATATATATATATATATATAATATATATATATATATATATATATATGTGTGTGTGTGTGTGTGTATGTATGTATGTATGTATATATATGGATGTATATAACTGCGCTTGTGTAATCAAGGGACTCGTGGCAACAATACAAATTGCCAACGTACTGCATTTTGTAGTAGGAACTTGCTTAAAAACTATCCATAACTCAAAACCAATATGTTGTTAGAAACTTTTTTGGTGCATTACACTATCAGTGTAACAATGTGGTGATTTAATACAGAGTAAAAGTTCATTTCATGACATGATGACATAAACTTACCAAGCCCATTTTGAGACTATAAGTGTAATAGAGGGTATATTATTCACAAAAAATACCCTGTCTCCTGATGCAGAGAGGTATTTTTGAGCCTTGGGGTGTTTTACCTTGTATATAACCTCAGCTCCATCGCTATACCCTTTCTGTACCTTGAACTTTTTACAGTGTAGAGAACAATTCCTATGAAGAAAGGAGACTACATGGAGAAGCGAGAAAGGACAAAAGCAAATTCACATGTAGCCAGAGAGCTCCCAAGTTTTGTCAGCTGGGCATAAACTCCTTAAAAGGTTTTGGGTCATAATTGTTGTTTCTACTCGAGTTAAAATTACAATGAACATCAAATAAAAAGTTAAATCAATTATAATAATAATGATTAATTCATGCAATTTTTACTTCAGTCTTTATATATTCGTAAAATATTCTGAAATAATCATATAATGGGCATAGGAAAGAATTAAGATATTCTTTATCATTTTATATTGTTACCAAAATTAGAATATACCACAGACAATGCATTCGCCTGGCTTCGCCCGCAGACCATTCAGAGTAAAATCTTACAACAGCCTCTTATATTCGCATTTTACGGGTCACATATACATCTGCAAGCGGCAGTCGGTTTAAAAATCATGAACTTATTGGCTTAGTCGGAAGAGTCATGATGACTCTGGAATGTCTAAGAACGACTAAAATTCCTCGACTCTTTATGCTATTGTTAGCAGAGACCGGAATTCTTTCCTAAGGAAAGATTTACCATTGCTTTGTTTGCCCTACATTCCTGACGTTCCTGAAAAGGATTTCTTTGGAAAAGGAAATTCTCGTTGTGCTTTGTGCTAGGAACAAATGGTATGTTTTTTTTTTTAAACTGATATTCTGAAAAAGCGCACACACACACACACACACACACACACACACACACACAAAGTAAACACATCTTTTGTTAAAACACGTAGACTCCTTTTATTACAAAAGTACCAATAAAAGAATTATTAACAATCCTCAAAAATATACTTGAGCCATTTACTGACTACTTCCCCATATAATTGAACAAAATAATGCAACATGTAGAGCTCTACCTCACTAATAACGTGTTTTCCTTTGGTGATAACTTTTATCGCAAAAAATTCGGTTGCAGTATGGGGAGTCCGCTCAGTCCTGTGTTAGCAAACTTATATATGGAGTATATCGACACAGTGATTATAAACTCTTAGGCCTATCAAACATGGAGCTATTATTTGGCTTCATTATGTAGACGACATCTTATACTGAAAAAGCGAATGGGGCAATTTTGATGCTTTTCTGCAAAAATTAAATTCCTTGGTCTCTAGTATAATATTTAAAGTAGAATGTAAAAAATAACGAAATCCCTTTTTAGATGTCTTAATCATCAGAACTAATAACAACTAAAATCTCTGTCTTCTGGAAAGCTACATTCTCACTTTCATACATATATTTTTACAGTTATCAATACATTTCAATTAGACTAGGTATAGCAAGTAACTTATTTCTTACAGCCCTGAGTATTTGCTCCCCAGAGTTTCTCTACAAAAACTGCCAATGCGGAATCAGAGGAATTTATTTCTGGTGATAGAAATTCATTTCTCGATTTAGTGTGGTTCGCATCCCACAATAAGCTGTAGGTCCCATTGCTAGGTGACCAGTTGGTTCCTAGCCACGTTAAAATATCTAATCCTTCGGGCCAACCCTAGGAGAGCTGTTAATCAGCTTAGTGGTCTGGTAAAACTAAGATATACTTTTTTCTACAAAGAACTTGAAACAATCAGAAATCAACGTATCTTGTCATAATGACCTTAAAGCTGTTATAATTTATCTCTGCCTTACAGATTCTGGCGTGATTCCTAATATTTGATTGTTCAGGGGTGGATAATATGCTCTGATGCTCATAGAGCTGTAGGTTACCGAACGGGCAGCGAATTATCCACCCCTGAGCAATCAAATAGGAATCACGCCAGAATCTTTAGGGCAGAGATAAATTATAACAACTTTAAGGTCATTATGACGTCACCATACGAACACCTCCTCCTTGTTCTTGAAAGTTTAAAAATTAAGAAACTGGTACCTTCACTTAGCAGCCATACTACCTCAGTACCTGTGTATATAGCATAGAGCCACGTCACTTTGTTCTTTGCCTCCTCTTGACTTTTTTTTTTTCCACCGTCCTGACGCGGAACGGCGGGACTCTGCTCTTGCAAGGTATTTTCCTAATTTTTTTAACATTTTTATATATATACAATTTTTTAATTTTTTTTATTCGTAATTTTACTTAGAAATATCTTAATTGTTTATGATTTTACATTTCCTTTTCTTGAATATAGCATGCTATTTGCAAAGTCTGAAGAATTCTGAAAACTGTATTATGATGAAGGTCACCCACCCAGTTTATTTGTATATAATTCAATCATGTTTAAACACTGCAAAAGCACCTCGTTTATGCTCAGTGAATTTGATGCGCTCCTTATGTAAGAATATAGTATTTCTTGATGATGTTTTATTCTTATATGCTACATGTGTATATGTCCATTTAGTATGAAGGATCCCTTAACTAATTTTTCAGTATCAAGGATAAAAACACACTAAAAGTAAACAACGTCAAGAGGCACAAAGAATGACAGAAAATTTAGGCTAAAAACTAGGGGACAGCAGAGGAGTGGTTGTTTAGAGTTGGAACTCGCAATTTGATGTTTTGTGTTTCCAAAATTAACAGTTTGTTGAGTTCATTTGTTTGACAATAATGTTAAATCTGTTTATTTGATTGTAGTTTTACATTTAATAGTGTGATTCCTTATATAAGACGTTTTTGGGTTAGATACCTTACACCCAGTTCTATAACTTATGCCCCGATGAGAATCGGCTCTGACCCTGAGAAGATGCTGGGTACATTCTATATATTTTCCCAGATTACATCCGGAACTATTAAATTCATAAATGACACCCGGCGTCATCAGAGGGCAGAGCCGATCTTTGAACCTGAAAAGTGAGCCAATGTTCTTAGGATTCTTAGGCATAAGCTTTAGATTTATGGCTCCAAAATGTCTATGTACAATCTTAAAAAAATCTTTAAAAAATTATCATATAAAGAGGGAGCTTGGGGACCTTAAAACATATAGACTGTTTCGAAAACTTTTTATGTAGTTTTTAAAAAAAATTTTTATCGAAAATCTTAGAAGGAAAGCAGTTATTAGAGAAGTACTGGAGGAGAAAAGTAATTTCGTTGTGGAAGAGTTTACCTAGAGGTAAGAGACTAAGCATGATAGAGTAATGTATATATAGAGTTAAGCCAACAGGGAGGATGTGGGGCTGAAGTTGACAGTAGGATAAAAGCTGCAAGGGGGGGAAGTGGAGAGAGATAGCTGGAGAGGTATGTGATAATAAAATGCCAAGCAAGCTAAAAGTGAAGGTATATGGCAGAAACAGGAGCTCTCGTGGGGCATCCCGCCCAGGCAGCAGTGTGCCCATGCACTTTCCAGTAGTCACAGAAACTCTTGCTAAAATCAGGCCTGGGCCTGTTGTGTCTGTTCCAATGACCATTATTCTTGTGATTAGGATGATATGATAGTCCATTCTGAGGAGTAGCGGCAGCTTGCTGAGGAGGATCCACCTTTGAGAGGCACTGCTTCATGGTGTGAGCTGGCTTATTGCAACGCCCACACACAGGTTTCCGTGGAGGAATATTGGGGCGCTGGGAAGGGTGAGAAGTGGCAGCAGGAGTGAGAGGGAGAGCAGGGCGTATTTTCTTCTTTAAAGATCTCTGCAGCGGATGGCGGGTGTCATAGGTGTCTGCCCATTCACAGCACTCCAAAATAGTTTTAGGGGTCTTGTCTACCAAGTGGGTGGCAAGATCAGTGAGAGCAGGTGTCTTCTTGGCTACCAACTCAGTCTAGGTTTGGTTAGCCTCTTTGGGCATAGTCCTCCATTTCTGCCTCCAGCGGTCTGGGGTTAAATCGTAAGCCGCAAGGATTGCCTCTCGGACGAGGTCGAGGTCTTGTCGCTCATTAAGGGGAAGGGCCTCGAATGCAGTCCGCCCTTTGCCAGCAAGGTGCTTGCCAAGGAGGATGGCCACCTCCTGTGGGGTTGGATTGAAGTTTTAGAGCACCAGCTCGACATGATCAAGCCAGGTATCGGGTTTGTTATCGTCCCAAGTCCTAATGGGGCCGCTCATGCTGTGGAGGTAAGAGTGTGAAGGAGGGGGCGCAGGGGGCGTGGCACTGGGGGGTGCCAGAGTGGCAGTTGATGGGCTCTTTCTGCAGCTTCTCTTCTCTCCTGGGCTTCTCTTTTTTTCTCCTTTTCGGCTGCTTGGAATGCTCTTTCAGCTGCTTCCTTCAGCTTGTTGTTCACCCAATTTATCAGTTTTGCACCCTCCAGCCCCATGGCTCTTCCGGCTTCTGTGAAGGCCTTAGCCTCCTCAAGTGCTGCATTACTGGCCATCTCCTCAGCAGTAAAACACTAGTAGTCTAACCTGAGAATAATAGGATGGAAGGCAGTTGCAAAACCAGATACTTAGCAAGATGACCGCAGAAAACTCATGCTGTAAAATCTCTCTAATTTACAGTTCGGCGTAAAACTCGACACCAATAATGGATTTGGCAATAACTTCGTAAACGCAGAAACCTCAACGTGAAAAGTCGTGGGGTAGCAAATGAATTTCGTAAACGCGGAAATCTCAACGCAAGTACGGGTTTGTGTATGAAAAAAAAAAAAAAAAAAATCTGGCCACGGATTCACTGAAAACTCAACATGAAAAGTTGTGGAGTAGCAAATAACTTTTGTCGCAGAAATCTCAACGCGAGTATGGGTTTGTGAATAAAAGAGAAAGAATCTGGCCACAGATTCACAGAAAAATCAACATGAAAGTTGTAGGATAGCAAATGAATTTCGTAAACGTAGAATTCTCAATACGAGTACTGGTTTGTGAATAAAAAGAACCTTGTCATGAATTCACGGAAAACTGAACATGAAAAGTCGTGGGGTAGCAAACGAATTTCGTAAATGCAGAAATCTCAACGTGAGTACTGGTTTGTAAATAAAAAAAGAAGAGCATTGTCACGAATTCACGATAAACTCAACGGGAAAAGTCGTGGGATAGCTAATGAATTTCGTAAATGTGGAAAACTCAATGCAAATACGGCTTTGTAATGGGATCTGTCAGTTCAACTTGGTTGTAAATAATAATAAATAAAAGATTTGGTATGACACGTTCATGGAAAACTCAACCTGAAAAAACGTGGCCCATGCAGTTGATAAAATAATATGTATATATGGGGTCTCCCTTTCCAGATGCTAAGTTATTTGTATACCAAGTTTGGTTGAAATTGCTGTATGAGTGTCGTTGTGTATGTAGTACATACACACACACACAAACATATGTATACTTGCATCCATTTATATATTATATATATATATATATATATATATATATATATATATATATATATACATACACACACATACACAATACATACACGCATGCATACATTCATGTTGGAAGCTGTCTAATAGCTCAGTCTTATGTATAGAAATTAATTACTACTATCCCACGTACCCAGACCCAAATATATTTGAGCCCTTTTTTTTTTATTTACCTTACGTTTCCTACTTGATCCATTGTGTGAAGCACATTATGACGTATGTTTCAATAGCCGTAAATGATTTATGCATAACATCGAATGCGCCATTAGCGGAAAATTTAAGATTTTATTTATTTATATGTATAAAAGAACTTGTTATTATTTCCATTAGACGCTTTGCTTTCACACGGCTACTCCACGTATTTACATAGCAGATATTTGTTTTACTTTTTTCTTATAATTCATGTTCCCACACTTCCGAACTAAAGTCCTAAACGTTTTTGTTGATAAAATAAGACCGCGCATCAAAAATGTATCCTATTTTTTTAATAGATGATAAATATGATCTACTGACTTCGTAGTATATAAGAACACGTGCATAGAAACGTTTCCCCCATCAAACTGTGAGGTAATGCTTATCGGATGAAGGAATTTCATGAATTATTTAAGTATAACGGGGATTTTGAGGTGTGTCAGTGCCAGTACAGAAGAACTTCGTGCCTTAGCCTAGAGGCGATATTCAGCTTCCCCATGCTTACATGGGCGACCTTGAGAACAATGAAAATTTATGTTGTCATTGAGACCATAACTGGATAGAAAAGCTACAGGCGTTTGAGGAAACGTCAATGACGCTATATATATTAAATGGTGTCTTCACTAGAGCATTAAGTACAAGATTATTGCTCTCGTATACATTCATTGGTTATGTGATTTTACCTCTAGCATTTTTTTTATAGATATGATTAATACTAATGCTCTGGAAAACTGAAACCCCCTGATATATTCTTGAAGCAATCTTTTTCTTCGTGATATATATTATATATATATATATATATATATATATATATATATATATATATATATATATATGTATATATATATACATATATATATATATATTATATATATATATATATTTTCGTTAAAAGAAAAGCAATTGCTTTAGTGGCATCAATAAGTTTCTTGCAGGTATCTTCATACCTGCAAGAA
>NC_087216.1:44696132-44728632 GCF_015104395.2 Macrobrachium nipponense | reverse complement strand
GAACGACAGTTAACAACACACTTGTATGAACAGCTACCCCGACCATTTCTTATATTGGGAGACTTTAATGGTCGACATGAACTTTGGGGTGACATTTTAACAAATCAAAGAGGAAACCTTATCTTATCATCAATAGAAAATTCAGATATGACCCTTTTGAATACTGAAAAACCCACCCATTTTCACATTCAAACTGGTACATTTTCATGCATTGACCTATCTATCACCAGTTCTGATACATTCATTGACTTCAACTGGAAGGTGTTGGATGATCTATACGGTAGTGATCATTTTCCAATTGTCATCAGAACTGAGAAATATGAGCCAGTATGCAGAATGCCTAGGTGGTGTACCAATAAAGCAAATTGGCCCCTTTTCCAGGAACTTAGTTACATTGAACTAGATTCCAAAGATATGCCAACAATAGAAGAAGCAGTCTTCTACTTAACAATGATTTTTATGTTTGCAGCAGAAAAGGCAATCCCAAAAACCAGTGGAAAATTGCGTTGGAAGCCTGTTCCATGGAGGAATGCTCAATGCAAAATAAGACATAAAGCCATGAGAGCAGCTTTTACTAGGTACAGAAGACATCGCTGTGAATGCTACATGATCTCCTTTAAAAAGGCTCGAGCCAAATTCAGATGGCAAATAAAACAGGATACTTTTTATGTCAACAATTACCTGGAAAACACCTATGACCAAGATCTGGACAGTTATTAAGAAAATAGCAGGAAAGTACTATCCTAGTCCCCTCCCTGTTTTAAAAGTTAACGGTGACTTTATAACCGACTCAAAGGCTGTAAGCAATGTTTTTGCCGAACATTTTGCATCGATATCAAGCAGGGATGAAAATTCTCCATTCTACAGGGAGAGAGTATTAGCAGAGTCTGAAACACTTGATTTTACCTCTTTTAAATCTGAATCATATAATATGCCTTTTACCATTGAGGAATTTTTATTTGCTCTTAGTAACAGTAAAAACACTGCACCTGGACCTGATGAAATTTTATATGAAATGATCAAGAATACTTCAAAGGAAACTAAATTTTTCATTTTAAGTATTATTAATAGAATTTTTAAGGAGAGAGATTACCCTAGTGTTTGGGAAGTAGCGACAGTTTTACCCTTTGTCAAGCCTGGGAAAGATTCATCTGTCCCTACAAGCTATAGACCAATGGCTTTAACATCCTGTTTTTGTAAACTTATGGAGAAAATGGTAAATTTTAGGTTGGTATTGTTTTTAGAATCAAAGAAGATTATATCATCGTCTCAGTGTGGCTTTCGCCGTATGCACTCGTGCACAGATGTATTGATACGTTTGGAGAATGCAATTTGTCAGGCATTTGCTTCCAAGGAGCATTATGTGGCAGTTTTCTTTGACCTAGAAAAGGCTTATGATACTACCTGGAGGCATGGAATCATGAAAGTCTTGCATGAAATTGGTCTGCGTGGAGAACTACCACTTTTTATTTAGTTTTTTTTTTTAAACCGTTATTTTAAAGTCAAGAGTAGGTAGTACTCTGTCTAATTTGAAAGAACAAGAGGAAGGAGTACCACAGTGAAGTGTGTTAAGCACTCTGTTTGCCTTAGCCATAAATGGGATAGCCTTAAAAATTCCAAAAGATGTAATGTCAACAATGTTCGTTGATGATTTATCTATTTTGTGTGCTGCATCTAAAATGTCTGTTGCAGAGCGAAAACTTCAGTTGGTAATAAATAAAGTTAACAGTTGGGCAGCTGAGCATGGTTTTAAATTTTCCTATGCCAAAACTGTTGTTATGCATTTCTGCCGTATCAGAGGGGTTCATCCAGACCCATATCTGTTTTTAAATGGACAGAGACTCGCATGTGTACAGGAAACAAAGGTTTTAGGCCTCATCTCTGATAGCAGGTTAACATGGGAAGCTCATCTTAGGAGCCTCAAAGTCAAATGCATGAAGGCCTTAGATGTTTTGAAAGTCTTAGGTCATACAAATTGGGGTGCTGATAGAAAGCACTTGTTACATGTTTACAAAGCAATGGTTGGTTCGAAATTGGCATATGGGTCAGAAATCTATTCATCAGCAACTACAAGAAGATTAGGTACTTTGAATGCAGTTCATCATGGGGGAATTAGAATTGCAATAGGAGCCTTTAGATCCTCCGCAATATCTAGTTTATTAGTGGATGCAGGTGAACTGCCCCTAAATTTGATAAGAAAATTTGCCCTGTTGAAATATTGGTACCGCATACAGAGAACTCTTGAGTCCTTAGCCTACAATACTGTTTTTAAAGGCAATTTTTGTATGTATGAAAAATATGCTTCATATCCCAAGCCTTTTGGATACAGGGTAAAATGTGCTTTAGAGGATCTTTATGTAATAAAAGGAAAAGTAATTCCAGCTAAATTTTCAAGATTCCCTCCATGGAAGTTGCCCTCTGTGAAATATTGTAAATGGTTTTCTGGTTGCAAGGCAGATTGTTTAGATGATGTTCTTAAACAGAAATTTCTTTGTCATGCTGAAAAGCATGATTACTCGAGGCAAATTTTTACCGATGGCTCCAAATCCAGTGCAGGCGTTGGGTTTGGAGATAATTTTACCATTTTTAGTGATTCCAAGAGTGCCTTGGAAGCTTTGGCATCTTTTAATCCAGTACACCCTGTGGTACTGGAAATAACAGAGTGGCTGTTTTTATTAAAACAAAAACAGAAGGCAGTTAACTTCTGCTGGGTTCCTTCACATGTTGGCATTGTTGGAAATGAACGAGCTGATGAATTGGCTAAGTTAAGTACATCAAAAAATCCAAGAAGTATAGCAATTCTTTGCTCAGACTACATTCCGGAAATTAAAAAGACAGTAGAATCAGTTTGGCAATTCTATTGGACAATAGAGAGTAAAAATAAAATGAGAGAACTCACTGATGTAATCAACCCCTGGCTTTATATGTTAGAAGACCGTCGGAAAGAGACTGCATTATGTAGGTTACGGATCGGCCACACGGATTACTCGGGTTTTTCATGAAGAATGACCCTGAACCATTTTGTGAGGATTGTCTAGTTTCCCTCACAGTAAAACATTTAATAGTAGAATGTCCCAGCTTAATATCAGCAAGGAACCGTCATTTTAACTTACTTGGAAGAATGGAGCTTAAACTGGATGCCATTATAGGAAGACATTTTAATGAGGATAGCCTTTTTAATTACCTTCAAGAAGCCGGTCTTCTTGAAAAAACTTAGGTTAGTTTGGTCAAGATGTTTGAGTTTGTGTATGTGTTAGTGTATATAATTTGCTTTCAAGTCTTTTTACTTCATAAAATTTTTATGTACATGAAGTTGACCTCCAATTGATATATTGATTATCATATATAAAGTTTTAGTACTTTTAATATCTATTTATTTTGACAGAACTCTGTAGAATTTGGAAGTATGCGGGTGCCTGTGTTGCTTGTACTTTTGTTTACAGTTGATCTGAAATAGGTGTGTAGGTGGGATGGGTATTTCGTGTGTTTTTGGGTTCTCTGTAGTTCTCAGACAGATTTTATATAAACATATTTATAGCATTTTAATTGACTTTTTCCTTTGCAATTCCTTTTAATGATACGGCGTCAATAACCTCGTCGTTGCGACGCCAGCAAGAATTAACAAATCTATCAAGCAATTAATCTGCCCTCCCTAATCTCCCCCTGAATTACGTAACAAGTGATCCATTGCTGGTAATAATGGTTCCCAAATATTTGAAAGTGTCAGGTGGGTAATATTACTCCTCCGATAAAGCAGTTCGTCTGATCACCACTCTGAATCAGTCTTTCTCTGGTTGATCACCGATCCAACTTTCTCCCCTCCACTACTAACCTATTAATCATTTCCTGCATTTCAACCATTGTAGAGGTAATGAGAACTATAACATCTGTGCATTAAAGATCACATAATCTCTGGCCCCCTTTCCATTGAATGCCATTATTCATTCCTTGCATTACCTTGGTTCATAACATAATCAATCACCATGATAAACATTAGAGGGGACAGTATTCCACCTTGTAGTACTCCAAGAAATTATTTTTTCAATACTTCAAAAACTTAACTAACAATTATTGAAGTATGGTCTTTTTTTTTTTTTTTTTGCCATTAACTGGTTTCCAGTTGATTCTCAAAATGTTTTCTTCAGCAAACGTAAAACATTTTCAGGTTCTAATGTCCTTATTAACGTCTCATGAAAATTAACAATTACTCGAAAAACAGCTATTCGAACAGAAAATTGTTCGAAAGAAAATTACTCTTAATAGGCAATTGTTCGAAGTGAAAAATATTCGAATTGTAGTTTGAAATTATAACCAACGTTATCGGGAAATTACAGGAAAGTTACTCTAATAGGCAATTGTTCAAATTAATATTTTTAATTATTGTTTGAAGTGATAATAAACGTTGTCAAAGGCATCCAGCCAATTACCAAGAACTTCATTTCCTCAGAATATTGCAGCCCTTCAAAGATGGCCGAATACATTTTAAGTGAAAAAGGCAAGTCTATGCTTAAAATCGATGGTTTTTCTTTCGTGAAAGACAAACAAGTTGATACCAAGATATATTGGACGTGCAATAAGTTTGCATCGTATTGCAAAAGCCGTGCATTTACTAATGATGGTGAAGTGGTTAAAGTTCCTCGTGAACATAATCATTTGGGTGATGCCGTAAACGCCGAAGTGCCTAGTTTTCTGAACAGAGTGAAAAATGATGCTGAAGAAACCCGTGATTCTCCTCAATATGTCATTTCCACTGCTGCCTCGCAATTAAGTGGAAGTGTCGCGCAAGCTTTACCTGCAATAAGCTCTATAAAAAAAAGACTATTCACAATGTAAGACAAAAGGAGAGAGCAGGCTTATCTAATCCTATTCATAGAAGGGAAATTGTCTTTAACTTATGAGCAGACTAAAACTAATAAAGGGGAGCAATTTTTGCTATATGATTCAGGTCCTTACGATGATACGATACTTATTTTATCAAGCCAGAATAATTTGAGTATACTTGAGATCAATGAATATTTACAAGTGGATGGGACATTTAAACTGTACCTCAGCTATTTCAATGCGTTGGTTCTGCAAGTAAGGACTGAAAAGGAATCTACATTGATAGGATGGTCATATTCTTCAGAGTGTTGACGAAATGGCACTAAATGGAGGTTTGCTTAATGGCCTATTTGTCCTAACAGATCTTCCGAGATGTTCGAAGATGCGAACCCTGAACTGCCGTTTTAGATTTTCCAATGTACATTGCACTACAGCAATGACACTTATACTTATACACAATAGCTGACTGCAGTTCAGTTGGTATCACATCCTTGAACCTGAAGAATTTTTGTAATGTAGATTTAGGCTTAAATATTACTCGAATGTTTACTTGTGGTAAGAATTCATGCAAGTTTGTTACTCTTTTTTTAACATTAAAGGACCTATTTCCAAGAAACGTGATGGGAAAATACATAACTGCTCTGTTGACAGTGACAGTTGTAGGTTTTGGAAGTAATAATTTTTGAAGCTCCTTTCCTATATACGTATCAGTAAAACTTTTTGCCTAAAAAACCGTTCAAAAATAAGCATGCTTGATGAAATTAAACTCTAGGTTCATATTAACATAATTTGAACATATATTAAAAGCCCTCGATGTTAAGGTCGTAATCAAATTTCTCTTGAACTGAACAGGAATAAATGAGGACATTTTGGTGGTCAAACCCGTGAAAGTCGGTTTCCTATAAACAGATGTGATAAATCCGTTTTCACTGTGGCTGATTAGTATATCAAGAAAGGCCAGCTTTCCTTCTGCCTCGGTTTCTGAAGTGAATTCGATATTGCTGTGCTTTGAGTTCAAATATTCTAAAAACAGTGAAATGTGGTTACTAGATCTAAAGATTAAGAATGTGTCATCGACATATCGCCTGTACATCAGAGGTTTGAAATCTTCGGGACATTCATTCAACCATTCCTCTTCATAATGAGCTAGGAAAGCATTTAGTGCCATTCGTCAACACTCTGAAGAATATACATCCTATCATGTAGATTCCTTTTCAGTCCTTACTTGCAGAACCAACGCAATGGAGCTCGGAGTGGTTGAGTCTCTATATACCATAAGAGATAAACCCTCTCTTTGTAATAATGAAAGGTCTGTTGAATTGCTGTGTTTTTAGATTTTTAGGTTTTTTTCTGCTCTCTTTGACAACAAACAATGTATTTCTCTATATTTTAAGATTTTGCTGCGAGTTTAGGTTATTATGTCTTGTAATTGTGTAATTTTATATTTTATTTTGCTTCGTTAATTTTAATGTAACTTATAGTAATTATGTAATTTTATCTTATTTTGCTTTGTTTTAATGTAACTTATATTACGTCATTGATTTTAATTGTAAATAATATTTCATTATAGATTGCCCGATGACGGAGGAAAGTAAATCTCCGAAACTAGTCGCAAATAAAGATGCTCTTCATTCAAGCCCTGGTTTTAATATTTATTTATATATATTATATATATATATATATATATATATATATATATATATATATATCTAAATATATATATGTAAGCAACGTGTTTCACGGGAACAAATTTCTCATTGATACCGGACTGAACCGAGGTCTTTCACATGAGAATCCAGGGCATAAACGAATTGGCCACCAAAAGTCATAAAACGAGTTGGAAACTAAGTACACAGGTACAGACGGCCAACGAAGAATTGGCGTAGTTTCTTAATTCCTTGTTCGTTATTTGGAAATATTGCCATATGCAGGTGCCAGATTATTTACTTAACAATAAATAAAATATCCTTTCAAAGGTGCTTTACTTGAAATAAATTACATTAGAATTGAGTAGACTTGTTCAACGTATTAAAGATAATCATTTTGAAAAGTGAGGAAAATATATACCGATGGGTCCATGATTTCTAATTTTATTCTCAACTCTAGCTTCGTGACAGCATACCGAAGATTTTGAAGTTGTCTTTGCTGCCGCTCGAGTCTTGACTCAACTTATCGTACTGCACTGGGATGTTGTCATTTCGTCTCCTACAGCCGATAAATAATACATCAAGGCGTTAACATTCTTTGAAAAACTATGTTTAATTAACAATTTTGTCCTTTGATCAATAAAATAATTTGCATGACACATTTAGTGGGCCTTAATTGGACTTCTGATTTTCCCACAAGATTAGCCTAGGTCTTATTTTAAGCATTATACTCTGTCTCTCGGATACGTAATATTAATGAATATTTAAATCGACTATATATATATATATATATATATATATATATATATATATATATATATATATATTATCTGCTTCATTTGATTATTCCCGTTTTCTTGTTTTATTAGCCATGTTCGCCTTTCTTCTTATCCTTTTCATAATTGCTTAACATAATTAACTCAGACCTAGCTATTCAAAGTCAAAAAGCAATCATAAAAAAATCAAACGTATATAATTCCGTCTTATTTTTGTTTTATCGAATTCCTTGCATATCATCCTGTTTCATTTGGACACGTTGGAAAGCTGTGACGAGCGCTTACTTTCACTAAACCATTCTTAGGTTGATCTATCTGTAGCTATTTATTTCTTCTAAATAGAAATTAATTCAAATTAGTTTCACATGTATACCTAGACCTACAACCATAAGCATATTATATGTAGCTGAAAGGATAAGAAATATGAAAGGTGACGTTCTCGCATAAGTCTATTTCATATGTTTTTTTTTTTTTTTTTTTTTTTTTTTTTTTTTTAAGAAAAACCTACTGCTACGGGGTAACACGAGTGTATTCACATTATTTTGTGCGGAATGAAAGATAAAGTTTCTTTGAGCAGAAAATATTTTATAAACATGCATTTTAAGGCGTCCGTTCTGTCCGGCACGAGGAGAATTTTAAAATAACCGTTATCATTTGTGATGCTTTCGCACGATGGAGTTCGTAGTGAGAAGTCGGATCAAGTCGCCTGAGATGTAGAAGAGAGCGGAGGTGGCGTATAGGAGTGATGGAAGGATTAGGCCGATGTTAATAAAGTATCTCCCAATAAAATGTATTCTTCAGGTTTTGAAGAAAAAAATGCATGCATCGTTGAAACTGTTTCCCTCCCTGTCCGTGGTATTCACTGGCCACCGATAAAAACAAAACAAAAAGAGTAAGCCTAACTGAATCTCTCATCCATCAAAGATAAGTTTGCTTATTCATTAGACAACTATCAAAGATTTCGAGTGTAGATTTAAAAATCTCTTCCTCTCCATCTAAAGTATTCATCAGACACCAGTCATAAGCGTAGAGCTAGTTATGATTCCTGGTTCAGCAATGTCGTGACGAGGCACTAGAATTCAAAGTTCACAAGTGAATGTTGCTCAGCAACATTTCATCTACTGTATTGTCTTGCTCTCTTGTGGTGCTCCGAGGTGTTCCACCTCTAGGCCCATAATCTAAATTTTGCCGTTCTTTAAATAATTTTATTCATCTATGTATGTTTCTCTCCGGTTTATTAAGCTTTCTTGATATCTCTCCAACAGGAACTTGCACCGAATGCAGTGCAATAATTCTCTCGCTCATCGAGGGATGTTTCTTAGACCGATAAACGACACATTGACATTAGATTCCCGTGCACATGAAATCAAAAGCAATAGAGTGAGGTCGCCTGGTTCACAATGTTACGATATCGTTTTTTTTCTTTTTGTTTTTAAATTTTGATAGCGTTTTATGAGATTCCAATGTTTTCTGTAAAATTTAACAAATGAAATAGTTCAACTACCTTCAACTTAATATTGAAATGATAATTTAAGGACTATGTTTATGTGATACTACTAGTGATAGGTGTCTCCTATCTATTTGGTAATGTATATCTATGGTTGTGATATGACGTTTTTTATCACTTCGTTTCGTTCACGTCAATTTTGCTATATGGAAAATAGTTTTACACAATAACATAACATAATGTTCTAAAGATATCAATGACTGTTTTTAACGTCATTACACATGATTTCTTCCATTTTTGAAAAGAAAAATAGATAAATAAGGCATGAATCGTGCGTCAGGCAGGTGAACGAAAAATTATGAAACTCTGCCACGAGTTTTTTGGCCGACAGTACACAAGATCTAAGGTTTCTGGTAGGTTTACTTGCAAGGCTATAAATCGTGTTTAGTGATGATTAGTCTTTTACCTTCCCTTTCTTCCTTTTTATGTATTTTACTATAAAGAATTTCATCATTTGGATATCCAATCAACAAGTTCATATAGGTTTATTGTCACCAGCAATTTATTAACGGAGACCTTTAATTGATTTTTAATTTCTGAAATCCTCCATTTTACTCAATGGAGCCCAATCTAATTTTAGAGTAGTTTAGTTAGTCACAATCATTCTACACTGTGCATGGAGACATTTTGAGACGCCTCAAAAACACTCCTCGCTAACACTCCGCCACACAAATGTTCACAGAACACCGCCTGGACAACTTAAAAATCATAGTAAGGCGAACAATGTCCAGTCTGATAGCCCAAGTGGGAAACAGCAAAAGGTCTTTCATATAAAGCATCCTAAGGAGTGAAACAAGAATATCTAAATTGTGGGGAAGATGGGAAAATGGGGTGTTTGTTCCCTAAATGACTTAATCTCTGTCTTGGCAAAGTGTCATCTTCAGAATCTCTCATTATTATTATCTTTCTACGGTTACTGTTACTACTGGTATTTTACTTCTGCATTATTGCTGTGAATATTATCAAGTTAGAGTTTTTCTACATTCAATTTTCGCATTTAGCCCTCTGAACCTGATTACTGTAACCACTTAAAATCTTTAGCTGGAAATTAAAACGAGTTGGAAACTAAGTACACAGGTACCTCAGATGTCTCTCGGGTTAGTATGTGAGACGACAGCCACCTGGGGGAAAATTTTTCACAATGTCGTGTTAGGTTCCAACTTCTTTTATTACCTGTGCGGATGAATTGGTAATGTCCTGGCCTCTCATTCGAAAGCCCGAGGTACGTCCTGAAGTAAATGAAAAAATATATATATATACATATAAAACATATATATATACATATATATATGTATATAATATATATATATATAAATAATAATACACCTATACATATATACACATACATATACATATAAATATATATATATATTATATATATATATATATATATATATATAAATATGTATATAATGGAAAATTTAACATAATTTCTTAAATTCCAAAAAATAGCTTAAAGATTTACCTAATTTCAATAAAGTATAGAGTATATTAAAATGCCGTTACTTATGAAATTGCTGTGTTCGTGTGTGTATTAGGATATATATATATATAAATATATATATATATATATATATATATATATATATATATATATATATATACACACACACACATTTGTAGAGAGAGACAGAGAGAGAGAGAGTTAAATGTTCTCCTCAGCAAAGTCGTTGAAATATTATACACCGACGAGTTTAAAAGTTTAACTTCGATAAGTAAAGGACTAAATTCACTACGACAGATTCTTACCATACCTTTCAATACAGGAATTTAGCAGTTTTTTAATAAGTTATAGTTCACTATATGTGTCAGTTTGTATATTTTTCAATCATTTTTTCCGTTTTACAAATAGCGAAAGCAGGTAGGAAAAAACTTCCCCGTTTCAATCCGACCTTAGTTTCAATGGACGGATGTGGTTTGCTGTAATCCTTTGAGCTCACCAAACTGAGTTTTTCAAGGACAATATTTTTTCAATAATCTTTTTTAATAGATTTCACTTTGTGCTCTTATCAGTAATTGAAGGTACGCAAGATACTTTAGTTATGTAATCAACTTGATTTCTTAAATGACTGATATAGCTAAAGAGGTGATATAAATGTTGTTAAGCATGGAATTTTCATCGGTAATTTTCCCATACCTCTGTATTTTGTAAGTGTCAAATAGTCACCCCCTATTCCCCCACTATCAAGCAATAGGTTTTTCTCCATAACCATCTTTCTCCACGTTAACCTTCTTATAAGGTCTTCATTATCTTATGCAACATATACCTACTTCGATGTCGATTCATACTGATGGTTCCGAATTCACCGTTCATTATTTTACACGCAACATGCTCGTTTTGTTCATATTACATTACCTTACACATACTCAAGTGTAGCCAAGCCTAATCATAATTTTTTATGCTCAGTCTCTTATGCCTTCCTACTCTTCGGTATTGCGGTATTTGTTTTATTATGTAACAGCTTTTTGTGGCTTGTTTATTTTACCTTCCCTCTTATGCTTTTCTTTTACCGGTGCGTGACGTCGTTTGCCGCCCGCTCTATTTCAGACTTAGTTAAGATTAGTCCAGCAACAGAATACCATCTCGACAGCAACAGGTGATGGTTACCTTTTGGCCGCTGCAGGCCGAGGAGGAGATCGTCCTGCAGGTTGGAGAAGCGGTTGGCAGTTAATGACTCGACAGCAACAGGTGGCGGTGGTTACCTGTTGGCCGCTGAAAGTCGAGGAGGAGAATGCAGGATGCTACAAATGTTTGGCCTCATTAGTCATTGTCGAAGCTACCAAAGGTTCAGCAGGAATTTATAGCACTATATAATTGGATTACATGAGGAGTATATGTAATATTACGCGAACCAAATTCATGGTCAAAACAGTTATTGCTTTAAAAAGAATAGCAAGAAATCGGCTACAAAATATCCACTGTCGAAATGAAAAAGTTTGGAATCTAATGAGCAAATGTATACTTCAAATAAACTATTAGTCAAGCCAGATACTTCTTGCCAAGAGATATCACCACCCGAATATCCTGATCTCGGGAAATGAGATGTTATTAAGCAGCTAAGATAATATATATATATATATTATATATAACAGGAAAACAGCAATCGTTCGAGTATATTTCTCAAGGAAGCAAGAGAGACGTCTTCTGGTATTTAAAAAGGCTTTATTAAGCGACGTTTCGGGGTCCAGCCCCATCATCACGGCTGTAAAAAGGATTAATACACATAAATATAATAAAAAGACTCATCCTAGTAACTAACATACATTTAAAATTCATAGAAAACCTACTACAATGCTAAGAGAATTACCATATCAAGTGAAAGGGAGAAGACGAGTGACAAGAAGAAGAAGGAAAGGTTCCAAGTAAACATAGTTATGCCAGGTAAAGAGGGGTAGCGGTAGTTTGATTGTTTAATTTTGGAACAACTATTGTTTTTATGAAAAGCGATTCGAAAAACAGCAAGCTCTTGAGGAGAAGAAGCCCTGTAATGACTTTAAAGGTGTTTGTATTCTATGTTGAATTTGCATTTTTTTGAATGTTCACGAATGTTCGAGAATTCTGGTGAAGACAACCGGACACCTGTTCTATAACTCACCCCCCTGTGGCAATCAATGCGGACTTTAAGAAGCCTACGTGAGGCCCCGACATAATTTCCCAAACTACATTTGGGACACGAAAATAAATAGACCGCATTGGAAGTCAGAAGAGGGCTCAGCTTTTCTTTATATCTAAATAAAGACCCAATAGTTAATGGGTTTCTTAAGATTAGTTGGCTTTTTATGGCCGGACAATATTCACGTATTAAACGTTTAACTTTGGTATAAAACGTTGTATCACTGATAAACGGGACACTAGCAAAGAAAGGCATTCTAGGAGCAGTTGGTCTGTTATTTTTCTCTATTAATTTATTATTTAAAAACTTTCTTGGTTAGGTATTTGAAGAAAACCTTAGCTGGATAGCATTTATCGTGAAGTACTGTTGTAAAAGAGTAATCTCATTGTGAAATTCAGACCAGCCAGAGGAGAGAAGAATAGCCCTGTGGAAGAGTGTATATAAAGCGTTTACTTTAAAGTTAAAACTACAAAAGCTGTAAAAATTTGTCCCTAGTCCAGTAAAAGTCCTTTTTCTAAAAATTGAGGTGTTAAAACCATCCGTATTACGTGACACTTCTATATCTAAAAAAGAGAGCTTATTATCATTTTCATAATCAATTGTAAACTTGATATTAGGGTGGGCTGAATTGGCAAATTGTAAGACTGATTATATACAGAAAGTTGAAAACATCCTAAATGACACTACGAAATTTCAGTGTTTGGGTAGTCCTGACTTTGCCACTATCTTCCGTTGTGAGGATAGAATCAATCGGTTTTTGAAATCTCTCTTGGATCAGGAAATTATTAACAATAATACGTATCAAAACTTGAGCAGCACTGGTGGTTCTTATGGTGTGATGTATGGCCTTCCTAAGGTACACAAGGAGGGTGTTCCTTTAAGACCGATTCTAACATCTTATGACGCCCCCAATTACAAGTTGGCTAAATACTTAGTGCCGCTATTAACAGAGTTCTCTCATAATAATTTATACCATTAAAACAAAAACGCTGAACAATTAAAGAAAGAATATTGTCTCAAGATTCGGATCTTTTTATGGTTGACCTTGATGTAGAGTCTTTGTTCACCAATATCCCTGTGGAAGAAACAATTCAAAATTATTTTAAACAAGATTTTCACTAATAATGATGTTCTGTTTCATGGTTTTAATTATGACAATTTTAAGAAGCTTTTAACTTTGGCAGTGCAGGACACCGCCTTTATTTTCAATGGGAAGTCTTATGTACAAAGTGATGGTATGGCTATGGGCAGTCCTTTAGGCCCAGTCTTTGCGAATATTTTTATGTGTGAACTGGAGGAGCGGTTGCTGGACAATTGCCCTCTAGCTAATCATCCTCTCTTTTACTGCCGTTACGTTGATGATACGTTATTCTTTTTCGAGACAGAGACAGAGCTGATTCCTTCTTACAATTTGCCAATTCAGCCCACCCTAATATCAAGTTTACAATTGATTATGAAAATGATAATAAGCTCTCTTTTTTAGATATAGAAGTGTCACGTAATACGGATGGTTTTACACCCTCAATTTTTAGAAAAAGGACTTTTACTGGACTAGGACAAATTTTTACAGCTTTTGTAGTTTTAACTTTAAAGTAAACGCTTTATATACACTCTTCCACAGGGCATATTCCTCTCTCCTCTGGCTGGTCTGAATTTCACAATGAGATTACTCTTTTACAAACAGTACTTCAACGATAACTGCTATCCAGCTAAGGTTTTCTTCAAATACCTAACCAAGTAAATAAATTAATAGAGAAAAATAACAGACCAACTGCTCCTAGAATGCCTTTCTTTGCTAGTGTCCCGTTTATCAGTGATACAACGTTTTATACCAAAGTTAAACGTTTAATACGTGAATATTGTCCGGCCATAAAAAGCCAAACTAATCTTAAGAAACCCATTAACTATTGGGTCTTTAATTTAGAATATTAAAGAAAAGCTTGAGCCCTCTTCTGACTTCCAATGCGGTCTATTTATTTTCGTGTCCCAAATGTAGTTTTGGGAAATTATGTCGGGGCCTCACGTAGGCTTCTTAAAGTCCGCATTGATTGCCACAGGGGGTGAGTTATAGAACAGGTGTCCGGTTGTCTTCACCAGAATTCTCGAACATTCGTGAACATTCAAAAAAATGCAAATTCAACATAGAATACAAACACTTTAAAGTCATTACACGGGCTTCTTCTCCTCAAGAGCTTGCTGTTTTCGAATCGCTTTTCATAAAAACAATAGTTCCAAAATTAAACAATCAAACTACCGCTACCCCTCTTTACCTGGCATAACTATGTTTACTTGGAACCTTTCCTTCTTCTTCTTGTCACTCGTCTTCTCCCTTTCACTTGATATGGTAATTCTCTTAGCATTGTAGTAGGTTTTCTATGAATTTTAAATGTATGTTAGTTACTAGGATGAGTCTTTTTATTATATTTATGTGTATTAATCCTTTTTACAGCCGTGATGATGGGGCTGGACCCCGAAACGTCGCTTAATAAAGCCTTTTTAAATTACCAGAAGACGTCTCTCTTGCTTCCTTGAGAATATATATATATATATATATTATATATATATATATATATATATATATATATATATTATATATATATGGTTGCAAAGCTAAATAGTGTTTTATGGGCCTTTTATCTTAATATATATATTATATATTTATATATATATATTAAGATAAAAGGCCCATAAAACACTATTTAGCTTTGCAACCATATATTTCGTAGAATTACTTCTGTGCTCCTGATCACTGGTAAAATATGGACATAGGATGTCTTACAAGAGCATATATACAAAAACATATGTAGGTGTGGCAGTAAGTCTCTGTTGGTGACCCAGGAAGTGTAGAAATTAAAATATTCCCGGCTGATTTTTGGCCTGATTACCTCCCGTCTGGCGACTTGTCCAATGGTCGGAGGTTCATGGATACCTACTTGAGGAGTGGCCTAAGGGTTAGTTCGTCGATGTCATCCGATTTCCAGTGTCCTCCTGACAGGTTCATATTGTTGGTTTGATTGATTCCAGCATTTTCCTTTTGCACGGACAGTTTTGAAAATCAGCTCCGCCCCACTCCAGTTAATAGTTCACTGATGCATATCTCACTGATCTTTTGTGTTCTGCTAATCTTTGCGAATTATCCAATATTCGGAATCATTCCCAGATTTGTGGTGCCCGCTTTAACATAAATGATTTTAAGATATTGGATCTGCCCTTAGAGACGACGAGTTCATGGTGTTGGAGTGGAGTCACTTCTCATAAAAACTAATGTACCACCACTAAACACCCAATCGTCGTCCACACAAGTGTTGTTAGCATAACTGCCTGTTCCACACAACTGTTTTAAGCATAACTGCCTGTTTGTTTACTCTTCACGTTCGCTTTAGTCATCTTTCATGTTTATTTTCTCTCTGCCTTTTAAGTCGCTTTTTGACTCTTTCCTTGGTAGTTGTTCCTTTCGAGTTCTCGTTTTAATTGTTTCTATTTGTAAATGTCAAGGATTTTTTATGCTTTTTTAGATTTTTTGTGAGCGAGTGATGTATTAGTATTCATAGTATATAATTTCCAGCCTTGAGGATGCATCATGTGATGTGAAACGTTGGCGTAATAAACGATTCTTGTGAAAGACATGCCTTTACCTCTTCAACCTGTATGTTATATATATATATATATATATATATATATATATATATATACATATATATATATATATATATATATATATATATATAAATATATATATATATATATATATATATATATATATATATGCTTATATGTCATTAAATAGTGCATGACAATATATTTAGCCAAGGCCACAGGAAAAAACAAAAGATGTGCCGAGCGCTTTCATGGTATTTCCTGTGGCCTTGGCTATTTTATTATATATATATATATATATATATATATATATATATATATCTATATATATATATATAATCTTTTTCCGGTTAGAGACAAGTGGCGCTTAGTGACAAGCGCTAGGCTCCTTGAAGAGTGCTGAAATGAAAAACTGCCAGGAATGATGACCAATGCGATCTGAGGTCGGCGACACCTCAGAGATCACATGCTTGGGACCCATCGTTGCTAGACGCTCCCCAAGGCATGTGTGTGTGTGTGTTCGTAGCGTGTTATGTATGGGCTTGGTGATAGGTAATGAAAAGAAGAGAGGGACACTCTTTGATTGCTTGTGTCAGTGTGCAGAACACACCTGGAGGAGGTTTGAGAACGCCCATCGTAATAAAGCGTAATGTAAAATAAGACTTTGGAAAAGTTAACCTTTGAAATGAAAAGAGAAAGAGAAGTGTGGTGTGTACACATTCATTTTGATTAACTAAAAACTCGTTTAAGTTATATATATATATCTTAAACGAGTTTTTAGTTAATCAAAATGAATGTGTACACACCACACTTCTCTTTCTCTTTTCACTTCAAAGGTTAACTTTTCCAAAGTCTTATTTTACATTATATATATTTATATGTTTTAATAGCTGTTCACAAAAGTTTCGTCATTTATCGTATTTTTCCTCGAAATGGTTGACTAAAGCATGCCGAGTAATGCATTCGGTTTTGCTTGTCTATATATGATAAAAATCTAAGCGCTGAAGGTTATACATTCTGTGCTTATGTACTTTGATAAACGGTAACTGCGAAAAGTTCAATGTTTTGTTTTATAGACAAACCATGAACAAGTTTTTTCATTTACGAGTATAAAACTGAGTGGGCCATTGCAGCCCTTCTTTGGTAATGCACATATATTATATATATATATTATATATATATAGATCTATATATATATATATATATATATATATATAATATATAAACATATATATATATATAAACATCAATAAGGTTGTACATAGATAATTACATAGTGATGCAATACGGAATAGCATGATTGTGTACAAGAGAAAGAAGTGATCATAGCAAAACATAAACTGATCCATTTAGGAGTAGTATGGTCTTTACATTTTGATATTAATATAGATTTTCGAAATTGCAGTGGAAGAATTTTAACTAAACTTTGTAGCATTGAAATAGAAAAAGGAAAACTAATGGTTCCACCACTCAAACAAATATATAAGAAGTATACAGTATGTGTGTATATACCTATATATATATATATAATATATATATTATATATTTATATATTATATATATATATATATATATATAGTATGTATGTGTATAAAGTTTTTCCTTAAAGAATAACACATATACAGTAACATAAACTTTAATAAATAAAAAAATATGTACACTCAATGAGTCAAAGAATCTACAAAAATAACTCCATAATAATTATTTACCCTCATATCTAAATTCAGTGAATCTCTCTCTCCTCTCTCTCTCTCTCTATCTTCTCTCTTCTCTCTTCTCTCTCTCTCGTCTCTCTCTCTCCCTCTCTCTCTCTCTCCTTTCTCTGTTAACTTGTTTGTTCACATCTTCTCTCCACTGAGAAGCGATATCAAAAGAAAAACTTTAAGATGAATAAAAGTATATACATACAAGCTATGCAATGATGGCCAGCATTGGACGTCGTAATTTGGAAGTCCAGAGCGCATTTCTTGGCTTACTTTGGTCGTGTCGGCAGCAGGGGTCTGAAAGCATAAGATGTCAGGGGATTCAAGACGAAAGGAATTCTTCACAGACACATTCTAGTTAAGGTATCCAAACGCCAGAACGACTCTCTCGGTTTCTTTTTCTGAGGATGACACTTCTATAAACTATATTCAGCTGTATGGCCTTCATAATTAATGAGCATGGCAATAATAAGTAGGCAATTAAAGGAGGATATTGTGTAAAATAGCCTTGCGTAATAAGGTGCAATTTATGAAATAATTCACTTTCATGACTTAAGGTAATCTATAAAGCGAATCAAGCGTTTTCTTTGAGTATATTTAAAAATGTCGTGTCACGAAGGATCATAACTCATTACATTTTCAAACTTTAGGCTTATTAATACAAAAATCTCAGTTTGTACTATATACGTTCCTCTTCGAATAAGACATGTAAAATCTATGAGACCTATATATAGCAAGATAAACAAATATCTGACCAGATAATCATAGATACGAACTCAGGAAAAAGTCAGGATTTCATGCTTTCATAGACTAATTTTTCATTTATTCATTTATTTTTATTTTTTTTTTAACTAATGCAGTGCGGCTAGGAAAACCATCTTAACAGAGAAATACAGAACTTCCACCTGCCTTTACAGTCTGCGAGTAAAGTGCTTGATTAAATAAAAGCTAATCTTCAAAACTGTCTATAACGACGGGAAATACATTTCAGTATATTGTATGATGAAAAGAAGAGGTGACTCTTCCCTTCCTTCTTCGATTAAGGAACAAATTATTCATTTCATTATCTTCAAGTAAACCAAAACAATTCAATTTTGAAGTCACCACTCGGTATTTACAAGGTTAATTGTATATGGGTTGAAACGTTTTACTTGCAAAATGATGCTTCAATGACACTCAGTAAAATTATATGTATAATGGTGTCATTCAGTAGTGTTCTAAGCAAGTTTCTAACAATGCGGTTAAGGAAATGAAAGAGCGATTATAACGTAATCATTCCAAACCTGTGTTATCACCAAAGGAAAATCCTCAATGTGGCAAATTAGTTTTGAATCCTATGAGGAAGGCAAGGTTTCACGATTAATGAATACTTTCCATTTTAACTTGAAATGAAGTCAGTCTTCCACGTGTCTCAGCGTCATATGAAAGCTAAAATATTTTAAGCCAAATAAAGTAAATTTTGATGTTTTAACTTAACTCATTTCAATCTTCCTACTAGCATCGAGCATTTCGCCAGATAATTTAGTGTTGTTTTGCTTTCCATAACAAATTAGAATTTTGTTGCATTGTAAAATGCACTCTTTTACTCCAACATCATCTGTTCTCAAGGACACGTTGCCTCCCTCGCCACCTCACGTTTCACTTAAGGCCTGTCCACACGACCGGGCCTGATCGGCGGACTTCCCCTCTAACGGGCACACTTGACGGACAAACCGTCAAATTGCCCGATGGGTCTTGTAGCAAAATCACCATGGTGGTGCCCGATGGCTTTGAGCTTCGACCCTGGCGGACGTACGTTAACCATATACAATTCTTTTACCGAGCCATTCTTTGCACCATATTCTCTTCTTTTTCTTCTTTTTCATCACACACAAAGTAATTATCATGCTACACAATATCTTCTTCATTGCGGTAGGCACCATGTTTATCGTACTGCACTGAACACACTACTGGCGTTGTCGGGCACGCCCACGTCTCCATCGCCTCACCCGTGTAGACAACATTCACGGGTAAGCCCACCAGAATTTGGCTGTCAACCCCGGAGCACGCTGATTAGGCCTGCTCGTGTGGACAGGCCTTTAGAATCACTCACACACCTGCTGAGCGAAAGTTTCATTTCACTTCGTCTTTAACGTAACCTCATTAATAAATACTTTGCTAACACATTTCAAAAACCTTACCACCATTTTTTCCCTTGTCATATAGGGAGCTAGGTAACTTAAGTAAAGTAAACGTAAATCTTAATAAATTACATTAAAAGAATTGTTGACGTAAATGCGTCGTTAATCGTAAATAGGCTAGTGCAAAGTAAATAATTGTCATTGCTAGTGTGTTTTATTAACCACAAAATTATTCAAAAGCAGTTCTTTCACGAAACTTGATGTAAAGAAATTAATCAATGCAATTGTGTCACATTAAAATGAGGATAATTATTCCAAATAAACACAAAGGAGTTCGTCATATATCATTTTTTACATTCTCCGAGAGAGAGAGAGAGAGAGAGAGAGAGAGAGAGAGAGAGAGAGAGAGAGAGAGAGAAACCCCATTATTCAAAAAATCATTTCTTATTACTAAAGACTTGCATATAGTGCAAGCAGCAAACTGCACAAAGATTGCCATCGCAACCCCATTACTTCCATAAGAGGAAGCTGCTACCAGTCTAAGACTGGCCACCACCAATGCACTAATCTACGGCACTGTCCTCGACTAGGCTGCTGAAGTACTCCCCCTTTTACATTCTCTCCTACACCGTTACACTGCCTCAAGCAGAGTGCCATTTTCCGTCAGTATACTTTACTATACCGCCTTTAGTGTCGTCTCACGGGACACACCAGAACTCTACCAGTGCTGCACAAGGAACGCCTCCATAAGTGCCGCTGCACCTGTATATAACATACAGGTTGCCCATTCATTGCGTATCTACCCAAAACGACTATCGCTCCTTCAGGAACGCCTATCAGTGTGACCTCTACATGGCACACTCCATTATATTACCATAAGTTGTTGGTACCATTCAAGAAGTACCAACAACTTACAAGATACTTCCCTTACCTTACAGTCCTTACAGCTCATTCGGGTTTCCCCAGGTCCCTCAGTGTGAGGCACCTCTAATGTCTACCAGAGAATTGCTAATGCATCTTCCACTATATTTTGCATCTTCCAATCTTGGATGGTCAGGGATGCAGCTTAGATATTTGTCGAGCTTATTCTTAAATGCATCTACTCTCTCTCCTGATATGTTCCTCAGATCAACTGACAATGCATTAAATAGACTCTGCATTGTTGATGCTGGTGCGTGGTGGATTAATGTACTGTGTGCTTTCCTTAGTTTTCCTGGTTTAGTTTTGGGCACTATTAATCTACCTCTGCTTGCTCTTTCTGATATTTTTAGCTCCATAATGTTTTCGGTAATTCCTTCTATCTATTTCCATGCCTGTATTATCATGTAGCATTATCTTCTCCTTTCTAGACTATATAATTTTAAAGACTGTAGTCTTTCCCAGTATTCAAGATCCTTAACTTCTTCTATGCTAGCTGTAAAGGACCTTTGTACACTCGCTATTTGTGCAATATCCGTTTGGTGGTGTGGGTACTATATCATAATGCAATATTCAAGTGGACTACATACATACATTTTATAAAGCATAATCATGTGTTCGGTTTTTCTTGTTTTCAAGTACCATAACAACATTATCATTTTTGCTTTGCATTTTGCCAATAGTATTCCTAATTTTTGATCATGTTGGCATAACAATGTTCCTTAATTGGAAATCATCACACCGAGGTCTTTAACTGCGTCCTTATTTGTGGTGGTTTCGTTATTAGGTCCTCTATATGCATATATCATGTCTTCTTTATCTCCATAACTTATTGATTCAAATTTATCAGAGCTAAATACCGTCCTATTTACCTCTGCCCATTCATATATTTTGTTTAGGTCTCTTTGTAGCAAGTTCCTCTCCTCATCACAGGTAATTTCTCTACTTATTTTTGTCATTGGTGAAACTACTCACTACCGAGTCCTTAACATTACTGTTTATATCTGTAATCATAATAACAAATACCAGTGCAGCTAACACCGTACCTTGTGGCATACCAGATATTACCTTAGCTTCATCCGATTTCTCATCATTTCAATTCACTATTTGTTTTCTGTTTTGCAAAAATTCTTGTATCCATCTTCCTACTTTGTCCACTATATTATCTTTTCTAATTTTCTTCACTAATATTTTATGATCTAACTTAAAAGCTTTTGTAAAGTCTAGATAAACCACATCTGTTTCTTTTCTGTTTATCATATTTTCATATATGTTCTCATGGTGGACTAACGGGTTTGTGTACTTTTTTCAGGTACAAAATCATATTGTCCTATATACAAATTATTTTTCATTAAATGTTTCATATTTTTCTTCAGTAGCCTTCCATACACTTCCATATTATGTGATGTTAGATTCGCAGGCTTATAATTACTTGCCTCTTGTCTTAATTTATGTTCATCATAAATCTTGCCTGTATTTACACTTTGCCTTAATAATATTTCGAGCGGCCTTGCAATAGAATGAAATACTTTCTTTAACAAAATGGCAGGGACACCATCTGGTCCAGCTGCTGATCCATTTTTAATTTCATTAATAGCCTGCACATTATCAGCTTCATTAATATCTATGTCCAATAAATATTCAGTATTTTCATCTCTTATTTCTGTATCATTATCTTCATTTTCAATTCTAGGGGTAAATTCTCTCTCATATCTTTCTGCCAATATGTTGCATATTTCATTTTTTCATTCGTTAAGCTCCCTTTATAACTTAAAGGCCCTTTCTACTCTCCTTTTATTAATATTTTTTGCATATGAGTACAATAGTTTGAGGTTTTGCTTGATATTTTCCAGGGTCTTTTCTTCTAAGTCCTGTTTTTCATTTTCTTATGATTGTATAATCTTTTGTTCTGCATTTTCTGTCTTACTTTTTAGTTCCATCACTTTCCATGCATTCATTTCTTTTGCAAGACCTTTTTTCCATTTTCTGACTTTCAGAAACAAGATCTTTCTGTCTGCGGGACTGATGTTTACTTTTCTTCTTTGGTATATACTTATCCACTATTTTCTCTAATATTTGATATAATATACCCGTATTTACCTGTATATTATCACTTATGAATATGTTTTCTAAATCTTTGTTTAATTCTTCATTTATTTCTGACCATTTTATATTTTTACTATAGAAATTGTATTTTCCATATCCTTCCCACTTTTTCATCTCTTGTTTATCTTTATTTTTATTTGCTTTGGAATGGACTGTAAACTCTATGACATTATGGTCTGAAATACTCGTATTATACACTATTATTCTTTAACATTATTATTAACCTCATTCACAAATACTAGGTCTACAGTAATATCCTTTCTTGTTGGCAGATGATTTATTTGTTGAATGTTGTGTTCTAGTAGCATATCTAATAGCTTTTTGAATTGCCTCTTATCTTCTGCACTAGTATTACTCTCTTTTTTATTATGTATAAATACAATCACAATCTCCTATTCGTTCTTTCTGATCTATGAAAGGAAAGTTAAAGTCTCCGGATAGGAGTATATTCCAGTCTTTGTGATTTCTACATGTATCATCCAATTTTTCTATTACTGTGTCAAACTCTTTAGTATTAGGGGGTCTATATATTACAATAGTCATTAATTTTTCAGATTCAAATTCTACTGCTATTAATTCACATTCTGAGTTACTATATTTCTCATATTTTTCCTTGATTTATGTCTCTCCCATATGTTGTGGTTCCCCCTTGATTCCTTTTTTTCCTATCTGATCTATAAGTTTGGAACCCCTTTATCTGATCATCATTATCAGGAACTCTATTTTTCTTTCTGAGTTACTCATAAATAAACCCTGCACATTCATCACTATGATGGTTTGTGTGTTATCCCCATCATTTAATATGGGTAATGATAAGGATTTTCCCATGTCTCATTCCTGTTCTGGTATGTTGTTCTTTTCTTCATTTCCAGAAATTCTGACATTAAAAAATCCAACTTTTCCAATATATTTGATCCGTCTTCATATTTATTCATTTTGTGTATTAATCTGCATTTATATCCATATCTGCATCATCCCTGGGCATTGTATATACAGTACTTGTTCCTTGCATTGTATCTTGGTGTTGTTGCTTGAATTCTCGATGCTGACATTTCATTTTCCTTCTTTTAAGTTTTTGCATATTTTTGGATGTAGATCGCTGCATTCATCTTCATAGCCATCTAGGTATGCACATTTGCCATAAATCTCATAATTGTGACATACCTTTGGATGCTTGTGGTAACATCTTTCACCGAACCTGCAATTCCCTCTTTTCAAAAGAGTGCAGACTATGTCTTTCTGTTCTTTTTTTTCTTGCTCTTTCCCATCGGTATGTAGATCTGGGTAAAGCCTCTTCGGGATTTTATTTTGTATTGTCATGTAATTTATTTCTTTGCATGTATGCTGCTGTATAGCCTCATATGTAGTATCTATGAGTATCTGTGCATCCATACTCTTGTCCTGTTCTTTGTTTTCATTATTTTTTTCTATCACTTCAGTTTTGTTTTCTTTTCCGTTTTCCTCTTCTTCCTCATCCTCATCTTCTTCATCCTCTACTATTTGCACATTAAGTCTCCTTTTAATAACATTATCTATCCATGATAGACATGTTGAGCAAAATATTCTTGTGCCCTTACTTGTATTTTGCTGGACTTCTGCACATTGAGGATGCATTGGTACATAGCAAGAATTAGCATTTCCTGATCAGGTTTTGAGTATTTACTCTATGCCACACCTTACATAAATTACATATATTCGACATTTGTTTTCCTATTGCATCAATCAGTATATTCACTATATTCCCCTTATTCCTTTTCTTTGTTGGAATATGCTGATTGATGTAAATTTTCTTTAAGTCTTTTGATTACTTGAATTTTATTTGGTACTCCTTCAATTATTTTCAAAACATTTTCTGCAGACTTGTTCCAGTTTAAAGGATCATATCCTTCCAATATGTATATGGATATTTTTTTCTATCCTTTTGGTGAGAGTTGTTATTGATCTCATAGATAAGAAAGGCCAGTTTCCTTCCTGCTAAGCCATCATATTGCATGTCTGCAAGGCAAGTAAGATTTCTCCATTGCTTTCCGCTGCTAGTGCCACTAGCTTGCAGTGCTTTTGGCCAAATATTTATTGAAAAATGGCCAAACATAGGCCAAATGCTGAAAACTTCGAGATTTTTCCTTTAAATAGAAATGCCCCAAAATACATAGATTCAATAAAGATTATTACATGAAATATAACTTACCTCAGTTTATTAATGATTACAGGAACATTGTTAAGTCTGCCTGTTCTTCCAAACTCTGCTTTGATGTAGATGCACCTACAGCTGTGCTGCCATAGGAATAAAGAACTTCTGACTTGAAATTGTTTAACATTCTTGCTGTAATGTATAAATCTTTGCAGCAGATTGAATTTTCGAGGAGATGTGCTCTGATTCTAATGATTGCATCTAGAAGATCAAGTTGCATTCTATTTCTAGGTTTTGTTTTAACTGCAGTAACAAGAGAAAATATTCGTTCCACCACAGCATTACTTGCTGGTGTGACCAAACAATTAAGTGCATAAGTTGCCAACTCCTTGAAGTTCTGATGGTGATAAATACCAAGCCAAAATCTGACTGTATCTTCTGGTATTTCATTATTTTCGAAAACATTTTCCAGTCTCCAATCTGTTAGGGTAATTTTCCTGTACTGTTGTTCAATTTCATCAAGATTATTCTGAGCTAAATGCAGCATAGGTAAATCTGAAAAAGTACCCTTTCTTGTTTGGCTTAATACTGTAGCAGGATTTAGTAATGCAAGATTTTTGAACATTTTAGTTGCATCACACAACCTAGAATTCAGTTGGTTAATAGCGTCAACAATAAACAACCGACATCTTTTTTTAATGTCAAGGACTTTTTTTTCTTCTTCTACAGCATGCTGTCTCACCTTGAACTCATTTAGATGTCTATCAATTTCTTGATTAAATTTGGCTCCATAATCAATTTTATCAATGACTTTTTCAGTACCATCATAATTGTAAATTCTGTTGCAGAGTTTTTCTGAGTAATTCTAATTCATTAGATAGTTTATTTGGATCTGTGTTAATGGCCTGAAACATTGCATTTACAGCTTCAAAATCTCTTATAATGGGTGTTGCAAACACAAAATATAAATAATTAATTTTATCATATAGCATTTCTTTTAATAATCTGGCTTTGCACTTTGTATTTGCCAGACCAGTATTTTCTGATGCTGCAAAATAAGCCTTCAGTTCTTCCCAGTTTAGCAAAATATTCAGCATCACTTTCCCTTTAACAAGCCACCTAGTTTTAGAAGCTTTCTGAAAAGGCAAGGGTGCTTGGTAGCTACATTCAGTTTCAGAATGTTGATTTAATGTCTCAAATAGAGATTTGTATTCTTCTCTATGTAAGTTACTATTCGAGAACCAAAGTGGTATCTCGCTTATGAGGAATCCAAGGCTGCCTGGAAGTATTTCAAAAGCATGCTGAATGCATAAAGCTAATGAATGGCACACACACTTCATGTGTGTGCAGTTTGGAGCAACATCCTTGATTCGAGTCCAAACAGAATTTTTAAATCCAATCATAGAAGCAGCTCCATCGCTTGCAAATCCTATACAATTTTCAAGGTTCATATCATATTCACACAACTTAATCTTTAGTAGCTCAAAAAGAGATTCTGCTGTTGTGGAAGATACAGGAAGCATGCCTAAAAAGCAGTTTTGATGCCTACATTTCAGAGAAGTACCTCACCACTATACACAAGTGTTTCAGTATTCCAATATCTGTTGATTCATCTATGAGCAATACGAATTTCTTGTCCTTTATATCGTCTTTCAAATCTTCCTGGAATGCTGCACTTACTACGTTTTTTATTATTTGAGTGCATTTAGTACGATGCAGTCTTATATTTTCTAAAACACTTCCTTTTCCATGATCTTTAATTACATCACTCAAATGATCAATGGCCATTACTGAACAGTGACAAGTAACTGATACTGCCAATTTTATTTCTGCTTTTTTTTAACCTCTTCTTCTGACGCTGATACTGTAGCTTTCTTTGTGACAAAAGAAGCAAGACTACTTTGATTCAAATCAGCTATCTTAGATTTGTGCTTGGAGGAAGCTTCATGTTGAGCAAAATTGTAGAGTTTACTTTTCACTGAACAATGACAGATTTTACAGAAAGCATCTTCACTATTTCCTGCTTCTTGTACTTTCGATCACTGTCGTAAGAAGCCTTCCACTTCGGCATATTTAAAACAAGCGTTAGGCGCACACACAACTGTTAAATCATGAAATCACAGTCATTAGAATGATTAGATGCGTCACCAAAGGGTATATCATAACTACTACGTTTCTCGGAATCTCGGGCAAGGATGCAAAGCAAAGCAACGATTACAAGTATGTTCGGTTCGGGAGTTCGGTTAGTTTTATACCCGTCTAGGCCGCCTCATACTCGTACGACTGAGTTTGTTGCTCACACTCTCAGTGCAACAAACTGTTTTCCTATTACATTCTTTATAGAGTAAAAAGCAATATTTTTGTTAATAAAGAGAATATTATTACGGATTCATTATATGAATTATGAAAACATCAAAAAAGGCCAAAAAATGGCCAGATAACAAATATGGCCAAATGGAAAATTTCATGGCCAAACATCTTCCAAAAAGGCCAAATTTCTCGTTTTTGGCCATAAAATGGCCAAAATGGCTAGCCTTAGAGCCACTTGTTGCCATCCTGATAGAATTTTATTAATTCACTAGAAAAACTCACTTAGTCGATGCTTTATCCTACTATTCTGACACTAATCTAATCACCGACAGTTCTCGAACACTTCTAGGAGTGATTTCTTTTCCAGTTGTATGAATAATTTCTTTTCCAGTTGTATGTTTACACGTGATATTGGTTGATTATTCAGACTGTCCGCAGGTACATCTCACCAAGGAAAATGTTCTTAGAGCACCCAGTCGTTTCAGACACGTTGCCGTGTTCACCAGTAACCTTACCACATTTACAGAACCAATTTCTAAGTGAGTGCCACCTTACCCAAGAGGCACTCCCATCCAGACCTATTCCATACCATCCTCCACGAGCTTCTCAACAAACCGGACCCATGGCACTAGTGAGGCTCCAAACCCTTATGACTCTGGGCAAAGAGGCTGGTTATACTGGACCGGCGCTCAGCCAGTGGCTGAAGGTGCAGCTGGATGCCACACACCAGCAAGAAAGGGAAAAAAGTGAAAAACTGAGGAAAGTGAGAAAAGGTGAGACGAAGCATGAGCTAGCTCTCTTGGAGGAAGAGATCAAGCGGGAGAAGGCACGTAAGGAGAATACCGAAGCTCTGGCCACTCGGCAAGCTTCCAGCTCCACACCTACTGTGCTTCCCAATCCCACCGTCTCCTGCCAGCCTTTTCTACTTCACCACCTGCCTCCTTCACTTCAGCAGAGGTGAGCCCACCAGTCAACCTCGGACTTGTTCCCGAGGGTGATTCAGAGGAGGATTCCTTAACCTCCCCACGTCTAATCACAGCCAGAGAGGACCCTTCACCTGTGCCAGAGCGTACTGCAAGCCTTGGTAGCCCCACAGATTCACAACCTGTGGTGCCATCTTGGCCCCATCATCAAGTGCCAAGGAATAAGTTCTGGAGAAGGTTCTGCCGAGACTGTGGCTGGAAGGGTCACATGTCCACAAACTATGGAGGGTATGCCAATCACAATATTCCTGCCATTGCTATGGCCATCACCCATTCCTCTTCACTAGGTCCCCTGGCTAGTGTCCCTATAACAGTAGCACCCCTCCAAAGCCGTTATCCTGCAAGTCACATCAGAGCCTTTGATGACTCTGGCGCTCATATCTCCCTGATACAGGAAGACAGAATTCCTCACGGGGCTAACGTTGATAGACGTCACCTTATTGCAATTGAAGGTATCAGTCATATAAAGCTGATCCTTCCAACTGTCAAACTGAGAGTCACAGGACCTCACCATTCAAAAGTCAGTACCCTTGCAGTAGCACGTTACATTCCTGGAGGGTATGACCTTCTCCTGGGAGAAGATTTTAAGTCCCCATATATCCAACAACCTAGGGGTCCTAACCACACAATCAACTCCTCCAAAGCAAGGAGCCATCAAAGACCTAGTTCTGAGTCATAGAAGTATGGCCACAAGCAGTTTCCTCCTTCACCATGGAAGGAAAATTGCCATTCCCAGTTCTGCTGCAGAACCTGCAACATTAGAGGGCACTCCACTAATTGGTCTGGGTGCCCTAGCAAGCTAAGAGCAGAGGACACTGTCAATTCTCTGAAAGGCTCAGCCTTCCACATGAGACAGGAACCTCTGTCTCCTATCATCACGGGCACACCAAGAAGTTTTGCACCTCCAGTACCCGTCTCAGATACACCAAACCTCAACTCTCTGCCAGTGCCACTTGGGATCATTGAGCAGTGCCATGCTCCGTCCAGCCCGGACAGTAGAGCCACAACAATCCTTAACCTCTGCGCCTGGCCGCTGAGGTAGTGCGGGGCACCCAAACTTAACCTTATCAAGGATCCCCCTACAGGAGATCCTCCAACCTGCATGGAGCTTAACACAGCCCATTGCCCATCTCCTGTCCACGATTCTTCTTCACCATCACCTCTGTCAGCCGGATGAACCTCCAGCAGACCTCACTGTCACACCTTCACTGGTTAACCAGGAACTGCCCGACCAGGAGTTAGCCTTGAGTCTTACCCTGTGTCGTAGGGCTGGTGTAGCCAGATACTGGAGGAATAAGAAGGAGGGACGCAAATTCACTTACTACCAAAAGAGATCATGTTCTCCTTAGCACCTGCGCCCTAGGTACAGTGCCACATTCAATTGCAAAGTGATCCGAGCACTTACCCAGAGAAGGTAACCAGCCTGATTTCTGCCAGGAGACTAATCATCTAACCCCTTGAACTTGTACTACTAACCCTCACTTAAATGTCACAATTACTTCATCCAATTTTCATCCTGGTAAACTCTTAATCAGTCATCACCCTCGTGCATCATTACCTCCCCTTTTGTAATTTAACCCTTCAGCTCAATAAACCTCCGTTATTGTGTACCACATTCCGGAATGATTGCATACTTTTGATTAATTTTATAGAGTAGGTTAGGCTAATTAATTTAGTATCAGGGCAATAGGGTAGTAGCAAGTAGAATTGTCAAAGTAACCTTACCTAGGGATAGAGTAGCCTGTAGTTGCAGACGACCATTAGGCTAGACTACATTATTAGGTAAGTTAGCACACTTAGCATCTCCACCTATAAGTTAGGTAGGACATTGAAGTTAGCTGTATCGCTGCTCTAAAACCTCAGTTAGAGAAAGAGGACTGTCTAGTTGAGGCAAGATACTTATTAGCCAAGGCCTTCATGCCCGAAAGGGAGGGAATGCCTTCTTAACAGGGGGAGCTTTTTACATTTTATCCCACCTCACCTCGCCAGTATTTAAAATTTTTTATTTTAACAAGGAGCAGCAGCAGCCTTTTTGCACTCACTTGTATGACTTGGGGGATCGACACTTCTGTTCTTCCCCGAAGGTGGGGGTATTAAGTTGTTAAATACTAAAGACCTATCATAGGATAACAAGGGCAGGTCAAAGGGGTAATATGGGCTGCTGGTTGGGCCTTAGGTAGTCTTAGCTTTATGATCTATTCTCCCACAACTTTGTGCTGGCTGTTTTGCACCTTTCCAGACGATATGGCGCGTTGTGCTTGAATTGAGATGACCCATTTCTGCCCTGATTCGGCCTCAGTACTCTCCTAAATCTAGTAACAGTCAGATGTGTCCACAGCTGGTGCGTTCAGCCCTTTGTCCTTCATTGCTGGTTGGAGCCCTCAACATACATCAAGCTACATGCACAAGCAAACTAAGGTGCATCTAGAAGTTGCAAATTCAACCCACCCCTATCTCCCCAAGATGAAAGATCTTACTATTCTCATTATTCAAATTTCCCTTTCCTCTCTAACAAACATCCCTGTGTCCAACCTAGCACCATGTGTTTCCCTTGTGACTTATCCAAGATCAACAAAGATCTTCATTAAGCTATTCCAAGTAAGCATTAGATTTCTCCCGATATTATCAGTATTGTGTGTGATTTAAGGATAAATTCCCTCCATATCGCATTAGTCATAAATGTTGCGCAAGAAGTATTTTTTATGTTTTTTGTAACCTGGAATTCACTTTCAGATTTCCGACTGCCGACACACACACACACACACACACACACACACACACACACATACACATATATATATAAAAATATATATATATATATATATATATATATATATCCCTATATATATGTATATATATATATATATATATATATATATATATATAGATATATATATATATATATATATATATATACATATATATATATATCTATATAGATATATATATATATATATAATACATATATAAGATGTGTGTGTGTGTGTATGTCCAAAGTATGACCAGCAGAGACTGTCAACTTTTGGAAGTATAGCGATAAAAGATATTTTGTCAGAATCTTTCACATTTTCAGTCGTTCTGATTATGACGTTTCTAAGAAACTGGTTTAATTAGTAAAATATAAAAATAAGTATATATACAAAAACCTCAGAGCAATGAATGAATTTTAGATAAAATTTTTAAGTTTCTTGACTATTTGTTCATTTTAATAACCTTTTGAATATGTATGGAAATGTGAGTAAATGTATTTATTGCCTGTTTGTATTCTAGTATGAAAGCCTATGCCTCTGTGCATTTTTTAAAACTTAATTTTAATTTATTGAGTATTATACTATATGACCTATTTGGTCCCAGTTCCTGGCCTTTGGCCTAGACCTGGTATTATATAAAATCCTTCGGGCCAGCCCTATAAGAGCTGAAAGTCAGCTCAGTGGTGTGGTTAAACTATTCTTATACTAAATAATATGTGTGTGTGTGTCTGTGTGTGTGTATAAGGGTGGAAGTGATTCCAGCAGAATATGGTGGAATGGTCAAGCAAACTTGTAATTATGAGATATATAAAGTGAGAAGCTTATCTATATATATATATATATATATATATATATATATATATATATATATATATATATATATATATATATATATGCACATACATACATACATACATACATACATACATACAATACATATATATATATATATAATATATATATATATATATATATATATATATATATATATATATATATATATATATATATATAGATATGGGTAGTTTATGGATTACCGGGCCAGTTTCTTGGGCCGCGCGACACCCAAATCCATCCTCCACGGTAAGTAGTCCCTACGACCCCGACCTCTCACGACCTAAACCTTCGAAACATGGCGCGAACATTAAAAAAAGGCAACATGTCTCCTATAACACCTCACCCAGCCCCCATTGCTTACGCTACTGTCATTTCCGTTACGATACCTCTTTTTATTAACATAGGTGACGATGTAGGCGTATTCCGTAATTATTTACCTACAGTTTTGGGAGCCAATTTCCAATTTCCTGGGCCGCACGCCATTCAAACAAACATGGCGGCTCCTCCGTGCCGCGAATATTCAAAACTGTATCCTCTAAAAACCTCACCAAGCCCCCATTGCCTTTGCTTCTGCGAATTCCGTTACGATACCGCACTTTATTCACACGGGTGACACTGTAGGCGTATTCCCTAATTATTTACCTATAGTTTTTGGAGCCAATTCCCAATTTCCTGGTCCGC
>NC_087216.1:44658632-44688632 GCF_015104395.2 Macrobrachium nipponense | reverse complement strand
TATTACATTAAAATTATTCAACCAGGTTAACTGAATCAAAATAGATTCTAACAAGTTGCTTGAAATAATCTCGTTACAACTTGACAATATTTGGCTTTCCGCCTAACGTATTCTGTGGGAGTTTTCACTTCAATGTAAAAATAAGCATTATTTGTCTGATCTGTTCTTACTGAGTATTTGTGTTGTGGTTCCATAACTAATAAGCTCTCAAAATGTCTAATAAAATTATTGTCATCATTGCTAGGAACTATTTCTGGTACCCATCTTATTCATTCTTTCGATTTGACTGAGAAAATCAACGTTATTACTATCAATTCAGATTCACGGTTAATAAGTTTTGATGTTTGTTTCTTATTCACTAAACTTCCCATTGACTCTATTGGAATACTTTAAAGATAAATTGCATAAACTTGATTTGCCACTAACAATTAACCAGGTCATATTAGAATTAATAAGATTATGCATATGTGATTATAAATTTATCTTCAACTTGGAATATTTTAAACCAAGTTTTGGTATGTCAATGGAAAACCCACTTTCGCCTGTTCTTTCAAATTTATAGATGGATTTTTTTCAATGTCTGTTATCCATTATACCTAAAGATTTAGATGTAAATAGTATATTGGCTCAACTCAAGTCCCTTCTATTAAATTCACACTTGAGTTAGAGAATGATGATTAATGATCTTTTTTGGACATTTATATCAAAAGGGAATTGTAAATTTAGTATATATAGGAAAGAACCAAATAATTTGACGCGTCTACAGTATTATTCAGGACATCATATAGATATAATAATGTGAGTTTTTACATCACGAATTAAAAAAAGTCAGAAAAATAGTAACAGATTTGTGCTGTCCATCCCATACCATGGATATTTGTTATAATAAAGCCATCAAGACCTCCAGACAATTGCCCCCAGGGGGCACAGCTGCCCTCGGATAATTGCCCCCCCAACCAGACAGTTGCCCCCATAAGACAACTGCCCCCTGGACAATGATCCCCCTACCTTAATCTGTCCTTTAAGAAGGAAATAAGTAACAATTCGTAAAGAAGTTATTCCTAATTGCATGATCAGTCGTTTAAGTAATAGTTAAAGCAGTTTCTTGAATAAGTAACAATTCTTGAATAAATTACTGTCTAGTCAAACAAATGTTTACAAAAAAAATGTCTTAGAATAGAAAGTAACAAGGACCCATGCAGTGTCTATTCAGTAATGGTAGAATGAAAATTTGTCACCCATCATGAAGTTTGTCCGAAATGAACGGGGAAAAATTAAGCTTATTTATGAAGGATACATCTATGTGAAGCAGAAGGAATTGGTAAATAATGTTACGACTTATGAATGTGAGAAACGTCGCCATAATAATTGCAAAACCAAAGTTAAAGTTTGTGAAAATGAAGTAGTTGGCCATGTAAATGATCACACCCATTCTGTTGACATATCACGCAGTGAAGTCTTGCCAGTACAACAGGAAATAAAGACTAAATCTATTACCACCCAAATGACTGTTCAGCAAATAATACCCAAACAGTTCAGTCGATATCAAATGGTGCCGCAACTCAACTACCACCTGTGAAACATATTCGTCGTGCAACAAGGCGCTACTGTGCTCCCCATCCCATTCTATCAAACCTGGCTAACATTGGCCTTCCTTCCGAATACAAGAAAACAGCTGATGATAAAGATTTTCTTCTTTATGTTAGCGGATCTAGTGAGCAGCTTATGCTTTTATTTTCAACCACTACAAACATCAGCCTACTGGAGAATTTAGATGATTGGTTTGGAGATGGTACATTTAATATTGTACCCGAGTTGTTTTACCAGCTGTACACTATTCATTGTTTTACTTCGGAAAGAGTTATTCCGTGTGTTTGTGCTCTTTTACCAAACAAACAACAAGCAACATACCAAATATTTTCCAACAACTCCTCACTATCAACCCTAGAATAAATCCGAAGACCTTCCTAATAGACTATCTAGTAGTGCTATTAAACAGGTGTTCCCCAAGGTAACAATCAAAGGATGTTGCTGCCATTTATCTCAGAGCATATACCGCAAGGTGCAAATGAGGGCCTCCAAAGTAAGTACCAAACTGATGCTGATTTTTCCCTGCAAATCCGTATGATTTCTGCATTGGCATTTGTTCCCCCAGATAAAGTGATTGAAGCATTTGAGACACTGCAAGACACTTTACCACCTGAAGCTCATTTTATCATAGATTATTTTGAAGATATATATATTGGAAGAAAACGTCGAAATACAAGGCGAGCTCCTATAGTTGAAGGTTTACCTCGAACTACAACGCATTAGAAGGGTGGCATAACCATATGCAACCTAGCATTACTTCATTTCATTCAAATATATGGAAATTTCTTGAAGTGTTGAAGAGGGAACAGGCACTAGCCAGCGCCACCACCCATCAAATGCTTGCTGTTCAGCCAGTACCTCCTAAACGGGAAACGTTATCAAGATTCGAGCATCAGAGCAAACATTGTACAAGACTTTCAGAACCGCCATGTGTTAGACTTTTTGAGGTACATAGCCGACAATTTAAAATTTTAGCACATTAAATTAAGTTTCAATATTTCTGCAACTTGCATATGTATAATTTTAAGTTTATATTATTTTCTTTAAATTCATTAACAATGACAATTAATGTATAATTTTTTTCTGATTTTTCTCCAAAGTTGGCCAGTTGTGCTAGGGTGCAATTGACTGGGGGGCAATTGTCCGGGGCCAGTTTTCCCGGGGGGCAGTTGTCCTGATAACGGTTTTCCTTTGACCTAAGTTGTCTCCTTGTAATTAACAAAGACCTCTTCCTAATTAATTAAGAGAAATGTAGGAATGAAAATTGCTTTAATGGACGATGCACTTTTGGAAGTCAAAAGTAGATAATAAACAAGAAAACGGTTTTGTAATTAAAACATAAATTAGATATTTTGAATAACAGAGAGAAGCCAGTTAATCGTCTTGATTAAGGAGAAATAAGAGCAATAATGGATTATTCCCTTATTGAACTGAGTGTAATTTAATTCCCAAAGGTGTAAATATGACCGAAGCATCCTTTGGATTTCCTCTTAAAGCCAGGATCCGCCCTGTTAGGTCGAAAGTTGTGAAAGCGTTGAAACGTTATTAAAAATGCATAGGAAAAACTCACCATTATTAAAAAAAGATTGACAATCCATGCCTTCATTGAGTTTATATAAAGGTGAAGAAGGTGTCACGAAAAAGAGAAATATCATTAAAAATTCTTGAAATTATTTTTGTACTATCATTATTCACCATGCTAATGAAAAGCAGAGTCAACAATGATGAACTGCGCATGAAGAATGGATAATTTCGAAATTAATCTTCAAAAGCAATTTGTCCGTCTTTTCATTGTAAACTGAATAAAAAGCTGTAGCACTGCAATTCATCCATCGACTTTTCCTCTATATAAATTGGCTCCCAAGAAAGACAGAAAGGTAAGTTCTTGAAGATATCTCAGATCGGCTGTAGCACGTTACGTGAGTAGACGCAATTATTTTTAATATCAGTAAAATTAGTAAAAGAGTAATATCATCCCAGTAAAAAACAGAAATAACAATAATAACAACTAGGAAGTTATCATTTACTTTTCCTTTCCTTTTGGATATAGATTCTTCACCTTCATCTCATCACAAAGTATATGCTCACAAGTTAGTAATTTTCGTTTTCCTTTTTACTGTTACAAGATCGATTGCAAAAACTTTCATTCTTCCATAGAACGAAATATTATATATATATATATATATATATATATATATATATATATATATATGTGTGTGTGTGTGTGTGTGTGTGTGTGTGTGTGTGTGTGTGTGCGTGTGTGAGGCAATATCTGTGTCTTTGTTTGTTTGTTCGTTATGCACACCCAGACCAAATTTTTACCTAGACTCACCTCCCCGCTGAATGGTTTTAGTCGAAATCTGATGTTCGAGGCCGTTTCTGAGGAGGTCATACACCTTTTTATTATCCCCTCATTTTTTATTTTACAACTTTTGGCGTTGAAGCTAGGGCTAAATACCCAAATTTACCATAGACTCCCACTCCCCCCCAAGGAAGGGTTTTTGCTAAAATCCGAACATCATCGTGGCGTTTGTATGAAGGTCATAACTCCCTTTTTTCATATATAGATATATATATATATATACTATATATATATATAATATATATATATTATATATAATATATATATATATATATATATATATATATTATAGATATATATATATATATATATGGAGATCCCTATGACGCTTCGCAATAATGCAGGACTACGGAGTGCAAGAGAAGAAGAATTAGAAGAAGAAGAAAGAAAGAGTGAAAATAGAATTGTGCCAGAACTTACAGATTGAATTGAAAAGGCTATGGGAGATGCCCATCATTACTCGGGAACTCTGTGCACAATGCCAAAATCCATGTAGGAAACCCTTGTCAACTGGAAGCTGAAAGCAGACCCTGGACTCCTGCTAAAGAGCATGCTACTAGAAACACAAAATATAATAAAAAAAATAACGATGGACTCCCAAGGAAGCAATGAGCCTCCTTGAGGATGCGACTGTGAGTCGTGAAACGTCGGCAAAATAAACTGTACGTGAGTACGATGCCTTTCCCTATGGTTCCTCTGATGAGATGTACCTAGAGCTTGCAGCTGTCTTCTAGGATATATATATATATATATATATATATATATATATATATATATATATATAGATAGATAGATAGATAGATATAAAATAGATAGATAGAAGGACTACTTCCTATTAACTTCCCAACTGGGTACATAGCTCCATAGACAAAGTGTGAAATGCGTTCCGAACAGCAGAAAAACTATCAAATTAAAAGTTATGGTCAGGAAAGTTTCGAATCTGACCCAGGACCCTGAAAGTTATGAAGTTGAAATGCACCACAAAAAATTCAGATGTAATCAGGGGTCCATTCTCAGCCTCTCTTGCTGTTATTAAAACTTAGGAAAGAGTTCCAACTCCACAAGTCGAGGGAAACACCGCCCTCTGGGAGATTTATGTTCGTTATTTTATTCTACCACCTGGTTAAAAATATGATTAATTCATATGACGGTTACTTGCTAGGTCACGATTACGAATGGAAGCTCGGTTTCAGGCTTATCATATATTTTCTTGTATTTCTGTTTGAATATAACTGACCTTGAGTTATAACTTGAGTCTTCTACCTATTTGTTTTTTATTATTTTTCCTTGTTTCTTTCTATACTTCATTATTGTCATAATTCGGAAGCCACCTCAAAAGCATATGTCATTAAAGAAAGATTTTAATGACTTGCTCCATTTAGTAATAGCACATTATTTAGGATTCTACCTACGTTTTTTAGCAATACCCCAACATCGTGGAAATTGTGTTGCTGTTACGAACTGTATTTCGTCTATTCTAATCAAAATGTAAACTATATTGATAAAAAAATTATATTGATAAAAAAAGCTATATTTGTTTCTTTGCTTTTCCAAGATTTAAAAGAGCAAGTAAACTTTCACATTCAGATCCACTTGCACTTTTTTTTCTTACTAGTTCATAAAATTCGGAAACCTCAGAAATAAAACAAGTTCATTAGCTTTATTTTTCTTCCAATAATTGTCATTTGAGGTCAATATCCGTGCAAAATCTGACGCTTGCGTTAAAAGCGATTGTTTTTATTAGAGGTTTGCTATATCATTTATGAATTTTCTTATTACATGGGTTGAAAATGAAAGCTATAATCACTTTCCTTACTGCGCATTATTGAATATAGTAATAGTTCATCCTATAATTTACAGACCTTATACTTTATTTCGATAGAAGCTCTGCAAGTCTAACTTCCATTTAAGTCAGAAAAAATGGAAGTAACAATAGATAAACTCTCATCTCAGTATGAAAATTTCCTGTTTTTTAAACCAAAACCATAAATAATGTAAATGATATGAAAAATAAATTAATCAAAAATTTCGTGAGTATCTATATCTAGAATCCGTAAATAAACAAGGAAATGATATTCATAAAATCACTAACACACTTTTTATGTTATTTTAAACAATTTCTACTAAAATTAGATCAGAGAGAGAGAGAGAGAGAGAGAGAATGTAACATGCATGGTTTTCAATCTCTCAATGAATATGAAATTTATCTTCACCAAAAAGAAGGAGAATATAGAACATATCATCGAAACTAGATCTGAGCGATGCAATCTTAAGCATAATGCAGCTATCATGTGGTTTCGTGCTGGAATTACTCTCAGTAATTCTCAAAGAAGCGCACCCCCTAGATGCTTGACGTGAGTAAGGGGGCTTAAGGACCAGCAGCTGGGCCCTGATGTCTGGTGGGGTTGCTTTCTCACTGGTCCTTGGGGACCAGCTGCTGATCTAACTAAATTAGTCAGAACGTTTCCTTCTTTCTGCAATTTTTTCATTCTTACTACATCCTTCTCCTTCACATAATATTTTTACTAGCATTTCGGATTAATTATGTGGAATTTTCCACTCTTGTTAAGTTTTACTGCTTCGGTGAGTCTGAGAAGGGATCGTGTTTTGGAAGGGGTTTGGATTCGAAGCTAATTGTGGGAGTTGGGTGGTTGAGTCGCCACTGATATGGTTTGGACCCAACAAGAAGGTAGTGATGGGACCCTCCCATTGCTACCTTGAGGCGGAACCATCTCCAAACTTCAGCCCATCGGAATCCAGGGGGGCTGGTGTTTGGGATGGGACTCCTGGCTTTATCCAGAGCCCACCAATACGTTTGGAGTGGGGAGTCAGTCCTCATTAGTGGGGGCAGAACTCCCAGCAGGCGGATAGGCTTATACCTGGGCCATTGCAAGCGTAGTGGTGCTATCCCGTAAGTAAGGGTAGGGTATGGGGTGGACCATTAGGAGTCGACTCTCACTTGTGCCCCCTCTTAAGTTGAGACTGCCTTTACGGAGTTACGCATTTCCAACCTATGGTGTGAAAACTGCGTAGTGGGCAAGAGTGCTTTCGAACTGGGAGAATTATCTCCTAGTTTGAAAATAAATGTCTTAATTTTTCTCTTACTTGATCATCTTCCAGTCTCTTACTTTCTCTTGCTCAGTTGCTCCCCCTAGCTGGGGAGCTGGGTCTCTGAACTTAAGCTTTACCTTGATCCAAATGGCAGGGACCATAGTGGTTTGGTCCGCCGCTCGAATATGTTTGGACCCTGAGGATATTGATGTGATTCTACCATCAATATTTTATTGGGGGCGGGACTACTGTGGGGACTTGCCTATGGAATCCAGGGAGGTATAGTCTCCACGGTAGGACTCTCGGCAATTTATCCGGATTGTCCTCTAAAATAACATGGAGTGGGGGATGAATTGCATTACTAGCTATGCCCTCAGTCCTATCAAGCGGGTTTTGTTCTTACACTTGAGCCAATCATGTTATGACCCCCCAGATGCTGAAGCCTTGCCGAGGATGGGGGGTTCTTAGGGTTCAGCAGCTGGGCCCTGATGCCTGGTTGGGAACTGCTTTCTCGCTGGGCCTTGGTTGGTGCCCAGCTGTTGATCCAACGAAATAAGTCAGCCCTTTTTCTTCTACTAAAAACGTTTCATCTTTCTGCCTTCCTACCCCTATAAAGGTATGGATTCTATGATGACGACTATTGGCTTGGTTTTGGACATGATTTAGTCTAAATCTTGGATTTGAAGGAGGGTGAGATGGACGGCATGCCACCTCACCCGTAGAAACTCTAGTACCTTGACGTGGTTGGGAGAGGGGAAAGTTGTAATGTCAAAACCCTATCCTAGTGCCGGGTCTGATCTCGACGGAACATCATGACGCCTTAGCACTGGAACGATAGGGTGTATATCCAGTAATTACCCATAGGACGACCCTAATGAAAGGGGATGACCCGTCCTCTAAGTGTGACTCCATGGTGGGGTATGGGGAAATAAATCTGGATGAACTATGTTTTTCAACGTTCTATGGCAACCCCCCCTATTTCGGCTGAGGGACCTATGCTTTTGTCAAAGGACTTGTCCACGGAAACCCGAACTTCAATCAATTCATGGTCGGTCCCTTTGAATCAGGGTAGTGACCCCTGGACCGAATGACAGACAGACACAGATGACTGACCCAAAAGCAATGCGAGTAGATATACGCCAAGAGATCTCAACAAAAGCATCTGGCTCCAGTATTGTCACACTGGAAAACCATATGCCATGAAGAAAAATAAAAAGTGTGAAATAGCTCCTGGGTCTTTAGTACCCAATTCATTTAATAAATACCTGAATTTGAAGCTTGAAGGTGACAATATTGACGATTTTCCAAGTACACAGGGAAATCATGAAAATGTTTGTGGCAGACAGCCAACAAAAATAACAGCCAAAATGGAAATAAATGCTCCTTATAGAAAGCATCTCCCCAGAGGAGAGCAGTAAGTTGATGGGATTGTCGGACCTTGCGGGAATTTACGGTTGAGTGCACTCCCACTTTAGCCTGAACTCCAGCAAGGGCTTGATTCATGCCCCTCAATTGATGGCTTTTTCTGAGAGAGACTTTTAACAGAATTAAAAGAGCCAGGGTGTAATAAAGTTGACAGGATGATAAAGAAGTTGAAAAAATAATAGAATACCTCAAGCCTACCTTAATATTAACTTTTAGTACTTTAAGACTTCCGGAATATGTCTATGCAGCCTGGTATAGGTTTAAGATAAAGTTGTACATCCCAAGACCAGAAGGTGTTTCCATTGCCAGCATTTTGGACACACTCTACAATCGTGTCGATCCAAATTGCAAGAAAAGCCTGCAGTCTGTGGTCAACTGTGGAGAGGATGAGCATGGAATGTGCACCAGGGAACCTAAATGTGTTCACTGTGGTGAGGGAAACAATGCCTCGTCATCTCAGCAGTGTGATATATATTTACTCTTGAAAGAAATACAAGCAATTAGAGTGATTGAAAGAACAACATTTAAGGAAGCACGAGAGAGAGCCAAAGCAAAGACTGTAAGACCCTGGTCTAAGTTTTGCTACTGTAGTAGCAAAATTAAAAAGCCAAAGGAAAGAGACAAATAAAAAACACCCAAGTTAAGAGCACAAAAGGAAAATCAAATAAGAATCATTAAAAAGACAGCTAAACTGAATCATCCTGAGTCAACTGATGATGAGTAATATAAAGACAAGGTTCACTAGAACCAACAAGAAAGACCTAGTGGTGGAATTGAAGAAAATGAATAAAATTAAGTGCAGTTGAGATACACCCTCCACCATCTGCCTCTTGGAGGCAAGGCCAGTGGTTGCTGGTCTGGTGCCAGCTTCTGTTGGTGCCAACTCCTCTTTGGAGGACAAACCAGCAGATGCTGGTCCCCCGGTGCCAGTCCTCGCTGTACTTCTGCCTCATCAGAGGCAGAGCTGGCTACTGCCAGCAGTACAAAGACACTTGAGGTGGTCTCTTTAGAGAACACCTCTGCTCTCTCCATCTCGTAGAGATGGAGAGCGAAAGAAACTAAAAAACCCTTCAGTATCAAAAAACACTGAAGGAAAAGATGTTGGCTCTACGAAGGTGATAATTCCTCCCAAGAAGCCAACAAAACCTTCCATCAAAATGCCTCCCCTTAGTAGAAAAAAGAACTCTCCCAGTCTTGTAAAAAGGAACCACAATGTTGTCCTAAACGTGAATAAATTCACTTCCATTATTCAGTGGAACTGTCAGGGACTGCGAGCGAAGTATGAGGAAGTGAAGCTTTTAATCTTATGAGCACTCTCCTGTAGGGATATGTTTGCAGGAGACTATGCTAGGTGAATATACCCCTTGTCCTAGGAATATGTTCACTATAGAACTAAATTTGATTTACAGGTGGGAAATCATGGTGGATCCTCATCTACATCCGTCGAGATGCTCACACTACAAAGTAAAACTAAATACTCCACTTCAAGCTGTGGCTGTACGAATTAATTTGAGGAGGCAATATACTATATGTTCCCTTTACATTCCGCCCATAGCCATGTCTGAGAACTTAATACACTTGATGCAGCAACTACCAGAGCCATTCCTTCTACTTGGTGACTTCAACAGTAGACATCCATTATTGTGGGGAGATGTAACATCAAACCAAAAAGGGAATATGATGGCATCATTAAATAGAAAATGAAGATATAGGCCTTCTTAATACTGGAGAACCTACCCATTACCACATTCAGACAGGCACCGTCTCCTGCATCGACCTTTCAATATGGTAGCTCCAACTGCAGTGTTGATTTTAGTTGGAGAACAAGTGATGACTGGCATACCAGTGACCATTCTCCAATTGTGATCGACACCAATGAAGGCCCACCTATCCCGAGATCACCAAGATGGTGTTTAGAGAAAGCAAATTGGAGAAAATTCAAAGATTTGAGTGAGTTGGAGGGGAATGCAAAAGATTTCCCAAGTGTAGATGATGCCATTGATCTACTCAATGGAACATTACATACTGCAGGTCTGCACTCGATTCCTCGAACAAAAGGACTATTCAGGAGACGGCCAGTACCGTGGTGGTCAGAAGACTTAAGGCTGTTTACACCGAGCTACAAGGACATCACTGACCAGGTGCCGTAGACACCGCACCTTGGACAATGTCATAATTTACAAACAGTGTAGGGCACGATTTCGAAAAAGCCATGAAAGCCCTAAAAAGCCATGAAAGCTGCCAAGAAGACAATCATGGGCCGGATTGGATATGAATATCCTCTATTAACAGCAGAACACCAGTTTGTAGCATTTGGAAGAAAATAAGAAAAAATTCAGGGTAAATTTACACCCAATCCTCCTCCAGTACTTAAAGTGAATAATAATCATGTCACAGATGCCAGAGAAGTTAGTAATACATTTTTCAGAACACTTCGCTCGAGTCTCTGAGAAATCAGATAGTTCCCCAGGACATAATTTCAGAATGATGGAAGAACAACAAGTACTTGACTTTTCAGCAAAGAAAGCTGAATCATATAATATGCCGTTTTCTGAGAGGGAATTTGACTCTGCTTTATCTAGGAGCAAGAACACTGCCCCTGGTCCAGATGAGATTCCTTATGAAATGTTTAAACACATTTCAAGGAACACAAAACTTTTTATAATAAGTATTATCAATAGAATATGGGATGAAAGGCAGCTACCCTACCATATGGGAATTAGCTACCATGTTACCATTCCTTAAGCCTGGAAAAGATCCTCTCTGTGCAGCAAGTTACCGCCCCATTGCTTTAACTTGCTGTTTGTGTAAGTTGATGGAAAAAATGGTAAATGTAAGACTGATGTGGTATCTAGAGCACAACAATATTCTAACACCTTCTCAGTGTGGTTTTCGAAAAATGCACTCCACCCTGGACATCTTACTGCAACTTGAAGCCTCTATCTGTGAGGCCTTTGCCTCCAAGCAACACCATGTGACAGTGTTTTTTGATATAGAAAAGGCATATGACACTGCTTGGAGACATGGGATTCTGAAGACTATGCATAATAGTGGTCTACGAGGCAAATTACCTTTATTTGTGAAATCCTTTTTACATCGTAGGTATTTTAAAGTTAAAGTTGGCAGTATTTTATCAGAGAAAAGGTGCCAAGAAGAAGGTGTTCCCCAGGGTAGTGTTCTCAGTGTAACACTTTTTGCTCTGGCCATAAACAGTGTTGCAGCTGTCATTCCAAGAGAGGTTTTAAAGACACTGTTTGTGGATGACTTGTCAATATCCTTTGCTGCCACCCGGATGACTGTAGCAGAAAGAAAGCTACAATTAACAATAAATAAAATAGTAAGTTGGGCTGAGAAACAGGGTTTTAAAATCTCTGTAAGCAAGACTACTGCTGTCCACTTCGTTCGGATCAGGGAGTACATCCTGATCCAGACCTATATTGTATGGCCGTAGAATCCCATGTGTAGAACAAGCACACTTCTTAGGCCTAGTTTTTGACCGTAGATTAACTTGGGTCCCCCATATCAAACATATAAAAGCAAAGAGCCTAGAAGCTCTACACATTTTGAAGGTGCTTTCTCACACCAGTTGGGGAGCTGATAGAAATCTTTTACTGAAGCTTCATAAATCTTTAATCCTGTCAAAGCTGTCATATGGTTGTGAAGTTTATTCTTCAGCTTCCTCATGTAACTTTAAAAATTTTTAGATTCAGTGCATCATTCAGGTATTCGTTTATAGCCACAGGAGCTTTCCGTTCGTCACCAATACCTAGTATCTAGTTGATGCAGGAGAGATGCCCCTTGGAACTCTATCGCCAGTCATCATTACTTCGGTACTGGTTTAGAGTGCAAAGACTCCCCAAATCTCTGGCATTTGCACTGTGGCAAATAGAAATATTTTTAACGGTTTTTACGAAAGTCATCCAAGGTATCCCACTTTTTTTTTTCCCCTTTTAGCTATAGAATTAAAAAAATTTTAGAGGATACGAATATTAGAAAATTTCCCATTATCCCCTTTGTGTATCCCAGTACTCCTGTCTGGAGGTTACCTGATGTGAAATTCTGTAGGTACTTCAGTGGAGCAAAGAGGGATAAATCTGATGAGGAAATGAGGGCCATATTTTTAGAGCATGTATCAGAGCATGTAGATACAAGTTTTATATTTACTGATGGCTCTAAGTCCAGTGCTGGCGTTGGATATGGAGTTTTTAGCGAATCTTTCAACCGAAGAGGTGCAAAACCTTCCTTTCCTATTGCCATCAAACTTTATCAAGCTGAATTGTATGGCATCCTAGTAGCACTGGAACATATTACAACACTCCCAGTGTGTAGCTACACAATATTTTGTGACTCCAAAAGTGCCCTACAGTCCCTTGGAAGTCTTTAATACTGATCATCCCTTGGTGTTGAAGATCTTGCAGTGGATTTTCTTGCACCAATTTAGAGGGAGCATTGTTTCTTTTTGTTGGGTTCCTGCTCATGTGAACATATCAGGAAACGAAGAGGCAGACAAGCTAGCCAAATCAGCTGCGCAAACTTTGATACCAAGAAAAATGCCCTGTTCCATATCGTGATACATTCTATGATATATGGAAATCCATCCAGCATTTATGGGTAGTTCAGTGGGACAGAGTAGGCCCCAATAAAATGAAAGAAATTACTAGTCAGACACACCCCTTGAAATATGACCTAATACCAAGGAAGTGGGAGGTTGTATTGTAGATTACGTATTGGCCATACGCGTTTAACTCATGGCTATCTGATGGATGGGGAGCATGAGCCTTCTGTGACGATTGCTTAGTTCCGCTAACCGTTAGGCATTTGCTGGTTGAGTGTCCCAGTCTGGTGGAACTTAGGAAATCGTTTTTTTAGGTTATAGTAGTGAAGCAGGGGGTAATTATAGCATGGCAAAACTGTTGGGAGAAAGCGCATGGTATTTATAACATTATCTCTTTTATCAAAGAAGCTGGTCTTCTCAAATATATCTGACAGCTGTGCTGTCTTAGTATATACATATTCTTTTCTTTTTAATAATTTTACGGTTGTGATTAATCACAATTCTTTTTATCGGAATATTATTTTTACTTTTATCAGAAATTTATTTTATTTTCTTAAATCAAATTTATACGTATGTCTCTCATAAAGATAAAGGTTATATTTTGAATGTTCTATAATATATTATAAAAGTTAAAAGATCACATTTAGTATTCGGTGTCGGTGACCCTGGTAGTTGTGACGCCAGATAACTCTCAATCAATCAATCAATCAATCAATCATGTTATGATAGAGCCATCCCTTCGGGGTAGGATAGGGAGTGGACATATGGGAGTTGGTCTCTGCTATGTCTTTGGTGAGGGGGAAGTGTTTGAGAGGAGACCCAGTTTTTTCCATGACTTGCAGTTTGTTTCTCTGTAATTTAAAAAAAAGAGGAAAAATGGAAATTGACTATGGAACTCAGTCCCCCGGAAAATGTGACCCCATGACACTAAATTCCCATTTGACCCTGGAAACGAACAAGGACACCTTTTTGGACACTTATATTAGGCCAAAAGGATTTATCAAAAGAAAATTCCAGCCTAGCCCTTCCCTAGCTTTATTTGAATCACTTTTTGGAAAAGACAGTTGGACAAGATTTTTGACAATAGAAAGTGAAAACAAAATTTAAAATTTAAAATTAGAAAATTATATACTGATCAGATACCAAACAGAAAACATGAAATTTCGTCAAACACAAACAAATACATGGATAGTGGAAACCACTTCTAAAGCCCAATCAGAAAATTACTTACAAATTACGAACGTAGATAATACAAAAATAAAAGTCACCAAGCATAATAAACTTAATAGTATTTGTGGTACAATAATCCTGCCAAATGATGACGACGAATTAATAGATAAAAATATGTTGATGGACTCGTTAAGAAAAGATACAGAAACATTGAAGAATGTGACATCTATGATATCCCAAGTAGGAAAAATTCAAAAATAAACAAACAAATAGCTAAACTGAAATTTGAAGGAAATGAACTCCCTTTAACCATTAAAGTATTAGGGCAGACGAGAGAGATAAGACCATATATCCCCAAACCACTGCAATACAAATCATGTAGTAAATATGACCATTCAAATAAAATTTGTAGAGAAGTTCCAAGATGTGCATGTTGTGGATCATACAACCATACAACAAAATGGGACTGTGAAAACCTAAATTGCATAAATTGTGTTCAGAATTACCACGTATATTACTTAAACAACACTGAATTAAAAATCTTACAAGAAAGAAGTGGAATGTCAATAAGAGAAGCCGAGATAGAACTAAAAGTAAGAGGTTTACAACACCCAGCAAGGAAAAACACATATAAAGAGTTAGTAAATAAAGAAGTGCAAAACCAAATTCCTACAAAATTGCACAATATAATTCAAACAAAGAATACTCATAATATAAAGACCCAAAATTCAAGCTCAGAAGCTGCAGAATATTTAAGTAACACAAATTTATATAATATATTACCAACACCAGAAATGCATGAAGACATGATGAATTTGGAGGACAAGCAAAATACAAGAGCTAAGTCAAAAGACAAAAAAAGACTACTTGAAACAACCCCACCTAAATCCAAAAAACAAATTATACAATAAGTAAGACCAAAAATCTATATGGAAAAAATTAATACCGAGAAGGCAAAGTCAACGAAAATGGCTTGCAAACAAAAAATGAAAAAAGAGAAACCCAAATAAAAGAGAAAGTTAAAATATCAGATGAAATTAAAGAGAGTATTGAAATAGAACCCAAGATCAAAAGCCATTTAAATGCACCTCTAACAAAAAGAACATCTGAGACTCTTCAGCCAACAAAGAAAACAATAGCAGAAATACATCACCCACCAAAAGAAGAACAAAGTACAGCAAAATATACAACTTCAATAAAATACAGAGTTCAGGAAAACAAATAAAGATATTAAAACAAAACCCAAAACCTCCTTAAAATGTCTATTTTACAGTGGAATATTAGAGGATACGTATCAAATAATGAAAATTTAAAATCATTAATTAGAGAATGTAATGCAAATATTATTTGCTTACAGGAAACTAAAATAGGTAATAATGTTCTAAATGCTGGCATAACTTATAAAGTGTGGAAATCAACACAAATTTTAAATGACAACAGTCAAGGAGGAACTGCAATCATAACGCATTCTTCAGTCAAATGCCAACCTGTTAGGGTGAACTCGATAATACAGGCCTGTGAAGTTCAAGTATTTCTGGAAAAAAAAATAACCATATGCTCAATATATATGGAACCGTTTTTAGAAAGTCACTTAATAGATCATCTCGGAAATAATAGATCATTACAAGTGGAAGATTTAGACAATCTAATAGAACAACTACCAAAACCTTACTTATTAGTAGGTGACTTTAACGCCAAACATCCCATGTGGGGAAGTACATCATCTGACAGGCGAGGAAATATTCTCCTAAATTTTATAGATAACAAAAATTTAATTATTTTTAATGATGGTTCTCCAACAAGATTTGATGTTTATCATAATACAACATCTGCAATAGACATCACTTTATGTTCCCCAGAAATTGCAACAGATTTCAGATGGAAAGTAAATAATAATTTATTTGGGAGTGACCACTGGCCAATACAAATTGAGTTGAAAAGTAATACTAATATAACATATATACCGAAGAGGAAAATGGAGGAAGCAAATTGGAATTTATATAAGAGAAAACTGTGATTAACAAAAAACTATCAGACTTTACAAACCACATAGATGCTTATGAACATCTAGTAAAAACAATAGATGATAAAGCAAATTAAATTATTCCAGTTACCTCGGGCAATCCGACTAGACCACTGGTACCCTGGTGGAACGAGGAATGTAAAGCAGCAAGGAAGATAACGAGAACATGCTTTAGAAGATATTTGAGACATAAATGTGATGCCAATAAACTTTGCATATTTGAGAGCTAAAGCAAAGCAGAAAAGAATATTCAAAATAGCCAAAAGAAATTCATGGAAAAAATATATTAATAATATAAATTCTAAAACTCAAGACCAAGAAATCTGGAAAAAAATAAATAAACTGCAGGGTAGATATCGGCCAGAACCATTACCTATATTAAAAGTAGAAAACCACTATATTTCAAACCCCCAAATAGTAGCAAATGAATTGGGTAAATGTTTCGCCAAAACATCGAGTATCTCGAATTATACAAAGAAAATCCAATTAAAAATTAAAAATTATGTCCCAATACCAATAAAATCTAATAATCAGGAAATCTATAATCTTCCTTTCACCATGGAAGAACTGGAAAATGTCCTGAAACTTGCAAGTCCAACAGCTCAGGGGAAGACAATAGTAGATATGAAATGATAAAAAATCTACCAGATGAAAGCAAAACCTTTTTATTAGAAATTTTAAATGAATTATGGCATTCTCACAGCATGCCTAAAACCTGGAAAGAATCTTTAATCATACCAGGCTTAAAACCAGGAAAAGACCCAGAGTCACCAAGCAGCTATAGGCCAATAGCCCTTACTAGTTGTATGAGTAAGATATTTGAAAAAATGTTGAATAACAGATTAATATGGGTATTAGAAAATAAACTGCTATTTTCAAACAGACAGTTTGGATTCAGGAAAAATAAAAGTACCATAGATCCCCTCTTAATGATTACAAGAGATACAAAATGCAATGGTTGGTAAAAAGCAAACTATAGGAGTATTTTTTTTATTTAGAGAAGGCAGGGATTTAAAAAAAATTGATAGAATGGGGAATAGGAGGGAATTTATATGAATATATCAGGGAATTCCTATCAGAAAGATCTATAAATGTGAAAGTGGGGGCAGAAATCTCTGAATCATTTATCCAGGAGGAAGGAATCCCCCAAGGTAGTGTACTAAGCGTGGCATTGTTTGCTATGCAATAAAATGAGTATTTGAATGATCCCCACCCCCAGGAGTCAAGGATCCCTTTTTGTAGATGACTTCGTCATATATAGTAGTGGTGAAAAAGCGCCGCTGGACATAACCAAAAGATTGCAAGCAGCCATAAATAGGGTAAAAAAAATGTGCCGATAACAAGGGTTTTAAATTTTCACCGCAAAAGACAAAAGCAGTCAGATTTACAAGATCAAGAAAACAAGAATTAATTCATACTTTATTCATAAATAATGATATAATTAGATATGATGATGAGATAAAATTCCTCGGTAATAACTTGACAAATAAGAAAAAACTTACATTTAAAGAACATATAGAACAACTGGCATTTAAAGAACATATAGAACAACTGGTGATAAAAGTGAGAAAATCCATAAATATAATAAAAGTAATTGCGCATAATGACTGGGGTGCTGATAGAACCTCTCTGATAAAAGTATATAAGGCTATTTGTCTAAGTAAACTTGATTATGCATGTCAAGTATATGGTAGTGCTTCTAAAACCCTATTAACAAAACTGGATGTCATACATAACATGGTATTAGGCTATGCACTGGAGCCCACAGAACTTCCCCCGTGGGAAAGTCTGTATGTAGAAGCAGGAATAGATCCCCTGAAAGTACGAAAAAAAGGAATAGGAATAGGTTAAAAAATATGCTAGAATAAATAACCTTAATGATAATCCAAACACTAAATATATGAAAAATATAACAAATAATTATGACAATAAACCAAGAGCCTCTAAACCATTGGAGAATAGACTAAAACCTGATATAGAACATCTAAGATTTGGAACAAGTAGCATATCAAAAATATCCACTCCTAAAATACCTCCGTGGAGACATGCTAAAATAGAAATCTGTGAGAAATCATTTAATAAGAAGGTGACAGATTCACAATTAACGAGTGAATTTCTGTCACACCAGGAAAAACATAAAGGGACATTAGTATTTATACAGATGGTTCCAAGTCGAAGAAGGGTGTAGGCTATGCTGTAGTAACAAAAAATATAAAAATAAGAGAAAAAATTCCAAAAATATGCTCGATATTCACTGCAGAGATAAGTGCTGTATTGGAGGCTATAAAATATTCCTATATGGTGGGAAAGGCAAACTATACCTTTGTAATATACACAGATTCTTACAGTGCTATAGAAGCGCTAAAACATTACACAATATCTCATCACGTAATTAAAGAAATAAGGGAGTGGATAGATATAATAGTAAAACGGAAATCTATAAATATAAAACTATGTTGGGTCCGTTCCCATGTAGGCATAAAGGGTAATGAAGAGGTGGATAAAGAAGCCAAAAAGGCAGTAAAAAAGGAGTCTATCAAAAAAATACAAATACCTTACAATGACATCAAAACAACAATAAATGAATACTATCAATCAAAATGGGAAAAAGAATGGCTAGAATTAAATCATAAAGCATATTAAATCATCTGTAAAACCTTGGAATAGACAACAATGTCAAAGAAGGGAAGATGTCATATTAACAAGATTAAGAATAGGACATACATACTTAACACACAAATACTTGATGAAGCAAGGCGAGGAAAGACAGGCCCCTTACTGTGATCATTGTCGTAGTCTGGTCACAGTCCGTCATCTGCTAACTGAATGCCGTAAATTCGAAAGAAAACGAAGATCCAACAACATATATAATAGACCACTTTAAGAACTATTAGGAGAAAATGCCCCACTTCAAAATATAATAAATTATCTCAAAGAAATAAACCTGCTTTATATGATATAACACGTATTATAGTCTCATAGTTATACAGTAAGCGCTGAATGGCCTTTGCTTCCCCAGTGCTTGGTGTTACACCTAAACTTCATAAAACCAACCAACCAATCTCAATTGTACCATTGGTGGAGAATTTGAATACCTGACTGACCCTCGATACCTTCTTGATATAAACAAGCAGTCTACAAATATATTTGAAATTATGGATATCGACCAATGTTTGCCCTATCCTGGATCTGACAACTTAACGGCACTGGCGACAACTTCAGGCATGGACACGGATATGAGTCCGGCTATCGCACAGAACCATGCACCGAGACACCAGGGTGCTATTAAACTGGTGGATTTGACATGAATAATAGAGTGCTGTATTGCACTAATGCAAGCCTTTCGTTGGACTACGAGTGCTTGCATAGTGTCGCAAAACAGTTTGGTAAGGTGGAGAGGATTAAGAGGCTTCTAGAAAAAGACAAGCAGTCTTTTTCTGCGTACATTAGATTTTCCTTTCCCCAAGAAGCAAGTGAGGCACAAGTGAAATCAAATGGCCACATTCCAAATGACTGTGTTTTAAGCACCAAGGTGTTTTCAGTGAGGAATTTGAACGATGAGCCATTCGATTTTGTTCCTAAGAACAAAGAATGTGGACCAGCAACATATACCAGGATGCTTCCTCCCCTTATATGGCATGTTGCCATTTATAAGGAGGCAAGCAAAAATTTCATCAAAGCTGCAGAATGTATTGAGAACCAAGTGGGTTCTATTCCTATTGGTAATCTGAAACGATATGGAAAGAACTTACTCATAAAAGCAGGCAATGAGACGCAAGCTATTTTACTATCAAAGTTAAACCTTCAAAAAGTGGAAATATTGAGGCTATCACATCGCACAGATTCTTTAACACGCTGAAAGGGGTAGTTTATTCCAGAGACTTGCATGTTTTTATCGCTTTTATGTATGTGTGTAGTTTTTAGCTTTGGTTTTTTAGAATGTATGCATGGAAACGTGAGTAAAATGTATTTATTGCCTGTTTGTGTTCAAGTATGAAAGTCTTTGCCTCTGTGCAGTTTTTTTATTTAATCTTAATTTATTATTTATTATCCTACATGACCTGTTTGGTCCCAGCATGTGGCCTTTGGCCTGGTCCTTGCATTTTATCTAATCCTTTGGGCCAGCCCTATGGAAGCTGAAGGTCAGCTCAGTGGTCTGGTTAAACTATTTAATAATAATAATAATATAGCTTTGGTGATGCTTAATGCGTAAGTAGCATCTTTGCGCTAGCTATAGTACAATAACTGATGCAGAATTTTCAGTTTTTATGATGTGTGTGTGGATTTTTCCCAAATTGTTTGTCCAAATGGCTTCATTCGGCGTCAATGATCCTGGTAGTCATGACGCCAGAATAATTATTAATTATTCATTCATTCATTGCATGTTTTTAATGAGGAGGAGATTCTCCTAAGGTGCCCTCCTTGTGTATCTCATGTAAAAAAATTGGGAGGGGATGCAGCTATGCTTTTAACTTTCTCCTCCAATTACCTGCCTGATACCATCAATGTTGGCCATGAGAGGATGCAAGTCAAAAAATAAAAAAGAAACCCTAAACAATGTCGCAAATGTTTCGAATATGGCCACATTCAAGACTTGTGTGGAAACAATAAGAGCTGTTCTGTGTGCTCTGCTGAGCATGACAATTTGGACAAGTGTGAAGCAGCCCGTTATTATTTCCAGTGCAAGGGTGATCACTCTCCAAACACTAGGACTTGCCTCAGATACAGGTTTGAGCAAGATGTTTTGGCAGTGGCTAATAGTGAACATCTCAGCATCAGTGCAGCAAAGCGTGTGGTAATGGGGCCCTAAATAAAGATTGCCAACTCTACCTATGCTTCTGTAATAAAGTTGATGAACAGTTCTAGCAATGAGAGGCCACCAGTAATAGAATCTAACAGTAAGCATCGGAAACCTGTTTCTCCTTGCACTGAAAATAATAATCGGAAACTTATGTCAGCAAGTGCTTTGAAGCCCAGTACTAAAAATTGTTCTTCCAAAAGCATGGACAATTTATCCTCACAAGCTGATACAAATGTAACGGTTGCAAATTCAGCCACCTAAGCAAAGTTTGCAAACGTCCAAAAATTATCATATCACCAAGAAGCAACCAAAGGAGTGGTCCAAACTAGAGAGATCTAGTTCGGATCCATCAATTATCACAGTCAATAAGAAACATGATAAAACTAAAGCTGTGCCCACCAGGAAGCGTATAAGAAACACGTCCCCGAATAATGAAAGTTTTATCATAAAAACTTCAAATGGGTACAGTGTTCTGGAAGAGATCTCTCCGCCAAGGAAGATAGTTCCAAAAGCTGATCCAGTTCATAGACATGCGAGTTCTCATCAGTCTTGCCGCCCCAAGACTAATAGCAATAGAGATGCAGAGAATCACAGTAAAAATCCTGAGCATCAGCCTCGAATTCAGAAATCTGTTTGTCAGCCAGAACCTTGATCTCTGATAAAGATGAAAAGGGATCAAGAAAACAATCTCTTATTAAGGAGAATTTTCCTCTCCACCCTAGGATCAGTACTTCCCCTCCAAAGAGTGGGAAGTAGTACATTACCACCATAACATTCAAGTTTGATGTCCTTCAGTGGAACTGTATGGGTCTCAGAGGCCGGACAGAAGACTTTAAAGTTTTAATGCATGAATTCAATCTAGGGATTGTATGCTTGCAGGAGACTATGTTTGGTAACTCTCCTTATAATCCTGACTTTGATTATTGCTTTTTTTTTTTTTTTTTTTTTATTTTCCCAATGGTGATCGTGCCCATGGAGGTGCTGCAATTATTGTTAATAAATCTCTGCAGCACTCCACAATACAATTAAATACAACTTTTCAAGATATTGCTGTCTCAGTCATATTAGACAAAAGGATAACGGTTTGTTCATTATACCTCCCACCAGACCTTTCTTTTAACATTGGAGATATTCAGTCCTTGATTAACCAACTTCCCACTCCTTTTCTCTTATTAGGAGATTTTAATGCCCCCAACCCCTTCCCCCTTTGGGGAAGTCGGTGTTTAGACAGCAAAGGGAAAATAATTGAGGACCTTATTGACATGAATGATGTCGCCCTATATAATAATGGGTCAGTGACCTTCCACAGCATTCATAATAATCATCTCTCTGCACTGGACCTTGGTATATCCTCAACAAATATCCACCTTGATTTTATCTGGTCTGTTAATGAAGATTTGAATGGAAATGATCATTATCCGATCCATCTGAAATATGTTGTAAATGCTTCATCTGAAACATTACCTAAGTGGAAGGTAGAGGATGCTGACTGGGACAAGTTCAGTAAAGGAGTCAATCTAGATAGGGAGTTTGAGTCATTTCATTCTCACCTGGATGCCTATGACTACTTCATTGAATCCACTCTGAAGAGTGCTGAGGGCTCGATTCCCAAGACAAAAGGTAAACCTCGTAGACCTGCAGTTACCCTAGTGGAATAAAGACGTGGTATTCTGAGGAAAGTCACTAGGAAGTGCTACCCACGATACAAAACTGGCTCCCCTCAGTCTAAATTAATCTATAATAGTGTGTTAGCCAAGCAGCGGCGCTTTTATAAGAAAGCCAAAAGAGAAAGTTGGCTTTACTATATCAATGGAATCAATTCCAGAATTCTATTGAGAGTGGTGTGGCGCAAAATCAGTAAACTAAGTGGAAAAATTTGTTGCATCACCATTACCCTCATTAAGTCAATAACACTCTCACAGAGCCCACTGAAGTTGCCAATGAGCTGGGAAAACACTTTTCTCAAGTTTCCAACCCTGACAATTATTCTCTAGAATTTCAAAGAATTCGGAATGCCGAAATGACTCTGAAATTTGAATCGGGAAAATCTGAACCATACAATCACAAATTTTCCTTAAGAGAATTTTGGGAGGCACTCTCTTCAACTGAATCAACAGCTCCAGGGGGTGATTCAATTTTATATGAAATGCTTAAACACCTCCCAGATAATGCCAAAAAGTATCTACTCAAGATTATGAACAAAATATGGGAAACTGGAATTTTACCCAAAGACTGGAAAATATCCATAATTGTTCCCATAAAAAAGCCTAATAAAGACGCTTCCCATGCCACCAGCTATAGACAATAGCTCTTACCAGCTGTGTGTGTAAGCTGATGGAAAAAATTATAAGCACCAGATTAGTTTTGGCACCTGGAAACCAAAAGAGTAATATCTCCATTAAAATTTGGATTCAGGAAAAATCGTTCCAACCTTGATCCCTTGCTGAGGCTGACCAATCAAATCCACCAAGGATTTGCCAAACGATGTCAGACTATCGGCATATTTTTCGACCTTGAGAAAGCATATGACACTACTTGGAGAATTGGCATCATAAAACAATTGCACAAGGTGGGCATATGTGGAAGAAGGATTAAATTTGTATATTCCTTTTTAACAGAGAGATTTTTTAAGGTTAGAGTGGGCAACACTGTCATGGCAAGCGCTTCATATCGACAAAAGATAAGCTAAAGGAAATGAAAACGCATCTTCTTTGAGAAGTTCTGCGGAACGGAGGCATTCACGCATGTATTGGAGGCGCCTGTTCTCATGATTGTTTTGGAATCGTCGGGCGTTCCGCAACAGGCGCAGAAGTGTCGTGAGAAAGGCCGCGATTTCTGATGCAATACTTCGTCGAGATTCTTCTAAGACGTTCCGGTAATCTTGGGAGCCTGTGACGTTCGCTGGTAGGCCACGCCCCCAGGTTGCCGTATAAATACAACTGACTAAGTAGGAGGGAGGAGATCATCAGATTAGATTATCAGTGAGAGCCCAGCAGCAGAGATCAGAGATCATCAGAGAGAGATAAGAGAAGAAGGAACAAATGAAGGATGAAGAGGAAAAGGCGCTCGAGAGTTTGGTCAAATTCTGGTCAAGTCGTCGTCAGGAGTGGACGACCGAGTTATTTCGACGTTGAGCAAGCTTTGAGAGAAGAAACGTTCTACAAGAGGTTTCGAGGAGTTCCTACCCTTCGAGCATCAAGAATAGACATTACTTTTCGCAGTACGGAGTCAAGAAAACGACAAAAGTTCCACCGTTGTTCTTTACGAAGCCATCGCTTCGAGTCGCAAAACTGGCCAGCAAGTACTTTCATTACCCCACTGTTTCCCCAGTTCACGCATTGTAAGATTTTACCTTTTTATGTAAATAGGAGACACCATTCTGCATTTATCTTTGTTAGTAAGCTTTGTAAATAAACCTTTGTTCTGTAGTGTTTTCTTCTATATTCATATCCCCAGTTTCAACTGTTTGGTATTGAATTCTTTTTGTTTATTTTACTATCGAACTTGGAGCGGACTTCTCTTGGTCCGTAACATTTTGGCGACCTTGCTTAGGCTATTCAGAACTGTAACAGTTTGAAATGGGGAGAATATAGAAAGAACCAGAATGAGTGAGATAGTGAAAGAGTTTTTTGAGTCTGGTGAGCTTCTGGGTCTAGAGGGGAATGATCTCCGTGATAGTTGAAAGGAAAGAGAGAGAAAATTATGAGAGATGAAAGAGTGGCTGAGAGAGAGTAAAGAGCGGCTGAGAGAGAGGAAATAGCAGCTGAGAGGGAAGTGCAGGAAGCGAGAGAAGCAATGAAAATGCAGCAAGAGAGAGAAATGTTGGTAATGCAGCAGGAAGAAAGAGACAAAGAGCGTATGCATGAGTTGGAAATTGCTCGGTTAAGGCAAAAGCACTCATAACAGTCAGTCAGGCCAGAACGAAAACGAAGCTGATAGAGGTTAGGTATGAGTGCAGTGTTGAAGTAAGTACCAAAGTTTGATGAGGAAGACGTAACGACATATTTCATGTGTTTTGAGAAGTTAATGGAAAGAGTAGGTTCTCCTAAAGAAATGTGGACTTTATATTTACAGTCAGTTTTGGGTGGTAGGGCACTTACTGTGTATAATTGCATGTCCGTAACGGAGGAATGTTGAATTGATTATGGAATATTTTGTGAAATGAAACTGTTCTTTAGCCTGTTACAGGTTAGATCAACCGGAGGCGTACCATAATGAAATTTTAAGAAATTTGGAGAAAAGGGATTGAAAATATTATGTATGTAGAATAACGGTAAGAAGTTAGAAAGGCTGTTTTTTCATTGGTTAACTTCTGCTAAAGTTGCAGGATTTTTGAAATGGTTTGAAGAACCGTTAGTGGTGTTAGAAAACTTCAAAGATAACGTATCCCCTGAGATTAAGCTTTATATAGAAGATAGGCGAGAAGTATATTTTGCAGGAGCAACTAGGTTAGCTGACGAATGTAGTCTAACTCATAATTTGAGTGTTAGCAAGAAACGAAATGATCCTTCGTCTTGTAGAGTACAAAGCGGTAAAGGTTTCAGTTCTAGTAATAGTAGTGTGAGTAAAAGTGACTATTCCTGTTATACATGTGGAAAACCTGATCATACGTCTAAGGTTTGTAAGAGTAAAGTGGCATCTAGTGGCTCAGAATTAACTTGTTTCCGATGTAATGGGAAAGGGCATTTAGCGAGAAATTGTGCAGTAGAGAGGAAGGACAGTAAGAAACCAGTGTCTCTAGTTAACCTTTCGTCAAGTAGGAATGATGTGATGAGAGAAAACTAGGAAATTTTTTGTTTTTTTTGGTGAATTTCTGTCAGAAGGTATAGTTTCTTCTCTTGGAGGAGTAGATTCGAGAGAGGTGGTTTTTGCTTCGAGTACACAGGAGCTGCTGTCTCACTGATTTGGAGAGAGAGTGTGCCAACCAAGCCGGAAATCAACAAGGAAGAAAAAGTCATGTTAGGTGGATTTCCTAACACTTTTGTGTTCTTTGTCCTTTGTTGAAGTTGAACTTAGAAAGTCAGGTAGTGTCAGGAGAAGTGAAACTTGCAGTTGTTGACAGTTTGCCCGTTGATAGCGTTGACATTATTGTCGATAATGCCTTAGCTTTATATAAGAATGTGAATCCTTTTGTGAGGGATATTCCAGTGCCTGAAATGGTAGCAACTAGGTCGGGTTTGATATAGACATAGACTACGGTTATAATTTGTTCTGGATTCGAACGAGTGTGATAGAGGTGGCGAGGTTGATCTTGGCATGAGTGTGGCTGAGAGACTTGACTCTATTGTTGACAGTGATAGCCAAACGGAAGGTGTAGCTGTCGAGGGTAACGTAGTAAATGTACCGGTATCTAGCACTAGTTACGGTGATGAATTAGGCGCTAACATTTTGGATAAGGATGAGCTAGTCAAATGTCAGAGAGAGGATGAGACACTAACCAGAATTTTTGAATGTGAGCTGGTTGATGATCTCGATGATGTTCGTAAGGAAACCTTTTGTTTTAGGACGAAGTTTTGTGTTATGTTCGTCCTAAGTCAGGTAGTAAAGGGGAAGTTGCTGAACAATTAGTGATTTCTTAGGAAGCTTTGTGAGCTAGTTTTGAAGTTAGCACATGATGAGCAAGGACATTTAGGAGTAAATAAAACTTTCAGGTGTATTAGTTGGGCGTACTTTTGGCCTAAAATGAAGAGTGACGTAAAGAGGTATGTTTTAAACTGTCATGAATGCCAAATTGCCGGGAAACCGAATCAAGTCAATTTCAGAACTCCGTTGTGTAATATTCCTTTGTTAGGCGAACCTTTTGAGAATGCAGTTATGAATATGGTCAGATTTTTGCCTGTAAGTAAGGGTAGAGAATATTACATTACTAATCTAGAGTATTATAAAGATGATTTAAGATGTTTGGCACCTATCGAAGGAGAACGGGAGTGCTTGGCAACTAGTGAAAAAGAACGTGAGGGGAAGTCAAGGGGAAACTAAACGGAAACATGATCTTAGAGCGAAAGAGACAAATTTCTGTGTAATAGATGAAGTTTTAGTACTAGTCCAGAAAGAAGGTTCCTCTTTATCTTATAAGTTCGAAGGTCTTTTTCCAGTGTTAGAGAAGAGGGGAAATATAACATTATGGAATTAATATGGGTAAAAGTAGAGCAAAGTGCATGTAATGGTTTTACTGAGAGAAATTGGTTTTGAGAAAATGCAAGAGGTGTTTTAGTATTTCAAAGTTTTAAGCAGAGTTCAGAAAACTGAAAAATTAAGAGAGAATGATAATGTTATAGCAGGTAGCCTCTGGAGATTTTTCCTGAATGAGTAGCCTAATGAGCGTTTTCTATTTTGGCACGACAGGTTGAGTGAATGGAGAAGGATTAAAGATTTATGCAGAATTGTTTCCCCTGCTGTTTAATTCTTGTTTCTCTTTAGAAAAAAATAAAATCAGTTGATTTCATTTTTTCTCTTTTTGCGGGGACGTGTCATGGCAAGCACTTCATAGCGACAAAAGATAAGCTAAAGGAAATGAAAACGTATCTTCTTTGAGAAGTTCTACAGCACGGCGGCATTCGCGCATGTATTGGAGGCGCCTGTTCTCATGATTGTTCTGGAATCGTCAGGCGTGTTGAGGAACGCAACAGGCGCCGAAGTGTCGTGAGAAACGCTGCGATTTCTGATGCAATACTTCGTCTAGATTCTTCTAAGACATTCCGGTAATCTCGGGAGCCTGTGACGTTCGCTGGTTGGCCACGCCCCCAGGTTGCCGTATAAATACAACTGACGAAGTAGGAGGGAGGAGATCATCAGTAAGAGTCACAGATCAGATTATCAGTGAGTGCCCAGCAGCGGAGATCAGAGAGAGATAAGAGAAGAAGGAGCAGACGAAGGATCAGAGAGAAGAAACGTTCTACAAGAGGTTTCGAGGAGTTCCTACCCTTCGAGTATCAAGAATAGACTGCTTTCCGCAGTATGGAGTCAAGAAGACGACTAAAGTTCCACCGTTCTCCTTTATGAAGCCATCGCTTCGAGTTGCAAAACTTGCCAGCAAGTACTTTCATTACCCCACTGTTTCCCCAGTTCAAGCATTGTAAGATTTTACCATTTTATGTAAATAGGAGACACCATTCTGCATTTATCTTTGTTAGTAAGCTTGTAAATAAACCTTTGTTCTGTTAGTGTTTCTTTCTATATTCGTATCCCCAGTTTCAACTGTTGGTGTTGAATTCTTTTTGTTTATTTTACTATTGAACTTGGAGTGGACCTCTCTTGGTCGGTAACAAACACTCTCTCTCCCAACCTTTTGTGCAGAGATTAGTACCTAGAATCCGACACACCTGGAAGAAGAGTAACGTTCCCAAACAAGCATAAACAATGGGTGCGATTAAAAGTTTTAAGATAACCATCTCAGATACAAGGAGAAGACAATTAGCGAATTATAGGTGACAGCTGTTCAGAACTTTGGTAATGTATGTCTAACCTGTATTGTGATTATGTATTGTGAACATGGTTATGTTTACCAAAGTTCTGAACAGCTGTCACCTATAATTCTTTAATTGTCTTGTCCTTGTATCTGAGATGGTTATCTTAACTTTTAATCGCACCCATTGTTTATAATCCCTATTTGTCAGTTATACAAATCTTCTTGTTTTATCTTTTGTCCCATGTACGTCAGTTCTGCTCAGTAAAGGACGTGGAAACGTCGAAAGGTCTCGCAGTTACTCCTTCGTTTATTTTTCCTTCATGGCATATATCTTTATTTATGGATTTATCACGTTCCTAACTTTCGTGATTCAGTTATATATATATATATATATATATATATATATATATATATATATATAGATATATATATATATATATATATTATATATACAATATCACATATATGTGTGTGTGTGTGTGTGAAACTATAGAAAGTAGACCAGGACTAGTAAGTCTCATATATAGTTTTTTTATAGATGTGATTTAAAAAAAAAAAATACCTGGCAGTAATTCTTATCCTAAAAACATCACAATATTTCTTGAATTTTTTGACTTTTACAATTTATCAGGATCACGAATTTCAGATAATTACCATATTTTTTTATATCAATATTGCTTATGATAGTTTTTCAATCATTTCAGGTTTCCCATCTCTCCCCCTGCAATCGTTGGGGGAAAACCACACACTAAAAATGTCTGGAATTAACATCACAGCATTCTAGAATATACAGTGCTATTGCAGTACAAATTTTACTTTGTATCTTCAATGTTGGATGCAGATCCTGTCTCCCCCTCCCCCTCCCCACTCGTTGTGGGGTGTCTATCAGGGGGAAACCACCCACTAAAATGTCTGTCATTACCACCGCAGTACTCTAGGATATGCAGTGCTATTGTTGTTTAAATTTTAACTTGGTATCTCCAATATTGGATGCAGATCCTTTCTCCACCTCCCCCTCCCCACTTGTGGGGTGTTTGTCAGAGGGTAACCACCCACTAAAATGTCTGTCATTACCACCGTAGTATTCTAGGATGTGCAGTGCTATTGTGTGTAAATTTTACTTGGCATCTCCAATGTTGGATGCAGATCCTGTCTCCCCCTCCCTCTCCCTCTCCCCACTCGTTGTGGGGTGTCTATCAGGGGGTAACAACCCACTAAAATGTTTGTCATTCACTACGTTCTCTAGGATGTGCATTGCAATTGTAGTACAAATTATCCTTGGTATCGCCAATGTTGGATGCATATCCGTCTCCCCCTCCCCACTCGTTGTGGAGCGTCTCTCAAGGGGTAACCACCCCACTAAAATGTCTGTCATTACCACTACAATTCTCTAGGACGTGCAGTACTATTGTAGTGTAAATTTTACTTGGAATCTCCAAAGTTGGATCTAGATCCAATTAAACGTCCCTTTTCAGTGTGTCTGTCACTGGTGTTTCTATAATCTGAGAGTAAAAACAAAAAATAAAAACATTATATATATTATATATATATTATATATATATATATAAAATATAGATATATATATATATATATATATATATATATATTAAAGACA
>NC_087216.1:44628632-44651132 GCF_015104395.2 Macrobrachium nipponense | reverse complement strand
AACATAAACATTTTGTTGACACTTTTCTACGGTGAAATTTAATGCTGAGTATGTTCGGAGTTTATTTACCAGCTCATCTGTATCATTGTCGTCCTTTGTTGTGATAGAAATTTCACCAATATATCTACCGTAGATTCTATGCGTTTTCAAAAATTACTCCAAGGGGGGAACCCATTGCTACACCGTCCTTTTGCCTATATATTTCGCCCCCATGTGAGAGGAATGGTGCTTCCTTTGTACATGGTTCTAGCATCTTTGTTTAGAACCTTTTCGGGTATATCTTGTCCATTATGACTTGTATTGTTTCATCCCCTGGAACACCAATGAATAAACTTTCGAAGTCCAGGAGTGCTATGTCTTCGTCGGATGTGGTGTCTTGCACCAGATCGATGAATTCCGTCGAACGAGAATGTTGAAGGAATGCACGGCGGTATAATTTTGTTCAATTTCTTTGCCACCTTTTACGTGGGGGATCTTATTTGGGATATAATCGACCCTAGTTGGTTGCCTTGTTTGTAGGTCTAGATTGTGCCATAGAAGTACCCGGGTGCGAAGTCTCCGATGATTTTCGGAAAGCTTTCTGTTCTCATTTCGTTTTTGATGTCATTTAATGGGGCTTTTTTAAGTGACTGAAACTTATTCTCATCACTTAGTATATTATCCATTTTGATGTTATATTTATCTCTCCATTATGACGTACACTGCGGTTTTATCTACTTTGCGTATTATTATTTGTTCGTTTCCTCTCAGTTCTTTTGCTGCTTTCTTCAGTTGTGGGCTGTATACATCTGCAGTAGTTACCACGTGTTCTATTCGACTCGCCCAGTAATATTGCGATGCATTCTTGTTTAAGTTCGATTTTGCGCTCATCTTTTAATGAAATCGATATGCCACAATTTCTTCAAGTAAAATATTCAATGTCTGGGGAAGTACAGCTCCATTCTTCTTTGCTCATAATATCTTCATATTCTGAGGCCCAGAAGTCGTGCCATTCCATTGTCTCTTCGTACTCAAAGATTTTATTCTTCTTTTTGGGAAGGTCATTTGATCATGCAACGGCGTCCTTCCTTCATCGTAGATTTTTTCATTTCCTGTTTATGATCTGGTAGGGAAGGATATACAGATTCTTCATGTATTCGTAAAAGTAAAGGAAAATTTGAGAAGAGAGGAGAGAAGGAGAGAGGAGAGAGTTGAGAAGAGAGAGAGAGAGAGAGAGAGAGACGAAGAGAGAGATTTTCCCACTGCTTTACTTATTATGTTACATAATCATTATCAACTCAATCAAAAGACGTCATTGTGAGAAGAAAAGACAAAATTGCTGAAAATAAATCCCCCACATTCGTTTCGGCCACCGACCTGATATATTACTAAGCACATTTCGTCAAAATTGTAACCTTTGAGTGGTTAGCTTTCATTTAGTGCTCTCTGCTGATTGTGGGGAGAGAGGTCAAACCAGGGCACCGCGTCACGTTTGCGATATTAATGGGGGATGTGGAGGACTCCTAATTGCTCGTTTCCGAAATGATATCGGGCTCGAAATGTTAACAGAGAACGCTACCCCATTTATAAATCGGGCTGAAGGCCCGGCTTTATAAACTCGTTTTTATTGTCCCACAGTGGCCGTGAGTCTATAGGGAGCAGTTCATTTCACCACGTATAAACCACATCTCCCTTGTGAACCGCTTCCTCTGTCCTACTTTCAGTGATACAAAGGTTCCAGGAAAGATAAATAATCGGAAGGAATAGAAAAGGGACGTAGCTAGAGAAAAAAGAAAAGAGAAAAGAGCATAAAAAATAAAAAGGATAACTTGTTAGATTTATAAACCTCAATGAATAGCTTTTAATGTTATGATGTAAAAAGTAGTATATCATAAATATATATATATATATAATATATATATTATATATATATATATCGCTGTGGTGTGTGCTATTTAAATAAGATATCTTTGGGCATTAGTTTTCCCACGCATTACGAAATAAGTTACATATTTCAGTAAGTAAATAAATTTTCTGGGGTAACATATAATTGATTAAAGGTATAGAAAAAGCGAGACCATTTTTGTGCAGTTCCTTCCCACATTGTGGGAGAATATTTCACTAGAGTACATCTCTTTAAGCACATCATTCATATAGACTGCCATCAGCAAATCAGACTTGATCTGTTCTGAAGGGCTGTCTCTACGGCTAAAGATCTTGTCTTATTAGTTTAATAAGGAAGGCTTTGGTTTTGAATGAGTTTCTAACGAAGTTAAAAATTACGCGTTAGGAATATTAGGTCTTTAAATAATGTCACTGGCCTCTAGAATACTAACAAACTTAAATTGATATCTATCGCTACAAAAACGGTGAATATTTGCGCTTGTTTAAAGGAAATATAAAGCTGCTGGGGAAAATTAAGCATTAAATTTCGGAAACAAAATAACTGAATAAAAAAAAATCACAAAGAAACGATTGCTCGCAAGCGAGTATATTCAGAAAGAAAATTTATTCTTGTGGAACTCGGAGATCGTTCAGCCAGAAGATAATTATTTTCCGGTCAGTCGTGAATCTGTGTAACACAAAACTACTGACAGAGTTGGACAAGTCGTCATTGTTTCCATACCTCTATATTCACACCCGCAAGATGAGTGCAGCGAGTAACCTGTGGACTTTGGCCATTGAATTATATTGATATGTAAACTGGTCAGGTGCGACAGTATTTCAGTAACTAGTACATAAAACCTGTTCTTTCTCGGTATCTCCACACATACACAAAGAGAGAGAGAGAAAGTGGTGGCGGGAGGTTGGAATCATATGAATGGTTTCAGCCTAGTGGGGTGAGGATTCCCTCGTCGAGGTCCTCAAACTAATTATTTCCTTGTTATTTCCATATATACTTACATAGAGATAGAGTAATATTTAGCATTTTACTAAATAAGTTAATAAGAAGTAAATGGTTTCATCATAGTGGGGTGAGGCCTACCTCGTCAAGGCACTCCCGATCATTGAATCTCTCCTTTTCTTTCAATTTCCTCACCAGAGCTATGACCTAATGCAGTTGTCACCTGTGAGGTAGGAGTTGTACTGCCAAGTTACACAGTCATCAAAAGTCAGGATCAATAACCTACTTATTTGTATATAAATAATTCCCTTCGCCGCTTTTACAAAAGGGAAAAAATAATTTATGTATGTATGTACACATTATATATATATAATATATATATATATATATATATATATATATATATATATATATATATATATATATAGAAGACTTGTAGGAGGAAGTACATCTCAGGTGGTTCTTAAAATCATTTATTGCAACGTTTCAAAACACAAAGGTTTCATTTTCAAGCTGTAAAGACATAAAACAATAAAATTAACATTAAATCGCTAAATTACAAATAAAAGACACAATACATTATAAAAGACAAGATAAAAAAAATAATAACTAGTTAGCCAGAACCAACCATCAAGAGTGAAAGGAAGGACAGAAGTCAGAAGGAACAAACCAGAACTCCACCAGTGGCCCGGCACCTTGATGTGGTGGTGGGGCTTGTGTGGTGCAAGGATGAACTGGGCTACAGTAGCGGAGTAGTGCTCTACCCTGCAGGTCTAACCATGCTACACAGGCCCAGTTTCTGAGGCATCCAGACTAAGCTTGGTCCACTTTTGAGCCTTCTCCTATTTTCAATCCTTAACTTCTTCCCCTATCACGAGTGACCATTAGTTGACAACCTTGGACCTACATTGGATTACGGCTCTGACTGCTCCTCTGATTTGATGGAGGGTGAAGAGGACTGACATGTCTCTCCACCTGTAGAATTTGAGTACCTGACGTGCCCGAGCGAGGGGAAAGTCTTATGTCAAACATGGCCCCCAGAGTTGGGTCTGATCTCGACGGACTGATGACGCCTCAAGTTCTGGGAGCCATGTGTATACCAGGTTGTAGCCTCTAGGGGTTGGCCACTTAATTAAAGTCGCATAACACATCCCTCCCTTGTTGCCTCCGTTTTACTGCTGGAATATGGTGGGCAAAGGACTACCTGGCTGAAAAATTACAGTACTCGTATCTATGGATGATACATTGGCCCCTATTGTTGACCACCCTGGAATGGACTTGAAACTGGCTCAGGAAAGTGTAAACAAAGAAGTAAACGATGATTCTAGATCCATACCCAAATCAAACATAATAACTATGGAACCATACTTAATGCCACAAAAGGAAATTTCTCCAGTAACAAATGAAAAAAATGAAAATATTAACAGTTTTCGAAACAGACGACCTAAATACAGAGCAAATCCTACATTGGTACACTTTGACTCATTATTTGGATATGGCACTTGGCCAAGATACTTAGTTTTTAAAACAGAAACCGAGCTGACTGCTGCTAAATTTGAAAATATTTTATTAGCTCAGTACCCGACCAAAGAAATGACATTTAGATCTATAACAAGAAAAGAATGGATAGTGGAAGCTACCACAAAACTTCAATAAGAAAATTATCAAATGCTTAATAATATGAATGGGATAAATGTCACAGTCGAAAGACATGACAAGTTGAACAGCATTGAGGGAACAGTAATGTTACCACCCAGTAATGATTGTGATGGACTACCAGATGAGACATTGTTATTGAACTCATTAAAAATTAGATATCCTAATATTAAAAACGTAAAAGTATATGAAATCCCAAATAAAAGACAGCAGGGAAAAAAACTGAGAATAGCTAAAATTAAATTTGAAGGGCAGACTCTTCCACCTAATATCAAAATAGAAGGCCAGAGAAGAGAGGTATTACCCCATGTGCCTAAGTATGGACATACAAAAAACAAATGTAGAAATGAACCAATTTGTGCATTCTGTGGTTCAGAAGATCATGAAACCACCTGGAACTGTGGCATTCCCAATTGTTGTAATTGTGGACAAGACCATCATGCAAGATCAAAGATATGCCCATTCTACATATATAACACTGAATTAAAACTACTAATAAGCAGGTCGGGCATGTCAATCCCAGAAGGAAAGCAAGAATTAAAATCTAGAGGTTTAATGGACCCTGCTAGAAATAAATCATATCGAGACGCTGTAGAAAAAGAAATGCCCAAGAAACATTTTATGATACCTGGAAAAACTAACGAAAAACAAACAACAAGGTCATCAAACTTAGAAATTAACAAAAAATCTCCTGGAGGATCTAGCAATACAGTACTAATAAGCAACCCTTATGACATACTAATGAAAGATGAAGAATTGCCTTCTCTAGACTCTGGAAATGAAGATCATACTGACCAAACAAGAAGGAAACAAGAAAGAGAAATAATTTCCCCCCAAAAAACTCAAATTATAATGACATCAAGAAGAAGAAAATGCCTAAAATCAACAGGAAAACCTCCCCTAATTTAGATAATAATGATGAAATAAGTCCTTCACCAGTCTTTCCAAGTAAATTTAAAGTAATGAATTCTTCTATAGTTTTTCAAAGTAAATCTGAAGAAATAAACCCTTCGCCAGTCTTTCCAAGCAAATTTAAAGACCAATTTCAATCGGTCCAAGGAAGACAAAACGATAATTGTGAATGTCAGCAGTGTATCCAAGAAGGCGTAACGCCTCAAACCGAATCTCACCATGAACGGTGTGGATGCCATACATGTTTTTTGCAAGATTGCAAAGAAACGAAACCTTTAAATAAAGAAAAATTGATAAACGTGATAAGGAATTTCTTAGCTAGAAAAGATAATATCTCAAGCCAGCTAGAATTACATACCAAAGATTGTATGTGTATTAGACACTTACAATACTATCGTGAGAGCAAAATAGCAGTGTTAGACAATTTCTTAGCGAAACAAGAAGGAATTAAATTCACTACTGAATCAGAAGACAACACAGAAATGTCAAAAACCCAAAAAGAAAATCAAAACTAATTAAGTGAATAATTACCCATAGTTTTTAAAAAAATTATATATATATATATACATATATAAAACCAACTATACAAAATAATCTTTTAACTTTCGTTCCATTCAATTATACTATTTACCAATGGAATGGAACATAAACGGTCTGAAAACACGAATGCACTTGGGTGAAATACAAAGACTCCTAAAGCAACATGAACCAATGTGCATATGTTTACAACACGTTAATAATCCAGTCCCATCAATATGTAATTACTTTCTGGCATCCTCCGTTTCAGGAGAAGGCAAGTTAGGAACAGCAATATATGTTCATAATCGTGTAACCTATGATAAAGTTACAGTTAACATAAATTCATTTTCAAATATCTTTTCAAATTCGCCTGATATGATAAACAAACTAGCATTTTAGTCTGCAGTCTATATAATCAACCTAATGAAAAAATTATGATATGGCTCAATTATCAAATATTTTATCACAGTTCAATGAGCCAATTTTAGTTTTAGGTGATTTTAATGCTCACCCCACCCTTTATGGGATGCCAGTACCATCGACGCAGATAGAGCAGGTAAAGACATAGAAAACCTAATACTTAATTACAACTATTGTTGTTTGAATGAAAATGAAATCCCAACATACTTTTCAAAAACTCATGGGACCCTATCATCTGTAGACCTGTCAATTTGTTCCACTTCGTTAGTAGACAGATTAGAATGGAATACTCTTGGATGACCTCATATAACCAGTTTGATCACTACCAATCTTAATCACATGATCTTGAAGATAATCATCAACAATTTATACCAAAATTTAATTTTAAAAAAGCTGATTGGGAAAAGTATGATTTAGTTACCAAAAAAGTTTCCCCTTTCCAAAGTAACAATGATCACAATGAAATTAATTCATATTTTACAGATTTCGTAATTAGTTCTGGAAATAAATCGATACCAATGACATCTTGTAAGCCAAAGATAAATCCTGTTCCATGGTGGTCTAGAGAACTTTCAGATATTATCATACTGAAGCACAAGATGAGTAGACGATTAAACAGACTAAACCAGAGATATAACAAATTATATAAAAGTAATAGATATACACTGAAAGGGTTAGTATTAATAGCTATGGAAATTGATTATATCAAACCTTTACTGAATAAGATATCTGCTCAATTCAGGAAAAAAGTTATTAGCAATAGGAAATCATCTTGGAATAATTATGTCTCAGACTTCTCAGGCAACACTATTAAACAAATGTGGGATAGATTTCGAAAAATTAATGGCAAGTATAGTCGATCACCTAGATCCCCAATATTACATAATGGAAAAAGAGTTCATGATTTAAAAGAAATATCAAATATAATAGGTCGCCACCTAGAATCAATAGGCAATAGCTTGAATTTAGATGAACATTTTCGCATTAGAAAAAGGAATGAAGAGAAACATATAATTAATTTTGAAACAAGTCAACAATTATACTAAAATGTCCCATTTACATTAGAAGAATTTGATGCTGCACTAAAAAGTTGTAGTAACTCTGCCCCAGGAAAGGATAATATCTCTTTTGAACTCTTTATACATCTGAACATTAAAGCCAAAGAATACTTGTTAAAATTTTACAATCACCTATGGAAAAAGAAACTACTTCCCAAAGCATGGAAACATGCTATTGTAGTTCCTATACCCAAACCTGGCAAAGATCCAACATCAGTGAATAATTATAGACCTATATCACTAACTAGTTGTCTTTGTAAACTTATGGAAAAAATGGTAAATAATAGACTTATATGGTATTTAGAGAAAAATAAAGTTCTAGCAACAACCCAATCTGGAAGTAGGAAAAATCATTCAACTTTAACGCATTAACATCACTAGAAGATCAAATCAAAAGATGATTTGTGCAAAAGAAAATTACTGTCGCAGTCTTATTCGACATTCAAAAGGCTTATGATACGACATGGAGATATTCAATCTTAAAATCTCTATATGACATAAACCTAAGGGGTGAACTCCCAATTTTTATACGAAATTTCCTAACAGAAAGAACGTTCCAGACTAAAATTGAAACCGTATTATCAGAAACATTTGAAATAAAAGAAGGTATCCCACAAGGCAGCGTACTAAGTAGTACATTATTTGCATTAGCAATCAATAATATTGTTAAAATGCTTCCAAAAGATGTAAACAACAGCTTATATGTTGATGATTTTGCCATTTTTTACTCAAACAACCTACGCCACATCCAAAGAATTTTAAATATCTCCATAGCTAAAATTGAACAATGGGCATTATCTGTTGGATTTAATTTTTCTGTTGAAAAAACACAAGCGATAACATTTTATAAGGATCAGCGCTGGCTCAAAAATCAAGTCATATCTCTTACCATGAATAACACTCCCATCCAATTTCATCCAGAAGTCAAATTCTTAGGCCTATATTTTGACAATCATTTGAATTGGAAGGCCCATGTGAGACATATCAAAGCAAAGGCCTTGAAAGCTTTAAATATATTAAAAAAATTAGCCCACACTTCATGGGGTGCTGATAGAGAAACATTATTGAAACTATAAGGCTACAGTTCTACCAATATTAGAATATGGCAGTCCAATTTATAGTTCTGCTAGTGAGGCAACTCTCAAAATGCTAGACCCAGTGCATCATCTTGGGCTTCGTTTAGCCACTGTAGCATTCAATCATCACCAGTCCAATCGTTGATTGTAGAAAGTGGAGAAATGCCACTATCTTATAGATTCAAACTAACAACGATGTGCAGAGCTTTAAAATTGTAAATAGTCCAGCAAAAACCAAAGATTTATTTAAAGATCCAGATTGTTTCTGGAATACAAAAATTACCCCATCCTTCCCAGTTAGAGCTAATAGATTATTTAATGCCAATGACCTTTATAATATTAAATTTTACAATTTTAGCAAAATAATGCCCCCATGGTTGATAAGTGCTCCCCAGATATGTAGCAAATTGTGTACAATACCAATTTATAAATTGAATAATCCGCTTGCTATGAAACAACATGCTCTGGAACATATCAAGAAACACTATAATAATCACATATATACTGATGGTTCCAAAGATGAAATTGGAGTTGGATTTGCTGTTTACGGAAACAATATAAAGATCCAAGCCTCCTTGCAAAGCAAAGCATCAGTGTTCACTGCTGAATTACTAGCAATAAAAACCGCATTAACAACTATATCTGAAAACCAGTTTAGTGAAGTAACCATCTTTTGCGATTCACTAAGTTCAATAAATGCAATAAGCTCTTATACTCCAAAAAACAATATTGTAAATGAAATTAGGCTTACATTACATGAAATGAAAAGACAAAAGATATCTGTTACTCTATGTTGGATACCATCTCACATAGGATTAGGAGGCAATGAAAAAGCAGACACCTATGCAAAAGAGGCTAGAACACTCCCAATATCAGCTGAATTATTGCCACTAGAAGATTATATTAGGCACAGCAAGTCGGTTATTAAGAAAAAATGGCAAAATAACTGGGGGGAAAACCATCCTAACAACAAATTAAGAGAAATAAAAGAAACTGTAGACCCATGGCCATCATCCTATCAGAAATTCCGCAAGAATTCAGTAATATTGACACGGCCAAGAATTGGTCACACTAAACTGACACATGGTTACCTAATGAGTAACCCCCATGCCCCTATACCTATGTGCGAAATATGTAATGTACAAGTAACAGTAAAACATATTTTTTAAAATCTGCCAAAGTATAGAATCCAAAGAGAGATATAATTTAGAAGGTGTTCTTTTAAAGAAAGAATATCTGAAAGTGACAAATTTTCACTTTTTAATATTTTAAAATTCCTTAAATTTAATAATTTATACGATAAAATATAATATATAGTAATTTATAATATACTCCAGATAGTAAATATTTTATTTTTTAGATAATATATCCCAGATAGCAAATATTTATTTATTTATTTTTAATAAAATAATTTATAAAGATTTTTAAATGACATGTCTAATCCTTCCGAGGGCCAGCCCTAGGAGAGTTAATATTAACTCAGTGGTCTGGTTAAACTAAAGTAAATTAAAAAAAAAAACAAAAAACAAAAAAAAAAACAGAAATGACCGGCAACAGCACACGTTAGGTAAAGAGGACTCCAGAATTGTCAGTAGTTTGCCATTCGGTGCCAGTCCCAATATTTCAAAATCTTTGTATTGTATATTCTGCTTGCATTTATTGGCGTGTTGTCTGATATTAGAAAATTCAGGATTAGCAAGTTTGTTACCAGTTCTATAGCTTAGTAACCTCTATGTGGATCCCACATAGGTCCCCAGATTACATCTAGGGCAATTAAACTTGTACACAACACATGAGGTCATCAAAGGGTCATGTTTATCCTTGAATTAAACAAACTACCTTAACTGAGTGGGTTTGTTGGGATGATATTAAATCTAATAGTTGGTATAAAATCAAATATGAGTTTTCTTAGTGCATCGTAGAAAATTTTTGTCATGGATTAAAGGTACATTTGCATAAAATGGAAGCTTAGGAACAGTAGGTAAAGAGACTTTTGGGATAAAAACATTATTAAGAAGTTTACAAACATACCTGTGAAAAAGTGTGGTGGGAAAATAATTGTTGGTAAAATATTGACGTAAAAAGTTGATTTCTTCGTGAAAAAATTCCCATCTAGATGTCAATGAGAAGGCACGATGAAGTAATGTGGATAAAGAATTTAATTTAAAACCATAAAAACAGTGACTATAAAAATTTGAACCTAATCCTGTAAAAGTTCTCTTCCTGTAAACTGAAGTATTAAAATGATCTAAGAATGGTAGTTTATTATCACTTTCGCACTCCATAGTAAATTTTATATTTGGGTGTGCCCTATTAATGAAATGAAGAAACCTTTCAGCGTCGTACTTGGATTTAAAAAGCGCGAAGGTATCGTCAACGTACCTTTTGGAGGAATAGCGGATGGTAACTCAAAGGACAGGTGTCTAAAAATGCTCCTCCAGGGAGCACACAAAAATGCCTGCAAATATGGGCCCTAATGGAGAACCCATAGCCATACCATTGATTTGAGTGTAACAATTATTAGTAAAAATGAAGTGTCCTGCACTGCCAGTTGCAATAGTTTCTTAAAATGTTTACCAATGTACCTGTGAATGAGACTATTGAAATTATTATTAAGAAACTCTTTCCTGAAACTGACTTCCTTTTTTATAATTTTAATAAATCTGATTTTAAGAAACTATTGCAACTGGTAGTGCAGGACACTGCCTTCATTTTTAATAATAATAGTTACACTCAAATGCGATGTTTAGCCATTTTGCAGGTGGAAAATTGAAACTTCGGTGTTTGTTAATGAAGCACCTGTTACAGAGTTGCTTCCGCATTACTCAGCGCGATCTGGTGCATATTCTGCTGATTCAGCACCTGTCATACAGTTACCTTTGAGGATGCGTCTAGCAGACATCCGCAACATGTGCTCAGTTGGAAGCTTCCGTCTTTGCTTTGGATTGGAGCTTCAAGAACATTTTGCCTAGTTTTAATCGGATTTCTGGGCGCGAAGACTTTCCATGAAATGTATTTTGTTACTGTGTGAAAGAAAAGTTAGTCATTAAAAATTTGAAATTCCAAGCTCTGATTCCTTGTTGGATGGGCGACTTTTAAAATACTTTAATTGGCTTTATTAATATTGTTTTAGTGTTTAATCTTTTATTGCATGTTTATTATCTGTCCTTTGACATGTGTTTGTGATGTGATAGTACCACAGACCTTATTGATGTTATTGTAATGAGGCGCATTTCTTCCACTGCAGATATTTCAATGGAACCATGTCTAAATTAGGGTACTCACGCATCTGCACATACATGCATGTAACATAGCCATTATGGGAAGCGCTCATTTAAAAGGAACTGTGACTAAGGACACATTATTACAATGGTGACTGAATAGAACTGTGTTGTTGAAATGGGGAAGAATCTCGTTTATAATTTTGGTGTTTGCTAAGATGGTTTTTGGGGAAGAGATTAATTTATCATTACTATTTTTTTTCTTTTTTTCCTTATTCACCATGTTTTTAACTTGTTAAATGTTAGCTTCTCAGAATAAACTACTGTTGGTAAGATAGGTTTGATTTCCACACCTTAGATTAAATATGTACGGGAAAGAGAGAGAGAGAGAGAGAGAAAAGCCTGCAACTTTCTCATGCCATCCACCTATACAGCACACACATTTTTACGTCAGTTATGCGTAACGCTGGCGGTAGCAACTTTGATATGTTGTAGGCTCAATATTCATTCTATTAACTTTACTCTTGCAGTTCTTCCATCTGGTGTTCTCAGCGTGAACATGGTATCAAACATTGTTTATACCTCATCGTTGATCGTTGACGCCAGTATGAGTAACAAACCCCAGTAACATGCAATTTTGAAATTCTTTTTACTATTAATGTTATTTTTCCTTTAGGAAGTCCTCTGCTTTTCTCCGATCTCATTATTTCTATGCTGACCTTGAAAAATTCTAAACTCGTAAAATATTCAATCACCGTTATTTTTAATAAGCTCTATAAGAAAATGCAAAATTTGTGAAATTACTAAAGGTTGTTTATATCACTCAGGAGAATTCATCATTATTAAACTTATCTTTGCTTCTCATACAGTTAGCGAAGTAAATCAGTTCACCCTTAAAGATATTTTAGTTTTGTCAATGTAAAATTATCTTTCAAAGCGTGATTTTACAACGTCTTTGTTAATGTATTTACTTTTACATCTGCATTCTTTCAAGGGAACATATCATTAGAGAAAGGGTGAATTATACCAAGAAAATAAGTATAAATATAAAACATTCGGCAGTGAGGTGATTTTTCAAATGCCCCCCCCCCCCCCCCCCCCCCCCCCCCCCCCCCATCCCTTTTCCCATAAGGTAGCCTTCCCTTTCAACGGAAGCATACATATTAAAATACAGTTAATGGATTGACTTTTTTGGCTAATAAAGAAAGAATGTCAACCGAGTTTCCTCACAAAAATAATATCAACTCATCTCACAGGGCGAAGGAGACAGACAGAAAAGTCCGTTTGCTTATTATTGTTTTTCTTTATTTAGATTCGATGTGGGTTCTCCCCAAAAGACCGCGATGGTATTTGTCATACAAGAGGAAAGACTGTTTCTGTACCCAGCAAATTGCTATTTTCTTTCCGTTGCCTCACTCTCTTTTATCGTCTTTTTTTTTTTTTTTTTTTTTTTTTTTTTTTTTTTTTTTTTTTTTTTTTGTCTTTCATGTTTTGAAGGCTGCAATATGCAAACTGATGTGATAAAGGATCAATACTCAAGTAAATGACTTCGTTTAAGAACTTTATATTTGCCATTATCATGTTGTCTTTCAATATTTTACATATGTATAATGAGGGTCAAAATGACGCTCGTTTAAATAATTGGAGAGAACTCCTAACTGGGAAACGTAACCAACCTTCCATTGTTCCCTTCAAGTGTCACCTCTGTAGCTAGTTGTAAAATCAATTGTTAAGCTCTAGGCAAATTCAAACTCCCCCGCTATTACAAAAATGTACTTTTTATTTCCCAAAATAGCTAACATGAAAATGGAATAAAATGAGTTAAGTCAATACAAGTCTAGAGAGATCCCATTTTTCTATATAGTGACTTCAAATCCATCTGAAAATTAGAATATAATTATCAAACAATGAAATGTTAAAGTTCGTTAATAAATTAGTGTCACACATAAATTAGTGTCACACATCGCACTCCCCTTCCTCCCAGATGCTGAAGCCTTGCCGAGGATGGGGGGCTTAGGGTTCAGCAGCTGGGCCCTGATGCCAGGTAGGAACTTCTTTCTCCCTGGGCCTTGGTGCCCAGCTGTTGATCCAACTAAATAAGTCAGCCCATTTCCTTCTGCTAAGAATTTCATCTTTCTGCTTTCTCCCCTATAAGGTATGGATTCTATGATGATGACTATTGGCTTGGTTTTGGACATGATTTAGTCTAAATCTTGGGATTTGAAGGAGGGGGAGGTTGGACGGCATGCCACCTCACCCATAGAACTCTAGTACCTGATGTGGTCGAGTGAGGGGAAAGTTTAATGTCAAACCCTATCCTCAGTGCCGGGTCTGATCTCGACGGACATCATGACGCCTTAGCACTGGAGATAGGGTGTATATCCGGTAATTACCCCTAGAATGACCCTAATTAAAGGGATGACCCTTCCTCTAAGTGTGACTCCATGGTGGGTATGTGGAATATCTAGATGAATTCAGTTTTTACGTTATATGGCAACCCCCCCTATCTCCGGTGATGACCCTATGCTTTCGTCAAAGGACTTGCCCTCGGAACCCAAACTTCAATTTTTCATGGTCGGTCCCCATAATCAATGTAGCACCCCTGGGCCGAATGATAGACGAACACAGTTGACGACCCAAAGCAATGCGAGTAGATATACGGCCAGGAAATCTCAACATAAAGCATCTGGCTCCAGTATTGTCACACTGGAACCATTTGCCATGAAGAGAAATAAAATGTATTGGTGGGCTTCCGGACAAAAGCCAGGAGTCCCATCCCAAACACCAGCCCCCCCTGGATTCCGATGGGCTGATGTTTGGAGATGGTTCCACCCTCAAGGTAGCAATGGGAGGGGTCCCCATCACTACCTCTTGGGTCCAAACCATATCAGGTGGCGACTCAACCACCACAACTCCCACAATTATCTTCGAATGCAAACCCCTTCCAAAACACGATCACTTCTCAGACTCACCTAAGCAGTAAAATTTAACAAGAGTGGAAAATTCCACATAATTAAACCGAAATACTAGTAAAAAATATTACACGAATGAGAAGGATGTAGTAAGAATGAAAAAATTGCAGAAAGAAGGAAAAGTTCTGAATAATTTAGTTGGATCAGCAGCTGGGCCCCAAGGACCAGTGAGAGAGCAATCCCACCAGGCATCAGAGCCCAGCTGCTGGTCCCTAAGCCCCCTACCCACGCCAAGGGGTCAGCATCTTGGGGGCTTTGTGGGATGAGGTGGAGAAGAGTTCAACAGCTCATGGTTTTGATACTTCAGAGTGTAGACCATCAAGGAAACGTAGAATTTCTACAAAATTGCAGGAGTTTGTTGTTGTTGATTCTATTGGAAAACAGTCAGGAAGCGCACACTTTGAGCTCGGTGTTAAGGATTCAGCACGAATTCCCTTTTTTTACTCAGTTTGTAGACAAACATGTCAGAAATGAAATGGCGGCTCAGTAATGAAACCTGCACACTTATGAAAGCATTCAAAGTCGTCACTTTAACCACAAATTTTTATCTTTTGAGAAAAAATGTGTGGACTTAGTCATGCCTATAATGCCAACACTGAAGATCTCAAACATGAGCTGTACTCTGCAAAACGTGTTAGAAGGACGCTACAAGGACGTAAGTGACACTGAAAGGCCTAAATCATTGTTAGACTTGCTGAAAATTCACAGTCCTTATGAAGAGGCATTTCCTGAACTCTGCAGACTAGCCAAAATTTCTGTTGAGTGTTACCTGTGTCGTCAGCAGAGAGAGAGAAGCTTCTCTGCTCTGAAATTAATTAAGACTACTCTCAGAAACGCAATGGTAATGGCAGATTAAGTAGTCTTGCTGTGTTATCAGTTGAAAGTATGCGAGTTGAAAGACTAGATTTAGAGGAATTTGTTGACAGGTTTGCAGGAAATCATAGGAAAAGAATATTGAGGTGACATTTTAACAAAATCAAAGAGGCAACCTAATCTTAGCATCAATAGAATTCAGATATGACCCTTTTGAATACTGAAAACCCACCCATTTTCACATTCAGACTGGTACATTTTCATGCATTGACTTATTTATCACCAGTTCTGATACCATTCATAGACTTCAACTGGGAAGTGTTGGATGATCTATACGGTAGTGATCATTTCCCAATTGTCATCAGAACTGAGATATATGAGCCAGTATACAGAATGCCTATGTGGTGCACCAATAAAGCAAATTGGCCCCTTTTCCAAGAACTTAGTTATATTGAACTAGATGCAAAGGATATGCCAACATTAGGAGAAGCAGTGTTCTATTTAACAATGATTTTTATGTTCGCAGCAGAAAACGCAATCCCAAAGACCAGTGGAAAATTGCATTGGAAGCCTGTTCCATGGTGGAATGTTCAATGCAAAATAAGACATAAAGCCATGAGAGCAGCTTTTACTAGGTACAGTAGACATCAATATGAATGCTACTTGATCTCCTTTAAAAAGGCTTGAGCCAAATTCAGATGGCAAGTAAAACATGCGAGACGAGAATCATGGGTACTTTTTATGTCAACAATTACCTGGAAAACACCTATGACCAAGATCTGGACAGTTATTAAGAAAATAGCAGGAAAGTACAATCCTAGTCCCCTCCCTGTTTTAAAAGTCAATGGTGGCTTTATAACTGACTCAAATGCTGTAAGCAATGTTTTTGTTGAACATTTTGCAGTGATATCAAGCAGGGATGAAAATTCTCCATTCTACAGGGAGAGAGTGTTAGCAGTGTCTGAAACACTTGATTACTTCTTTTAAATCTGAATCAATATAAATATGCCTTTTACCATGGAGGAATTTTTATTTGCTCTTAGTAACAGTAAAAAACACTGCACCTGGACCTGATGAAATTTTATATGAATGATCAAGAATACCTCAAAGGAAACTAAATTTTCCATTCTAAGGAGTTTTAATAGAATTTTTAAGGAGAGTGATTACCCTAGTGTTTGGGAAATAGCGACAGTTTTACCCTTTGTCAAGCCTGGGAGAGGTTCATCTGTCCCTACAAGCTATAGACCAATAGCTTTAACATCCTGTTTATGTAAACTTATGGAACAAATGGTCAATTTTAGGTTGGTGTGGTCTTTAGAATCAAAGAAGATTATATCATCATCTCAGTGTGGCTTTCGCCGTATGCACTCTTGCACAGATGTATTGATACGTTTGGAGAATGCAATTTGTCAGGCATTTGCTTCCAAGCAGCATTATGTGGTGGTTTTCATTCATTACCTAGAAAAGGCTTATGATACTACAAACGCCCATTTTCCATTTTATCAAAGAAGACGAAAGTCCAATCTTTCCTCTTTCGAATGGCATAATCAAAATTCGCATGTGGCAATTATAAGTAGGTTTAGTTTTTGGTTGAAAAGAGTAGGATTTTCAGCCCGACGATAATCTCGTTACCAGCCTAGCCAGAGCCGCTACTCGATCACTACTCAGCTGCTGCCAACCTACGGTCTCCAATACTATAATTGTTTTCATTCATATTACTTTTTTTTTAATGTTTTCCGTATTAGTTGGCTTTTGTTTTGTTTTAATAAAACATAATAAAGCTATTAAGGATAAAAAGATCCAATTTAGAAAAGAATTAATAGAAAAAGAACGTGTTTGTATTACGCATCGGAATAGTTGGCTGCTCTTGCTGATGTAAACAAAGCTGAGTCAGGTTAACCAATAGTGCTCATTGAAAATATACATTGCTATCGCCATTATTATGGTATTTTAAGTATTTATTGATACTATTAATACTGTTCTGCTTGCTTTATAAAACTTATCATACAACTATTGGTAAAAAGAAAACTCAAAAAGAACTTAAACAAAATAAATAATATTATTAATAAACTGACGATGTTACGAAGCATGTTGGCAAACAGACCCAGACCTCGTTCATTCTATTTAACGTGCTTTAGAATGTGGAAGGTCTCATGTTGCTCTATTCTTTTTGCTAATTTCAGTATTCACTATGGCTTGCCAAAAATTCATAAGGAAGGTACATCTTTAAGACCTATCATGTCAGCTTATAACAGCCCTTCGTAAGATATCTAAATTTGTAGTACAATTATCGACTGATTTCTCAAACTCACAATTTGTTTTGAAAAATGGTTACGAATTTCAATAAATAATTATACAATAGGATGATGAACTAATTATGACTAGTTTTGACATCGAATCTTTGTTCACTAACGTTCCCATTACAGAAAGTATAGACATTATTTTCAATAAAGTTTATGATAGTATAGAAGAATTTCACGGGTTTAGCAGACACCTTTCTAAGACACCCTACTCGAACTTGCTGTGCAAGACTCGGCTTTTTGTTTTTTTGTTTTTAACAAACAGCTTTACTCGCAGGTCGAGGGAGTTACTATGGATCACCATTAGGATCTTTATTTGCTAACTTTTTTATGAGTCATCTTGAAGAAATTTTTTAAATGCCCTGATAATTTCAAACCAGTTGGCAGTGATACGAGTTTTTTTATTATATCAACACTATTCATCCACGTGAAATTTACCATAGAAACTGAAAACAACAATTCAGTAGCCTTCTTGGATTTAAAAATTACTAGGAGTGAACAACGGTTTAATACTAGTATATATCGCAAGAGTACTTTTACTGCATTGGGAAATAATTTTTACAGTTCGTGTTTTTATGGTTTTAAAGCTAACTCTGTCATTACGTTGGTACACGGAGCACTTAATTATACGCCTGACTGTGTTGCTTTCCATAATGAAATTGAATACATACTGAATTTTTTTACAGCTAATTCTTACCCAAAGCAATTTGTTCGTAATATTATTAATAAAATGGTTTCTAATTACGTATTTCCACCCCCTGCTAGTTTCAACGTACCTAAACTTAATATGTACGTATCCATTCCCATTCAGATAAACTACGCTTGAATATAAAAAATATTATAAAAAAGACTTAGGTTTCCTAAGACTAACCTTAATGCCTGTAAATCCAAAAAAGATAGGTAGCCTCTTCAATTACAAGGATAAGTAGCAAGATTTTATGTTGTCCAATGTAATCTATAAATATGAATGCCCAAGATGCCTTGGTACTTATATTGGCTCAACACTGAGATTGTTGCAAGTCTGCTATTATAGTCACATGGGGACTCGGCTATAGGACGGGATCTAGGATATCTAATCCTGAACTCTCGAGCATTCGAACACATGCCACAACCCAAGCATCCTTAACAACAACACTTGAATCACTTTGCATCAAACACCTATCACCTAATTTAAACAATTACGTCTCTGCCACTCCCCTTTCGTTGGCTTGAAGTGTAGTCCAGTCGGTCCTCACGTTTCTAGTCGTTCTACTCTTCTCCTCTGAACTGATAGGTAGTCTTTTAGTACTTGTAAGCTTCTGTCAATAATTCATATTTTTAGATTGTACTTTTTTACTTTACTTTAATTGTTTTTTAAAAGAATAAATTTTATTCCAGACTGATGATGTGGCCAATGTGCTTGGGGCACCGAAACGTCTCTTAATAAATTGATCATGTGAGCTGTTGTCTTGCTGGAACCCCTGTTGGAATGTATAGCTGTCTGCCTGCTGTCATTATATATATATATATATATATATTATATATATATATATATATATATATATATATATATATATATATATACATATATATGGTGTGTGTGTTTTAAACTGTTGTGTAGTTGGGATTCATTTGCCCATAAATGTAACGGATATACATGCTCTCTTCCATGGGTATTTTGTTTAAATACTTCTTTAAAGCTCTTATAAAATGTTCAATACATTCTTAAAGAAATATTCTTCATAAAAATTTGTTCATTAGTTATGCCTGGCAGGTTGCAAAATTAGATCAACCTAGAACTTAGTGTCTTTAATAACAGCATTTATAAACATCAAGGAGTAGATCATAATACTGTTTTTATATCACACAGTTTGCTATTTACTTCTCTTCATCCACCATGCTGTTATCTGACCAAATTACAAACTTGATCATATCCTACTTGCATTGACATAAAAAGATAATAATAATAATCAACTATACGACGTGATGACGATAAACAGCAAAATGACAGGATATAGAATGAATAAGAAGCTTATAGATGTGATGACATTAAATCTTCACCATAAAATAAAATTCTGTAACGTAATACAATTAGAGTTACTTGACCATTCCTAATGAGAATGTAGAAGTGAATGACACCCCTACTGAATTACATCATGTGAAGATCCACAGATGTAGAGTTTCAATTTGAATAGCAATTTTTGGGATTAGTGGATGTGTTACTAAGGAGTTAAAACAAATTTTGGGGGGTTAATTGAAATCAGCGTCAGTTTGCGTTATTTTCGTGGCATTTCAGGGAATCCTGTTTCTTGAAAGAAAAATATGTGTATGTTTCTTTAAGATAAAGGATTAAGCGAAACATATACGCATACTTATAGACTTACTTAATGTGTCATCATGCTAAAAGAACATTGATGGGAGGTACAATAGTCTTATTTTGCGTTATTGTTTTAAAGAACAATATCGATGTAAATTTAGTAATTTAAATTTATATTCATTCTTATCAAACTAAACTGCAATAGAAGACTTTTATAAAACGTTCATTACACGAAACTATTGTAAGGAAATATTGACATATTTAAGATAATTAAAGTCTGTCAGCCAAAGTGTTCCAAAAACTTTTCCATGGGTGAGGTCTTATTAGTTTACTTTATGTTTCCATCTCAATCTTACTTTATTTTTTCTACTCAATACAGTGACTATATTCCTGTCAAAAGGAAGCAGTGAAGATTTCCGTTCAGATTATCACAGAACAAAAATCACTATTAAATGTACTATGTATGACAATGTAATCCTTTGTTCGCGAATTTATGTTCATTTTATGTTTAATACGAAGTTTGACAGATTACAGGAAACTTATTTAATTGTCAACTTACGAAATGTGTATCCCTTGTTAACTAAATTCTCTTTTAATTTACCCCTTGATTTCTCGGTCATACGAACAAAGACAGCGGGATGCATATCAGATGAGGCTTACACGTTCATTAAGTGCAACTTCTCGAGTCAAAAAGAGTCTTTTAAGAAAAAAAATACTTGAACGCCTCCCCACCCTATACACCCCGAGGTGCTAACTCACACCTGCGGATGTTCGTGAGAAGTTGCGAGAAGTAGAGACGGAATTGAAAATTTGAATTGAAAGTTTCCGAATAGAAAGTGCTTTGGTTGAAGTTCTGATCTCAAGAAGTTATCGAATTGAGAAGATTATAGCACCTTTAAAATCCTGGGTGGCGGTGGAAAACATTCTACCTGCATGGTAAATTAACAACTGATGAAAGAAGAGGCATCTGATATGTACAGTCCCTTAGAATGAGATATTTTATACATCTTTATGAAGGAATAAATTGGTAGGGTGTTTTGTTTGTTGTAATACCAAAGATCTTAACTAGTTGTGAGAAATATTAAAATGTATAAAGACACAGAACCAGCTATTTTTCTTAAACTTCTGATTTTTCATATTTCTCACGGTGCAAGAGATTTCAGGTAATTCTTCCAAACACACACACACACACACTATATATATATATATATATATATATATATATATATATATATATATATATATATATATATACATATATATATAATATATATATATATTATATATATATATATATATATATATATATATATATATATATATATATATATATATATATATATATATATATATATATATATATATATATATATATATGCATTAAGCTACAAATGTCCTTTAATATCCAACTCGCAAAACCTCGGATTTAATATATTTTCGTAATATGTTAACCGAAGGGGAATTTTTTAGTTGATAATAATTTCGTCCTCCCGTGGATTCGAACCAGCGGACAGCCAGAGAAGAAATCAGGACTGCAGTGACATTATCGACTGGGAGGACGAAAATTATTACCAGCTTAAAAATTCCCCTTCTCTTAACATATATATGAAAATTTATCTATCCCGAGGTAGAGCGAATTTGATATTAAAGGACAATTGTAGCTTAATGCCTGTATCTGAATCACGGTGACGTTATAAGAATTCATATATATATATATATATATATATATATATAGTATATATATATATATATATATATATAAGCTGACTAACCTGGTGCTGCTAGGAAAACTTTAAAATGAAAAGCGAGAGAGGTTTGTGTTGATGGTCCGACTGACGGTCCTACATTTTTCATGCAAATGTTCACCTTTCAAACAGACGAGTGTGATCTGACAGACATTACTATATGACTGTCCTTTTTAGCCATGTAATGCTGTATAGTCTGTCCCTTTTATCCAGTTATTACTGTGATGACTGTCCCTTTTGCCCTGGTATTAATGTGGTAACTGATGCCTTTAAACACGTATTACTGTACTGTTTATCACCTTTTATCATTACTGTGCTGTTTGGCCTTTTTACCCAGATATCACTGTGTGACTCTCCCTTTTATCTTGTTCCATCTGTCGTTTTTATCCGGGTGATTACTATTTGTGGTGACTGATTTTATCCAGGTATGAATGTACTATCTGTCGCTTAATGAGGTGTTACTGTTCAGTCTGTTCTTTTTATTAGTGTATTCTCTGGTCACTGTTCCTTTTATCCAGGTATTACTGTAGTGACGTCCTTTTCTACAGATATTGCTGTAGTGACTGTCCCTTTTATCAAGGTATTAATGTGATGTGTGTCTCTTTTATCCAGGTATTACTGTGATAACTGACACTTTTGTCCATGTATTACTGTGTTGTCTGTCACCTTTAACCAGGCGACAGATAAC
>NC_087216.1:44551132-44623632 GCF_015104395.2 Macrobrachium nipponense | reverse complement strand
TCAGGCCCCCTCGTGTGGACGGGCCCTAAGATAGGTAATCTAGAGAGATCTTCCAATTTAAAGATAGCGGATATTCAAAATAAATACTCAGGTCATGAAGATAAGGGCAAATCACCAAGAGGCTGCAACCACCAAGAAGCAATAGACGGTAGTACTCTTCATCTATGAAGCAAGGCAAAAATGTTCTGCATGTGCCAAGGTCCAGAGAACAACTGACTGTTCTCCTCAAAGAATCTAAGAAGTTACCCCTCTTATCCACAGTGGAGGAACCACACACAAAACCTCCTTAAACGACAAACACGAACGTAACAACAAATCCTACGGTGAGTACGTTTATCAGTAGTGTCCCTTGCGAATTTATTAAAATTTTAGCCAAATGATTTTTTGAAAGCCACTCCTACCTACACCTGCCTGTGGGTGGATCTGTAGTCTTGAACGGTTGTTCGTCAGTACCGTCTCTGTAGTATATATATTTGTGACTTCTAATACTATGTATCATTCCTTCGTCAATGGCTTGGAATTAAGGTCGAAGCCGGTAATATATATATATATATATAGATATATATATATATATATATATATATTTACCATATATATATATATAATATATATATATATATATATATATATATATATATATATATATAAGATATATATATACATACATACATACATATACATATATATATATGGATTTGAAATAATCTTTTGATTTAATAACGTTGCTTTTTTTCATGATTATTCTTAAGTCTAACGTAGATCCTTGAGGTTCCTGATAACGCAGGTAGAAATTTTGTAGAATTCTAGTCTAGCAGATTTTAATATGTTCTTAAAATTTAAGTTGATTCTGTGTCACCTTTCACCCAATATTAGAATCTCTGTTTAGAGATGAGACCCAAAGAGTAAAGAGCAGATCTTTTGATTACGCTATAACGTATTACTGTAAAGAATGGGATTTTAGGTCCCCATTCAACGTTCATCAAAGGAGCAATCATTGCAGATATAAAGGGAAGCAACAAGTAATTACGTGTGTTGTCAGCCGTCCATCAATCTATTGGTGGTAAAGGTAGAGGTTCGGGATAGGCTGAGCTCACGGAGCCAAGAATATTCGGAGATTAGATATGAGAGAATAGCTGTCACTCACAGGCCAAAGATTAGTGTGTATTGATAGTGGGTCAAAGTTTGTAACTTATATTATTATCAATATTATTAATTATGTACTTTAACTAGACCATGAATTAAAACACTCACTGCTCAAAGTATTTTCTCAAAGAGGGTCTAAAATGTTCTAGGGTCCAATTCTAGGACAGCTGTGTTTTAAGACACACACACACACACACACTTATATATATATATATATATATATATATATATATATATATATATATATATATATATATATCGTAGCATGTAAGTTATTGTCGAGGTCTTGTGATTGCTAGACTATTTCTTCCCAGACTGAATATCCGAGTGCACTAATAGATATTACACGAATATTCAGTGTAAAATACACACACACTCACACACATTCTTATATACTTGTCAAGTGAAAATTCAGCACTAGTAACTTTATGCATCACATTCCTATATTATGTGGCTTTCTCTTTGTGTTATCGTCTGTTACTATCTTATAAAATGTTCTTTCTATTAATTTTTGCTTTCCATTGTTCTCACTGTTATTTTCTTTTTACTCTTTATTCTTCAATAACATCAACAGACAACAAAATAGAAAACTTATGCCAGAAAACCACCAGTGCTGAAATCACTCTGATTTTCCACTATATACATATACACACACGTATATATATATATATATATATATATATATATATATATATATATATATATATATATATATATATATATATATATATATATATATATATATATATATATATATATATATATATATATATATATATATATATATATATACAGCAATAGAAGAGTTCCATGGAAATCGGAGACGAATAATAAATATTAAAACCAGCACCAATAATTATTCGTACATATGAGAGATTTAGCTCATCCTATTAACAGGAGTCAAGCAAGAGCCTTAATCCCATATAATGATACAGTTAAAAGGAATATCATTAAATCTTGTTTCATCAAGTCAAATAATGGTAATGTTCTAAATTTAAGTCTTGGTTTATTTAAACTTGATGCCCTCGTAATGAAAAAAGTTGTAGATAAATATATGCAACAAAATTAATATATTCAGTTTTTACATGTTTTGAACTGTACGGATACTTTATAGTTTCTGTTAGGGTTAAATCTATGTTTGGTTTGTATATATATATATATATATATATATATATATATATATATATATATATAATTATAATAGTATGTCGATTATAAACTTAATCTTGCAAATAAAAGGGCAAAGAAATATTAGAAAAGACATGTATACATCCAAAAAAGTTAATGCATCTTGATCTCGGTAAATTTACGTAAATTAAAAATAAATATTTGCTCAGAATTTGTTACTGATTTTATCTCTTATCTGTTTGATATTGTGTGAACTGTAATTATAGTTTTACAAAATACAATGAAATTATTTATTAGAAAAAAACCTATTACTTAGTAAAATTTACGATTGTCTTATAATAGAGGCCCCACAAGGGATTAAATATCCTCTGCTTTCCAACTGGTAACACTTCACTAAGGAGTCAGTTGCCTGATGTGCCTTCTCCATTTAAGCATGGTTTATTGTTTGGCAAAGAGGCATTTACGACCGCACACCCTTGCTGTCATGAACCACAGTTGTTGGCGGTGGACCTCGCCTATGACTAAAAAGTCTACCTGCAAGGCAGCAGTTTTCCACAGTTATTGGCAGTGGGTCTAGCTTTTCTAGCTTTTTGCTAAAAAGCCTAGGCAGCTGTCCTCTTTTAGTTGCCTTTTACGACACGCAGGGCTTACGGTGGTAGTATTCTTACAACCCTAAACCCCTACCACAGGGTCCCCACAAGGGGTTGTAAATAGTAATTTTCAACTTCTCCCTGGAAGGTAGGAAAATTTTTTAAAAATTTTTCTTACACCTTCTGCATCTGCATCTCTTCCAATTGATTTTTTTTAATTGGTTGGCCTCTAGGTTTCTCGTCCATTAAGGGTTGCAAAATTGCTAAATATAAAATTCTGAATTTCCAAAATTATTCCTTGTGCGGAATTTAAACCTTCCTGATTAATGGCACGCAGACTGTGAACAGAAATATGAGAATGGAGCCCTTATCGGACACCCAGAATTACTTTCCAAGATATTATTATTATCATAAAAGTAGTTTAACCAGACCACTGAGCTGATTTTCAGCTCTCCTAGGGCTGGCCCGAAGGATTAGATAAGAACTGGGACCAAATTGGTCATGATAAATAAAAAAAACTGCACCAAGGCAAATGCTTTCATACTAGAACACACACACAATAAATACATTTACTCATGTTCCCTTTACATACATACTAAAACTGTATATTAAAATTCAGAATTAGTTTTAAATTATTGAAATTTGGATTTAGAATTCACCAAATACTCTAATGTTTTATATTTTATCAATTAAATTGCAGTTCCTCAGAAAAGTCAAAATCGGAACTGAAAATGTAAAAGATTCTGACAAAATCTCTTTTATTGTCTTATTTCCTAAAGTTGACAGTCTCTGCTTGTCATACTTTGGACACTCGCACAAGACATGTCTGACCGTTACCAACTCCTTGCACTCTGAACACTCTGGAGCAGAGTCGCGTGGGTTGCTCATCAAGTGCCCGTGTGTGTCAGACGAGTGTGGCCTATACGGAGGCGTGTCAGGATTACTTGAGCATTTCTCTCTCTTTGATGTGCTGAACTCCATTTATTAACATCCATTTTTTTTTTGTTTTAATTTTATTATTTTCTGGCTTTTCATTCCATACGTTTTGCCATTTATCTACAATTATTGTTTTTATATATCTCATATAATCGTTAGTAGGGATGTTTACATTTGCTTTTATCATGTGGACTTCTTCTTTAGCTGCTTTATTACCCTCTTCATTTCCTCTTATCCCCACATGAGCAGGGATCCAACATATTTCAGTATATTTTCCATTTTTATACAATTTGTGGAGTTCAAATTGGATTTGCTGTACAATATTACTTTTTGAATTATAACTCTGAAGAGCTTCTATAGCCCTTCTTGAGTCGCTAAAAATCACAAAATTATTGAAGGATGTTTGCTTTATAATTTTGATAGCTACTTTAATTGCACACAACTCTGCTGTGAAGACTGAGGCATGATATGTTTTGTTCTGCGATATAGCTGCACATCCTACTCCATATTGCGATTTAGACCCGTCGGTATATATTGCATAATGTGAACTTTTTTGTCTTATATGTTCTATGGTTTTTTTTATGGTGTTCTTGGGTATATATGGAACTTTTTGATAAATATTTTAAGTGAGTGTCAGTCATTACTTTAATCATAGTCCAATGGGGTGGTAACTTTACTATTGGAGGTACTTGTATATTTATATTCAATGACTTGAACAGTCTATTGCTCTAATTGGGAAAGGTGGTGAATGATTGTTTATAAAGACATCCCTTAGCTCAAATAGACTTTTTGTTGGTGAATCACTTGCCTTGATTCTTAATGCACTTTTCATGGTTATGAATTCTCTATGGAGGGATAGTGGCAGTTCGCCACATTCAACTTGTACAGAGGAGACTGGTGAGGATCTAAATGCTCCTGTGCATATTCTTAGGCCTTCGTTGTGAATTGGGTCTAATATTTTCAGTGCTGCTTCTGAAGCTGACCCATATATTTCACTTCCATAATCAATGATTGATAGCACTGTTGCTTTATATAGTATAAAAAGAGTATGTCTATCAGCTCCCCAATTTGTGTGCGATAGTTTTTTAATTAGGTTTAATGCTCTTTTGCATTTCGATTTTATGTAAGTTATATGGGCTTTCCAGTTGACGTGTGTATCAAATATCAAACCTAAAACTTTTACAGTTTGGCTAATTGGTATATTATGGTTTTTCATTTTCAATTCTGCTTCTTCACCTTTTTTCCAATTTTTACTATTATAAATATGACAGCTTGGGTTTTTTCTATGGAAAATCTAAAGCCTACTGATGAGGCCCATTCATCTATTTTTTATTTATAGTTTTATTAATAATTCTTTTTGTATGTTTTAAGCGTGATCCTGTGTAATATATTGCAAAATCATCCATATACAAGTTACTCTTAATTCCGACCGGTAGTATGTTACTGATGTCGTTAATTGCCAATGTGAACAAAGTACCACTAAGGACACTAACTTGTGGTACTCCATTTTCAAGTGGAAATATTTTGGAAAAAAACATTATCTATTCTCACCTGAAAAGTGTGGTCAGTCATAAAGTTTTTAATAAATTTAGGAAGATGGCCACGTATGTTATTATTATGTAACGATTTTAATATTGCATACCTCCATGTAGTGTCGTATGCCTTTTGAATGTCAGAAAAGACAGCTATTGTAATTTGTTTTCTTTCAAATCCTCTACGTATACGGTCTTCCAAACTACACAGAGAATCTAATGTAGACCTATTACGTTGTGAACCAAACTGTGTAGGACTTAAAATTCTATTTTCACGAATGTGCCACGTAAGTCGTGCATTTACCATTTTCTACAATAACTTGCATATACAATTTGTTAATGAGATAGGTCTATAATTATTCACATTACTAGCATCTTTTCCCGGTTTGGGTATAGGAATTATTATTGCACTTCGCCATTTATCTGGGAACAAGTTTTGGAGCCATAAATGATTGTAAAATTTTAATTAAGTATGATTTTGCCAAAGGTGCTAGGTGGCAAATCATCTTAAAGCAAACTTCATCTCCTCCAGGGGCAGATTTATTGCTGTTCAAGAGAGCATATTCTAACTCTTCCATATTGAACTTCTTATTATAATATATATCTTCCTTTGTCTCAAAATTAAGTATAATAGATTCTGCTTTGTGTTTTACTTTTTTAAAATGTTTGTCTAGAATTTCGTCACTACTTATTTTGGCAAAACTTGCCCCAAGTATGTTACTTATTTCGAAGGGATCTAAAAGTTTATTTCCATTATCTAATATAGCTTGTCTGGGTGGTCTAATGTTTGTTCCATTTATTTTTCTGAAATTTTCCCATATTTTCTGAATGGATGTTTCGGCAAGGGGGCAATCTCTCTCCATACCTGTTTAATACGTACACAGATGCCTTGAATGTCAAACGTTGAACTCACTCCCAATCGGAATGCACCCTCCAATGAAATAACTATAAACAACTCCTCTGTTACGCCGACGATATGGTTCTGATTTCCCAACAGTGCAAGGTCTCCAACGACTCATCGACACTTGCCACCGATATGCAGAGGAATTTGATGTAATCTACAACGGAACCAAGACCCAGTGCCCCCCTAGATGCTGACCCCTTGACGTGGGTAAGGGGCTTAGGGACCAGCAGCTGGGCTCTGATACCTGGTGGGGTTGCTTTCTCAGTGGTCCTTGGGGCCCAGCTACTGATCCAACTAAATCAGTCAGAACTTTTCCTTCTTTCTGTAATTTTTTCATTCTTACTACATCCTTCTCCTTCATGTAATATTTTTTATTAGCATTTGGATTAATTATGTGGAATTTTCCACTTTGTTAAATTTTACTGCTTAGGTGAGTCTGAGAAGGGATCGTGTTTTGGAAGGGGTTTGCATTTGAAGGTAATTGTGGGAGTTGTGGTGGGGGTTGAGTCGCCACCTGATATGGTTTGGACCCAAGAGGTAGTGATGGGACCCTCCCATTGCTACCTTGAGGGCGGAACCATCTCCAAACATCAGCCCATCGGAATCCAGGGGGGGTGGGGGGGTGGTGTTTGGGATGGGGACTCCTGGCTTTTGTCCGGAAGCCCACCAATACGTTTGGAGTGGGGAGTCAGTCCCCATTAGTGGGGGCAGAACTCCCAGCAGGCGGATAGGCTTATACCTGGGCCACTGAAGGCGTATTGGTGCTATCCCGTAAGGGTTGGGTATGGGGTGGACCATTGGGAGTCAACTCTCACTTGTGCCATTGGTGGAGAATTTGAATACCTGACTGAGCCCAATACCTTCTTGATATAACCAAGCAGTCTACAAGTATATTGAAAATATGGATATCGACCAATGTTTGCCCTCCCATGGATCAAACGACTTAACGGCACTGGCGACAACTTCAGGCATGGACACGGATATGAGCTTGGTTATCACACGGAACCATGCACCGCGACACCAGGGTGCTATTAAAACTGGTGGATTAGATGTGAATAATAGAGTACTTTATTGCACTAGTGTAAGCCTGTCGTTGGACTACGAGTGCTTGCATAGTGTTGCAAAACAGTTTGGTAAGGTGGAGAGGATTAAGAGGCTTCTAGAAAAAGACAAGCAGTCTTTTTCTGCGTACATTAGATTTTCCTCTCCCCAAGAAGCTAGTGAGGCACAACTGCAATTAAATGGCCACATTCTAAATGACTCTGTTCTAAGTACCAAGGTGTTTTCAGTGAGGAATTTGAATGATGAGCCGTTTGATTTTGTTCCTAAGGACGAAGAATTTGGACCAGCAACATACACCAGGACGCTTCCTCCCCCTATATGGCATGTTGCCAGTTATAAAGAGGGAAAGGAAAATTTCATTAAAGCGGCTGAATGTATTGAGAACAAAGTGGGTTCTATTCCTATCGGTAATCTGAAACGATATGGAAAGAACTTGCTCATAAAAGCAGGCAATGAGACGCAAGCTGTTTTATTATCAAAGTTCAAACCCCCTAAAAGTGGAAATATTGAGGCTATCACATCACACAGATTTTTTAACACGCTGAAAGGGGTAGTTTATTCCCAAGACTTGCATGTTTTTAATGAGGAGGAGATTCTCCTTAGGTGCCCTCCTTGTGTCTCTCATATTAAAAAATTGGGAGGGATGCAGCTATGCTTTTAACCTTCTCCAATTACTTGCCTGATAACATCAATGTTGGCCATGAGAGGATGCAAGTAAAAAAATATAAAAGAAACCCTAAACAATGTCGCAAATGCTTTGAATATGGCCACATTCAAGACTCTTGTGGAAATAATAAGAGATGCTCTGTGTGCTCTGCTGAGCATGACAATTTGGACAAGTGTGAAGCAGCCCGTTATTGTTTCCAGTGCAAGGGTGATCACTCTCCAAACACTAGGACTTGCCTCAGGTACAGGTTTGAGCAAGACGTGTTGGCAGTGGCTGATAATGAACATCTCCGCATCAGTGCAGCAAAGCGTGTGGTAATGGGGGCTAACAAGAGTGCCAACTCTACCTATGCTTCTGTAATAAAGTTGATGAAGAGTTCTAGCAATGAGTGGCCACCAGTAATTGAATCTAACAGTAAGCATCGGAAACCTGTTTCTCCTTGCAATGGAAAAAATCAGAAACTTGAGTCAGCACGCGTTATGAAGCCCAATACTAAAAATTGTTCTTCTAAAAGCATGGACAATATATCTTCTCAAGCTGATACAAATGTAACGGTTGCACATTCAGCCCCCTAAGCAAAGTTTGGAAATGGGCACAAATAAAAATTTCACCAAGAAGCAACCAAAGGAGTGGTCCAAACTAGAGAGATCTAGCTCGGATCCATCAATTATCACAGTCACTATGAAACCTTATTAAACCACAGCTGCGACCACCAGGAAGCCCGAATAATGAAAGTTTTATCATAAAAACTTCAAATGGGTACAGTGTTCTGGAAGAGATCTCTCCGCCAAGGAAGATAGTTCCGAAAGCAGATCCAGTTCAAAGACTTGCGAGTTCTCATCAGTCTTGCCGCCCCAAGACTAATAGCAGTAGTGATGCACATAATCACAGTAAAATCCTGAGCATCAGCCCTCGAATTCAGAAAGCTGTTTGTCAGCCAAGAATCCTAATCTCTTGATAAAGATGAAAAGGATCAAGAAAAAACAACCTCTTATTAAGGAGAATTTTCCTCTCCACCCTAGGATCAGTACTTCCCTCCAAAGAGTGGGAAGTAGTACATTACTACCTTAACATTCAAGTTCGATATCCTTCAGTGGAACTGTAAGGGTCTCAGAGCCCGGACAGAAGACTTTAAAGTTTGAATGCATGAATTCAATCCAGGGATTGTATGCCTGCAGGAGACTATGTTAGGTAACTCTCCTTATAATCCTGGACTTGATTATGCTATTTTTAACTTTTTTTTTTTCCCAATTGGTGATCAGTGCCCATGGAGGTGCTGCAATTATTGTTAATAAATCTCTGCAGCACTCCACAATACAATTAAATACAACTCTACAAGCTGTTGCTGTCTCAGTCATATAAGACAAAAGGATAACGGTTTGTTCATTATACCTCCCACCAGACCTTTCTTTTAACATTGGAGATATTCAGTCCTTGATTAACCAACTTCCCACTCCTTTTCTCTTATTAGGAGATTTTAATGCCTACAACCCCCTTTGGGGAAGTATGTGTTTAGACAGCAAAGGGAAAATAATCGAGGACCTTATTGACACGAATGATGTCGCCCTATAATAATGGGTCAATGACCTTCCACAGCATTCATAATAATCATCTCTCTGCACTGGACCTTAGTATTTCCTCAACAAATATCCACCTTGACTTTAACTGGTCCGTTAATGAAGATTTGAATGGAAGTGACCATTACCCGATCCATCTGAAATATGTTGTAAATGCTCCATCTGAAACATTACCTAAGTGGAAGGTAGAGGATGCTGACTGGGACAAGTTCAGTAAAGGAGTCAATCTAGATAGGGGAGTTTGAGTCATTTCATTCTCACCTGGATGCCTATGACTACTTCATTGAATCCACTCTGAAGAGTGCTGAGGGCTCGATTCCCAAGACAAAAGGTAAACCTCATAGACCTGCAGTTCCCTGGTGGAATAAGACATGTGGTATTCTGAGGAAAGTCACTAGGAAGTGCTACCGACGATACAAAACTAGTGGTTCCCCTCAGTCTAAATTAATCTATAATCGTGCGTTAGCCAAGCAGCGGCGCTTTTACAAGAAAAGCCAAAAGAGAGAGTTGGCTTTGCTATGTCAATGGAATCAATTCCAGAACTCCAATGAGAGTGGTGTGGCGCAAAATCAGGAAACTAAGTGGAAAATTTGTTGCGTCACCATTACCCTCATTAAAGGTCAATAACACTCTTATCACAGAGCCCACTGAAGTTGCCAATGAGCTGGGAAAACACTTTTCTCAAGTTTCCAGCCCTGACAATTATTCTCTAGAATTTCAAAGAATTTGGAATGCCGAAATGACTCTGAAATTTGAATCTGGAAAATCTGAACCATACAATCACAAATTTTCCTTAAGAGAATTTCGGCTCCAGGGGGTGATTCAGTTTTATATGAAATGCTTAAACACCTCCCAGATGATGCCAAAAAGTATCTACTTAAGATTATAAACCAAATATGGGAAACTGGAATTTTACCCAAGGACTGGAAAATATCCATAATTCTTCCCATAAAAAAGCCTAATAAAGACGCTTCCCAAGCCACCAGCTATAGACCAATAGCTCTTACCAGCTGTTTGTGTAAGCTGATGAAAAAAATGATAAACACCAGATTAGTTGTCACCTGGAAACAAAAGGACTAATATCTCCATTTCAATTGGTTTTTAGGAAAAATCGTTCCAACCCTTGATCCCTTGCTTGAGGCTGACCAATTAAATCCAGCAAGGATTTGCCAAACGATGTCAGACTATCGGCATATTTTTCGACCTTGAGAAAGCATATGACACTACTTGGAGAATTGGCATCATAAAACAATTGCACAAGATGGGCATATGTGGAAGAATGATTAAATTTGTATATTCCTTTTTAACAGAGAGATTTTTTAAGGTTATAGTGGGCAACACACTCTCCCAACCTTTTGTGCAGGAGGAGGGTGTTCCACAAGGAAGCGTTTTAAGTGTAACACTTTTTTCAGTGGCAATAAACAGTATAGTCCAACAAATATCATCACCTGTTAAATGCTCACTTTTTGTTGATGACCTAGCAATATACTGCACAGGATATGATGCCTTGTCAGTATGTAAACATCTGCAAAGGTCTGTTAATGCCATTACAAAGTGGGCTGATGAGAATGGTTTAAATTCTCCTCCTCTAAAACAGTTTCTGTAAGATTTACTAGGTGCCAGCGTGTGGAAGAGGTTCCCACACTCAGTTTAAAAGGATCTATCATTCCTTATGAAAATGAAGTGAAATTTTTGGGAATGACCATTGACCAGAAATTGACATGTGCTAGCCACATAAACTCCTTAAAGATTAAGGTTAAACAATCTGAATATTTTAAAGGTTGTTTCTGGATTTAGTTGGGGAGCTGATAAAATATCCCTGCTGAGACTATATGACTCGTTGTGTCGGTCCAAGCTAGACTATGGCTGTCAGATTTATTCCTCAGCTTGTCAAACCAGGCTGAAGGAACTAGATGTTGTACACAATATGGGGCTGAGAATATGCTCAGGGGCTTTTAGAACTTCGCCTGTTAAAAGCATATATCAACATAACCAACTTCCCCTTGATTTGAGAAGGCAAGAACTAGGATTAAGGTACATGGCTAGAATTAAAAGTGCTCCAAAAAATCCCTCTTTCCAGGTGCTGAGGGAAGCAGACTCACGGGTCTTTTCTGGTATAAGAGCCTCTAGACCATTCCAAGTTAGACTAAATGAAGATGTTAGGGTAATAATCTTAAATCCCAGAAAAGTCATGGAAGTAAAACATCCTGTGTATCCTCCATGGCTTATTCCAGAAGCATCCGTGTGCAAAAAAGCATTTAACAAAAAAGTGATACAGCTAAACTAGCTGACTTTGCATCCATATTCACAGCAGAATTAACAGCCATAGTCTCTGCCCTGGATATAGTTGTTCAAAGTAGCGACACTAATTTTGTCATTTACTCTGATTCGAAAAGCACTTTAGAAGCTATTAAAAAATTCAATAGCTTCCATCCGTTAGTTTAAAAAGTTCAGGAATCGCTCCTCCATTTGTATTATTTGCGTAAATCTGTCTCTTTCTGTTGGGTCCCTTCACATGTGGGGATTTGCAGAAACGAGATGGCAGATAGGGAAGCGAAAGCTGCTAGTGTCTCCTCAGAAACAGCCTTTAGTAAAGTGCCTCATACAGATCTAAAACGTCCTTTTAGGTCTTATATTTTAAGCAAATGGCAAGAAAGATGGACTTTTCCTCATCTTGCCAATAATAGAAAGTACAGAAATATTAGAAATAATATATTGCCGTGGCCTTCGTCTTTCCAGTGTGATAGGCGAACAGAATTGGCACACTTATTTGACCCATCAGTTTATTTTAGAAGGGGGCAGCCTCCCAGAGTGTGCTTGCGGTGGCGAGATGGTAACAGTGGAGCACATTCTGGTTGCTTGCCCCAGATATTTTAACCAGAGAGAGAGATATCATAGGGGTAAATCCCTTTGTGATATTTTGGGAGATGAAGGAGATATTTCTGCTCTCATCTCCTTTTTAAAGTCTATAAATATTTTTAATAACATTTAATTATTTTTTATCTATCACATTATAGATATATATATTTATTTATTAAGCATTTTCTTCATTTATTTCTTCATTAATTCATTCATTTCTCATATGATAATTTATATATGAACCATTTTCTTCATGCACTTATTAACTCATTCATAATGTAATTTATGTAATCTCCATTACAGCTCTGAATGGCTTCTTTGGCCCCAGTGCCTGGGCTTTTGCCCTAAAACTCATACATCCATCCATCCATCCAAGACCCAGTGCATGTTGCTGCTCCCGAGATCGCTTAAGCACATTGCAGAACCACAAATTTTCCTCGGAAACCATCGGCTGGAATTAGTGCACGGATTTCCGTATTTAGATCACATTATCACCGACGACCTAAAAGATACAGCAGACATTGAACAGAGGCGTCGTAAACTATGTGCAACTGGCGACATGATTGCAAGGAGGTTTGCCTTCTTTTCACTGAGACGTTAAACTGCTGCTCTTCCACTCGTACGCCCCCCTGATCCCAACTCCTTGACGAGGTGGGGGGCTTAGGGATCCACTGCAGAGAGAGTATGCCCCTTTACGCCTACACACTCTGCTGTGGATCCAACTGAACATTGGGACCTTTAACTCCTTTACTCCTCCTCCTTATAAATTTTCCCCTTTCCCTTCTTCTTCTTTCGTTGACGACCCTGGCATGGTATTGGACTATTGAATTGACTGCTCTTTTAACCTGATGGAGGGTGGAGTTGGACGGCATGCCACTCCACCTTTAAAATTCAAGTACCTGATGTGTTCAAGCGAGGGGAAAGTCTTATGTCAAACTTGGTCCCTAGTACTGGGCCGGATCTCAACGGACTGACGACGCCTTAAGTGCTGGGGATCAGGTGTATAACCAGGAAGTAACCTCCACACCCCTCCCTTGTTGGGCTCCATGGTGGGTGGAGGACTACCGGGCTGAAAACATCACTCTCGTATACATGTGTAATGGGGGGATTTTTCCCCCCCCCCCATTATTCATTAGGTAAGCGTGTGACACGAAACGGAAGGCAAACCAACACACAGCATTACACACAGGCCCTCCTCTCTCTCTCTCTCTCTCTCTCTCTCTCTCTCTCTCTCTCTCTCTCTTTCTCTCTCTCTCTCTCTCTCTCTCTCTCTCTGTCTCTCTCTTGGCAACTCTAGCACCGACACCTCTCTCTCTCTAAGGAATCTCTCTCTCTCTCTCTCCACCTCTTTCTCTCCATCCTAACAGGTAATGAAAATGAGAGAGTCGCATCATAACATTAACATTTATTAACAACGAATAAATAATGGATAATCAAGTAATCCAGTCTTACAGACTAACTCAAAAAACCCCGAATAGTAAAATATCTAGTCACCAAAAAGTCTACACCCCTCTGGGAACTCTTTGTCCCAGTTCTGCCAAAACCGCCAGAATCGTCTGTTTCAAAGATACAGAACACATCCCGGTAAGTACACACACAAGCTTAACAATCAATGACTAAATATTGGATATTATCATAAAAATGTCAAACAGACAACAAGCCGCTCTTTGGCTAAAGTAATTCAACACTCACCCAAGCAACCGGAACACTTAAACACAGTTAACCCTCTTACGCCGATTGGACGTATTAAACGTCGAGTCAAAATGCCTCCTGTATGCCGATTGGACGTATCATACGTCGGCTCAAAAAAGTTTTTTTAAAAATTCGCGGAAAAATACTTATAGGCCTACCAGCCAAAAACTTTTGAATCACGCACCTTGGGGGATGCTGGGAGTTCACGGATCAAGGCGTTGTTTTGTTTACAATCGCTACGCAGGCGCGAATTTCTTTCTTATCGCAATTTCGAATATTTTAGGGTGTAACATCCAAGCAATAAGTAGTATAATCAATATAGATGATCACTTTCGAACCATTAAAGCCCATGAAGAAGCTGTCCCATTGAATTTTGAAACATTAGAGGATATATATTATAACCAGATTTTCACAGAAGAGGAATTTGAATATGCTTTATCTAACTGTAACACTTCTGCTCCAGGCCAAGACAACGTAAATTTTGAGATGATAAAAAACCTGGCTCTGTTAGCAAAAACATACTTATTGAAGCTTTATAATCATTTATGGGTAAATCACCTGTTCCCAAAAGCATGGAAACATGCTATAATCATACCAGTTGTCAAACCAGGGAAAGATCCAAGCAATCCAAATAACTATAGACCAATATCCCTGGCAAGTTGCTTGTGCAAATTGCTAGAAAAAATGGTAAATTATAGACTAAATTGGTGCCTACGTAAGAATAAGACTCTGTCTTCAACTCAATTTGGCTCACAATCTGAAAGATCTACTTTAGATTCACTTTCCCATCTCGAAAATTATATACGGAGAGGGTTTGAACATAAGCAAATTACAGTTGCCATATTCTTTGATATCCAAAAAGCATATGATACGACCTGGAGATACTCAATTTTAAAGTCCTTACACGAAAATGGTTTTAGAGGGCACTTACCCATTTTTATCGAGAATTTTATCCATGAAAGAACTTTTCAAACACGAATAAATAATGTATATTCTGACTCCTTCAATTTAGATTGTGGAGTCCCTCAAGGGAGTGTTTTGAGTGGAACACTTTTTGCTCTAGCTATTAATAACATCGTAAACCAGTTACCACAGAGAGTACAAAATAGCTTGTATGTAGATGACTTTGCTATATATTATTCCTCAAGCAGTCTTCGTCATCTACAAAGAATTCTTAATAAAGCTATCAAAAACATCCACAACTGGACTTTGTCAGTAGGCTTTAAGCTCTCTATTGAGAAAACCCAAGCAATTATGTTCTACAAAAATAGTAGATGGAAACAGAATCAAGACATAGATCTTAAATTAGGTGATAGCCTCATTCAGTTTAGTGATACTGTAAAATATTTAGGCTTGGTGTTTGACACTCATCTTAACTGGAAAGCACATATAGCCTTTGTAAAAAATAAATGTAATAGTGCCTTAAATTTGATAAGAAAATTGTCTCATACTACTTGGGGAGCTAAGAGACAAACATTGCTTATGATATATAGCAACTAGTTTTATCCCAAAATAGATTATGGAAGTCCAATTTACGGGTCAGCATCACAAAGTACCTTGAAGTCCTTAGACTCTATCCACACTCGAGGCTTGAGACTTTGTAGTGGAGCCTTTAAATCTTCTCCAAACACTTCAGTATGTTGTGAAAGTGGCAAACCCCCGTTATCCTTACATCATGACCTTGTAACAATGAGAAGTGCTTTAAAGATAACGTCCACTGATTCCCCCACAAAAAAGCTATTTGCCATGCGAGATATATTTATTAGTAATCACGAACCACCTTTTCCAATAAGAGCTAATAGGTTATTGGAATCTATTGGTGTTAGAGTAAATATACTCCCACCCTCAAATTCTCCACCTCCATGGATGATGAAGAAAATCAAAGTATGTTCTAACCTTTACCATCTGTCAAAAAAGCAAGATTATACTTCAGATCGCTATAAACAGTATACATTAGAACACATTCGAAGTAAAGGCCCACATAAAGCTATATACACTGATGGATCCAAATCTTCTGCAGGAGTTGGTTGTGCTGCAGTGTTATCATGCAAAATAAGTCAGAATTCATTGCCAATTGAAGCAACTGTCTTTACTGCTGAGTTAACAGCAATTATATTGGCAATCAATCAAATAAAATTGTCAAATAATAAACTGAATACTAAATTTTGTAATATATTCTGACTCAAGAAGCGCAATTGAATCCCTCAAGAGTTATTCACATAAAGAACCCTTTAGTAAAGGAAATTAAACAAATCATCAATAAATTATATTTACGTGGGGTTAACATTGAAAATATGCTGGATTCCTGCCATGTTGGAATCCAAGGTAATGAAAAGGCCAAGTCTGGGATAAATTCACCAAATTTTTTGACAAATTAAATTGCCTGCTACAGATTATATAAACTCAGTGAAGCAGTGCATAAAAACAAAATGGCAAAATCTGTGGGATAGTGAAGCAGACACCAATAAATTAAAGTGCATCAAACAGAAAGTAGACTTGTGGAATACATCAGTACAAAATGAAAAACAAGCTGAAGTAATATTAACAAGATTACGAATAGGCCACAGAAGACTAACTCATGAGTATTTAATGATAACTCCACAAGGGAACATCCCTCATTGCAATGTGTGCAATACAATTTTAACAGTCAAGCATATTTTATGTGAATGCCTAATTTTTAATAGAGAAAGAAATTTATATTTAGGCAATAAATCATTATCAGAAATACTATCAGAATCAGATAATTTTTCTTTATATAGAGTATTAATGTTTTTAAAAAAGACTGATTTGATTAATAAGATTTAACATATACCGTTTTAAATAATGACTTTTGTCATTTTTATCTATTTCAGTCTTTTAATAAGTTCAATTTCATATTTTTTAATTCCAACCTCATATATCACTTAACAATCCCCTCATTTATCATTAATTTATTATAATTCATTAACTTCATTCCATACCATTCCATGTTGTAGACATAACATTTTATGAACTTATTTTTTAAATAATTTCCTCCCGAATGATTTCGGGCCAGCACTGTAAGAGTCTGGTTAGACTCATTGGGCTGGTAAATCTTAACTTTATAATAATAATAATAATCCACTCATACGGCTACAGTATCTATGGGTGTTCCCTCTCGACGAACTATACCCGAGAGACCATGAGACGTATCACTGTTGTGCACAATGACATTCTGAGACGCCTCACAAACACTCCCCGGGCATTCAACTTCCCGCCCCATTTTACAGCATTGTTTCATAGGGAAAAAAACCACCTGGACAATTTAAAAAATCATTGTTAGGCGAACAATGTCCAGTCTGGTAACCTGACTGAGAAACAGCAGCAACTCGCTCATACAAAGCATCCTAAGTAGTGAAGCAAGAAGAAGGTCTAAATTTTGGGAAAGATGGGGAAATGAGGCCTTTGTCACCTAAAGGACTTAATCTTTGTATTGGCAAGATGTCATATGCAGATTTTGTCATTAGTACATTTATTGCTGATATTTTAATTTTTCATTATTACTGTGATTGCTATCAAGTTAAGTTTTTTTACATTCAATTTTTGTATTTAGCCTTCTGTACCTGACTACTGTAACCACCTAAGGCCTCTAGTTGAAATTTAAGTTATATAATATGTGCACTGTTATTACCCTCAATGCTTATTTTTTTTTCTCACCAATATTATTACTGTTATTACCAGTATTATGATTACTAGCTTTTATGCTACCTCAGCTATTTTGTGGATAAGTGGAGATTATTCGTTTTTTTTTTTTTTTATCATGTCTTCATGTATCTAGATTGTGTATGTTACTGTCTGTATTTTGTATATTCCATGTATATGGCCCTGAGCTGAAATAAAGCTATTATTATTATTATTATTATTGAAAAAGAAACCCACAAATTTAATTTGTAACTTGTTTACTTGTAAGTATTTACATTTAGATTTAATCCACACTCGAGTACTTTCAGGCCCTTCTGTGGCCCATTCTCAAGAGATGTTTGGGATGTTAGCCTGGGTCAAGGCCCAGCAGTCTTCTGGAACTTCTTCTCGTTGTGCTGTCATTTATGCGATGGCTGTTCTGGTTTTCTTGAGAGTTGCCAATCCCCTCTTGTCGCTCTGATATCTTGAGCTGATGGTCAATGGGATTTACCCTTGTGGTAAGGGTGTGGTCACCGAAAGTCTGTTGGGCAGGAAACCTAATCTCCAGGTCAGCAGGGTCAATCCTAGCTTCTTTTAATATCAAAGCTCGGCTTATGGGATCTTCTGAGGTAAAACCTTTGTTTCCTTCAATTACTTTAATCTCTCTGATAAGTGCACCTTCTACTACCCTCCTGTGAGGGTAGTAGAAGGTGCACTTATCAGAGAGATTAAAGTAATTGAAGGAAACAAAGGTTTTACCTCAGAAGATCCCATAAGCCGAGCTTTGATATTAAAAGAAGCTAGGATTTGACCCTGCTGACCTGAGATTAGGTTTCCTGCCCAACAGAGTTTTCCGGTGACCACACCCCTTACTAAAGGGTAATCCATTGACCATCAGCTCAAGATATCAGAGCGACAAGAGGGGATTGGCAACTCTCAAGAAAACCAGAACAGCCATCGCATAAATGACAGCACAACGAGAAGAAGTTCCAGAAGACTGCTGGGCCTTGACCCAGGCTAACATCCCAAACATCTCTTGAGAATGGGCCACAGAAGGGCCTGAAAGTACTCGAGTGTGGATTAAATCTAAATGTAAATACTTAAAAGTAAACAAGTTACAAATTAATTTGTGGGTTTCTTTTTCAATCTTTCAGAAGAAAACTGAAGAAGTTTTTGTTTGGTTTCATTAATTCATTATTATTATTTATTATTATTATTATTTTTTTTTTTTTTTTTTTTTTTTTTTTTTTTTGCTCTATCACAGTCCTCCAATTCGACTGGGTGGTATTTATAGTGTGGGGGTTCCGGGTTGCATCCTGCCATCCTTAGGAGTCCATCACTCTTCTTACTATGTGTGCCGTTCTAGGATCACACTCTTCTGCATGAGTCCTGGAGCTACTTCAGCCTCTAGTTTTTCTAGATTCCTTTTCAGGGATCTTGGGATCGTGCCTAGTGCTCCTATGATTATGGGTACGATTTCCACTGGCATATCCCATATCCTTCTTATTTTCTATTTTCAGATCTTGATACTTATCCAATTTTTCCCTCTCTTTCTCTTCAACTCTGGTGTCCCATGGTATTGCGACATCAATGAGTGATACTTTCTTCTTGACCTTGTCAATCAATGTCACGTCTGGTCTGTTTGCACGTATCACCCTATCCGTTCTCTGATACCATAGTCCCCAGAGGATCTTTGCCTGATCGTTTTCTATCACTCCTTCAGGTTGGTGCTCGTACCACTTATTACTGCAAGGTAGCTGATGTTTCTTGCACAGGCTCCAGTGGAGGGCTTTTGCTACTGAATCATGCCTCTTTTTGTACTGGTTTCTGTGGCAATGCCGGGCATTCACTTGCTATGTGGTTTATGGTTTCACTTTTCGTATTGCACTTCCTACATATGGGAGAGATGTTATTTCCATCTATCGTACTTTGACATATCTGGTTCTTAGGGCCTGATCTTGTGCCGCTGTTATCATTCCTTCAGTTCCTTCTTTAGCTCTCCCCTCTGTACCATTGCAATTGTCATCGCTGGCCTAGTTTTTAGTCTTTGTCTCATGTATTGTCCGTGCATTGGTTTGTTGTGTGCAGTCCTCTGTCTTTCTGTCTTTCTCCTGTCTCTGTATATTTCTGGGTCTTCGTCTGCTTTTATTAGTCCTTCTTCCCATGCACTCTTTAGCCACTCGTCTTCACTGGTTTTTAGATATTGCCCCAGTGCTCTGTTTTCGATGTTGACGCAGTCCTCTATACTTAGTAGTCCTCTCCCTCCTTCCTTTCGTGTTATGTATAGTCTGTCCGTATTTGCTCTTGGGTGTAGTGCTTGTGTATTGTCATATGTTTCCTGGTTTTCTGATCTATGCTGCGGAGTTCTGCCTTCGTCATTCCCACTATTCCTGCGCTGTATCTGATTACTGGCACTGCCATGTGTTTATGGCTTTTATCATTAGTATTTCTGGAGTTGAGTTTTGACTTGAGTTAATCGCCTTGAGTCTCCTGCATATATTCTTTCCTGATCGTGTCCTTCATCTCTTGGTGTTTTATATCTCCTCCTTCCATTATTCCCAGGTATTTGTATCCTGTCTCATCTATGTGTTTGATGTTGCTCCCATCTGGTAGCTTTATCCCTTCAGTTCTCGTTACTTTGCCTTTTTGTTATGTTGACTAAGGCGCATTTTTCTATTCCAAACTCCATCCTGATGTCCCCAGATACAATCCTTACAGTCTGGATGGTTAGGGTATCTATTTCCTTGATGCTCTTACCATACGCTTGATGTCGTCCATGAACATCAGATGGTTGATTCTGTTGCCTCTTTTCTTGAGTTGGTACCCGGCATCCATCTTCGTAGTACTTTTGTCATGGGAATCATGGCTACTACGAAAAGTAGTGGGGACAGTGAGTCGCCCTGGAAGATCCCTCTCCTGATATTAACCTCTGCTAGTCTTATTTCCAGAGCTTGTAAGTATTGTATTCCAGTTTGCGCATTGTATTTTTGAGGAAGCTGATGGTATTTTCCTCTGCCCCATATATTTTCAGGCATTCTATTAGCCATGTGTGTTGGTATCATGTCGAAGGCTTCTTATAGTCTAATCCATGCCATGCTTAGGTTGGTTTTCCTTCTCCTACTGTTCTTCATTACCATTTTGTCTATCAGAGCTGGTCTTTTGTGCCCCTACACTTCCTTCTGCAGCCTTTCTGTTGGTTGGGGATGGTGTTTGTCTCCTCTAGGTAGTTGTATAGCCTTTCACTGATGATACCTGTTAGTAACTTCCACATTATTGGTAGGCAGGTGATAGGCCTGTAGTTACTGGATATATTTCCCTTACTCTTGTCTTTTTGTACTAAGGATGTTCTTCCTGTGGTCATCCATTTGGGTGCTTGGTGATTTGAGATACAATGCTGGAGTTGTTCTGCTATTCGTGGGTGTAGGGCCTTGAAGTTTTTGAGCCAGTATCCATGGACTTCATCGGGACCTGGGGCTATCCAGTTTGGCATTTTCTTTAGTTGTGTCTGCCTGTGTCTGTCGTGATGTCTGTGAATCTTTGTTTTATTCTCTCTGTTTCTTCTTCCTTGACTTCCTGGAGCCATGTTGCTGTTTGTTGTTGTGATACCGGATTGCTCCATATGTTTTCCCAGAGTCTCTTACTTGGTTCGGCTTCGGGAATTTTGGGTGGTTGTCTTCCCCTCTTAGTTGGCTGTATAGTCTTTTCTGGTTGGTTCCGAATAGTTTGTTCTGTTGGTTCTGTTCATGTACCGTTGGATCTTATGTGCTTTGGCCTTAAGCCTGTTTTACATCTTCTATTGTGTTGTTTAATCCCCTCTCTTGTACTTTGTATTTCTCGTTGAGTTCCTCCCTTGTTTTCTTGCTTCTTAGCCTTTTTTCTGCCATCTCTTTCAGTTTACTCAAGTCAGATCTCATCACCCATGATTTGCTTTCCAGGCGCCTTTCCAAGGAGTTGCTGTTTTGGTTGCTGGTTGGGTTTGGTTGTGCTGTTGGTGTTGGGTGTCGAATTCCATCAGTTCTGCTACTAATCTTTGCTCCTGCATATGTCAAGTTATTTGTTTTCTGTGATACTGGTGGTCTGTTTTATGCCCAGTATTTCATTGACCTCACTTGTTATTATTATTATTATTATTATATTATTATTATTATTATTATTATTATTATTATTATTATTTCTTGTTATTCTTCTTTGGTTTTTAAAAGGCGTCTACATGTTTCGGCCACCTCATTTGGCCATCTTCGGGACGGGATCGCTTAGTGCAATGGTCTGTGTCAGATGTATTCACGCTATTTATTGCATTCGTTGCTTGAAGCAACGGTACCTCACTTTTCATTGGCAATACCTGTGACGTCACGAGCGATGTCATCAGGGGGCCCGTTGCTGGTTGGCTGTCCTCTTCGTGGCGGAGCCTCATCCTTATTTGTGATGGTGAGGTCCCCTCGAAGGGCGTGCTAGCAGGTCGTCCTCAGGGCGAGAGCTTGAGCTGCGATCACCCTCAGGGTTACTAGGGACGTCCTCAGGATGAGAGCTAACGCTTCTATCATCCTCAGGATCCCTCTGGTGCGATGGTCGTTGTGGGGCGGGTGTTTGCTGCTCTCCTGACTGGTGGTGGGGAGGAGGAAGGTCCTCCTGTGATGTTCAAACTGGGCTTCTCCTCCCGATGTGCAGCGCTTCTAAGATTCGCAAAACGACGTAGATCGGGTGCTTGGTCGATAAGCTCGAAGTTACCGACGATGTCGCTGCGTCGGATTCTTTATTATGGGCAGTCCTTGCATGATTAAATACTGCTCCTTCCTGCGCGTGACAGGAGATCCTCTTGGAGAGGCGCATTGACGTCATCCCGATGTAAGTTCCGAGGCATCATCGGATTGGGCACGTGTATCTGTAAATGACGTTCATCCTCTTCAAGGGATCCTGCAACGGTGCGGGGTTATTTTTCATAATAAGACTGCATGTTTTTTTACTTGTATAAAATATGATCAAGTTGATCTGCTTGTTGTTGTCGGTCGGGGAGACGTGATTCCTGATTATTTCCCGTAGGGCTCTCTCGTCTTCTTTAATATCGCCAATGGAAGGTCCCCTAGTAGAAAAAATTAATTTTCTGCTGGGGTCTGGGCGGGTTTCCTGTAGGTACCATTTTTCCATGCTCTTCCTGAAGACGTTCTGGATGTGTTTCGGTTGGTGTGTCCGTTGTTTACTAGGACCTGGCTGCACGTTCCATCTCCTTATGGGTGTCTGCCCATGTTGAACAATGGGAAAGAGCTCTCCTGACGTAGGCGCTGATGGTGGTGTCCTTATAGCGTTCAGGCATTCACTCTCGCCGTTCAGACACATTCCCAGGTTCGTGGGCTTCGTGTAAACCCTTGTAGCGAACGCACCTCCTTCTGTTCAACCAGGACGTCCAGGAAGGGAAGATGGCCATCACGGCTATATTCGATGGTAAATCGTAAACGGCTGTGGGTGTGGAAGGCTTGACGTATTTCCTCGATCTCCTCCCTCGTTCCTGCTTGGGTGAAAGTGTCATCTATATATCTTACGTATATAGATGGCTTCCTAATGCTCCTAAAGACACGCTCCTCCACTATGCCCATATAAAAGTTCGCAAACAGGACCCTGAGGGGGGATCCCATCGCTACACCATCGATTTGTAAGTACATATGGCCATGGTGGTTAATGAAGGGAGCCTTCTTGGTGCATATTTCCAGCAGAGAGCGAAGGCGTGTTCGGGGATATTCAGCGGGTCGTGGATGGGTCTCTGTAGACACGTTCAAGGATCATTTCGATGGTTTCATCTACAGGAACATTAGTAAACAGCGACTCTACATCCATCGATGCAATACTGCCTCCAGGGGGCGCGGATCTTAAGGCTTGCAGAAACTCTGCAGACGACTTCAAACTATGTGTGCTGGGGATGTAGGGGTGAGAATAGTATTTAGGTTGTTTTTTAGCAGGTGGTATGTGGGTGCTGGTATTTGGCTAATGATAGGTCTTAAAGGGTTTCCATGTTTGTGAGTTTTCACATTACCATAGATGTACCCGAGGTTGTAATCTCCAGAAATACTAGAAAGGTGTAAGGCGTTAGTGGCTGCGTTTGACAGTTTTCTATGATTCTATTGGCTTCGCGTTAATGTCGTCTACGGGGTTCTTAGTAATGCGTCAAAACTTAGTGGTATCGACGAGGATCTCGTCGATTTTTTGTCTATATTTGGTAGTCTTGATAAGTACTAGGGCTGCGGTCTTGTCGGCTCTCCTGACGTGATGTCTTCGTTTTCTCTCAAGCTTTTAGCAGCATCCCGCAGACGGGCGATCGACGATGTCACTTTTATAAGTTCCTCGGTCTGTAAGGGCTTCTGCTAAGAGGGAGGTTGAAGGGCGTCGGTGGTGTGTACATTCCCAAGGCTTTCTTGTTTCAGTATCGTCTCTGTAAGATATTCTATCTCCATCCTTTTTTATTAAGGGGACTGGGCGAGAGATGAAGTGGCAATTCAGGCCTTTCTTTTTGAGTATCCGTCTCTTCTCGGGATGGGGTGTAGGTGGTCAGGTTAATATATTTGTCATGTTCTTGGCGGCAGGCGTATTTTACCTCCATTAAGGTTAATTAGTTTTCTTGTAATGATGGCACTAGCAGCAACGCCCTCCCAACACCAGTGCAGCACCATCGAGACATCGTCGACTGCCTGAAATGTATGGAGGAGAAAGACGCCTTGAAGAAACAGAAGACCATTACAAGAAAACTAATTAACCTTAATGGAGGTAAAATACGCCTGCTGCAAGAACATGACAAATATATTAACCTGACCACCTACACCCCATCCCCCGAAGAAGAGGACATACTCAAGAAAGGCCTGAATTGCCACTTCATCTCTCGCCCCCGTCCCCTTAATAAAAGGATGGAGATAGAATATCTTACAGAGACGATACTGAAACAAGAAAGCCTTGGGAATGTACACACCACCGACGCCCTTCAAACCTCTCCTCTTAGCAGAAGCCCTTACAGACCGAGAACTTATAAAGTGACATCGTCGATCGCCGTCTGAGGGAGGATGCTGCTATAAAAGCTTGAGAGAAAACGAAGACATCACCGTCAGGAGAGCCGACAAGACTGCAGCCCTAGTACTTATCAAGACTACCGAATATAGACAAAAAAATCAACGAGATCCTCGCCGATACACTAAGTTTCGACGCATTACTAAGAACCCCGTAGACAACATTAAACGCGGTACATCTATGGTAATGTGAAAACCTCATCAAACATGGAAACCCTTTAAGACCTATCATTGAGCCAAATACCAGCACCCACATACCACCTTGCTAAACAACTAAATACTATTCTCACCCCCTACATCCCCAGCACACATAGTTTGAAGTCGTCTGCAGAGTTTCTGCAAGCCTTAAGATCCGCGCCCCCTGGAGGCAGTATTGCATCGATGGATGTAGAGTCGCTGTTTACTAACGTTCCTGTAGATGAAACCTCGAAATGATCCTTGAACGTGTCTACAGAGACCCATCCACCGACCCGCTGAATATCCCCGAACACGCCTTCGCTCTCTGCTGGAAATATGCACCAAGAAGGCTCCCTTCATTAACCACCATGGCCATAGTACTTACAAATCGATGGTGTAGCGATGGGATCCCCCTCAGGGTCCTGTTTGCGAACTTTTATATGGGCATAGTGAGGAGCGTGTCTTTAGGAGCATTAGGAAGCCATCTATATACGTAAGATATATAGATGACACTTTCACCCAAGCAGGAACGAGGGAGGAGATCGAGGAAATACGTCAAGCCTTCCACACACGCGTTACGATTTCCATCGAATATAGCCGTGATGGCCGTCTTCCCTTCCTGGACGTCCTGGTTGAACAGAAGGAGGGTGCATTCGCTACAAGGGTTTACACGAAGCCCACGAACCTGGGAATGTGTCTGAACGGCGAGAGTGAATGCCCTGAACGCTATAAGGACACCACCATCAGCGCCTACGTCAGAGAGCTCTTTCCCATTGTTCAACATGGGCAGACACCCATAAGGAGATGGAACGTGCAGCCCAGGTCCTAGTAAACAACGGACACACCAACCAAGAAACATCCAGAACGTCTTCAGGAAGAGCATGGAAAAATGGTACCTACAGGAAACCCGCCCAGACCCGCAGCAGAAAATTAATTTTTTCTACAAGGGCACCTTCCTTCCCATCGGCGATATAAAGAAGACGAGCGAGCCCTACGGGAAATAATCAGGAATCACGTCTCCCCCGACCGACAACAACAATCAGATCAACTTGATCATATGTTATACAAGTAAAAAAAAACATGCAGTCTTATTATGAAAAATAACCCCGCACCGTTGCAGGATCCCTTGAAGAGGATGAACGTCATTTACAGATACACGTGCCCAATCCGAGGATGCCTCGGAACTTACATCGGGATGACGTCAATGCGCCTCTCCAAGAGGATCTCCTGTCACGCGCAGGAAGGAGCAGTATTAATCATGCAAGGACTGCCCATAATAAAAGAATCCGACGCAGCGACATCGTCGGTAACTTCGAGCTTATCGACCAAGCACCCGATCTACGTCGTTTGCGAATCTTAGAAGCGCTGCACATCGGGAGGGAGAAGCCCAGTTTGAACATCACACAGGAGACCTTCCTCCTCCCCACCACCGTCAGGAGAGCAGCAGACACCGCCCCACAACGACCATCGCACCAGAGGGATCCTGAGGATGATAGAAGCGGTTAGCTCTCATCCTGAGGACGTCCCTAGTAACCCTGAGGGTGATCAACAGCTCAAGCTCTCGCCCTGAGGACGATCATGGCTAGCACGCCCTTCGAGGGGACCTCCACCATCACCAATAAGGATGAGGCTCCGCCCACGAAGAGGACAGCCAACCAGCAACGGCCCTATGATGACATCGCTCGTGACGTCACAGGTATTGCCCAATGAAAAGTGAGGTACCCGTTTCTTCAAGCCAACCGAATGTAATAAATAGCGTGAATACATCTGACACAGACCATTGCACTCAGCGATCCCGTCCCGAAGATGGCCAAACGAGGTGGCCGAAACATGTAGACACCCTTTAAAAACCAAAGAAGAAATAACAAGAAATACCGGATAGACCCCCCTGACGACTACGGCCTGTTCCCGGACCTACGAAACGCACCTGTATACCTGTTGACGACCCCAGCCTGTCCATGATAACCAGATTGCTTTTGATAACACCAGCCCGCCGATATTATTATTATTATTATTATTATTATTATTATTATTATTATTATTATTATTATTATTATTATTATAGGACCTCCAAGATATTATTTACCTTTTATTACTTTTCTAAATTTGGCTGATATTTTATTATATAAAGGTTTTAATACATCTATTTCTAATAGTAAAATTGTCATTTTTAATATATTTTCTTCTATGAATGGTTTTGATTTATTGACTTTATTGAATCTTCTGTTTTGAGTACTAACCTTCTTGCTAGTGTGTGTTTTTCTCGTACTAATTCAGTTAGATCATCTGACCACCAGGGGACTTTAGAGTTTTTTATTATGGGTTTTTTGAATGAAAGGGGAATGCTTTGTCTGCTGCCTTTTTAATGAAGGACACAATGAAATCGTTCGTCTCATTGTGATTTCTCAAATAATCATAAGGCGGTATATTATTGGTATGAAAGTTAAAAATGTCCCAATCTGCTTTTTGCATGTTATAATGTGGAGAATATGGTTTTGGTTCATTATTTAATATGGATATTATGGGGAAAAAGGTCACTTGAGTAGGAGTCATCACACATATTCCAATCTAGTCTGTCAACTATATTTGTTTGAACAAATGGGTGACATCTACTGTGGAAAAATGTTCCATGGGTTTCTGGAATAATATGTATTTACTTTGCTGTCATTCAGACAACAAAGATTATTAGCGTTCATCAAGTTTTCTATTTTTGCTCCATCTTTATCCGGAGTAATGTTGTTATAGTCCCATATTGGATTATGCGCATTGAAATCTACAATTAATATAGGATTCTTTAAATTCTTTTATTATTTTTTTGTAATTTGTTTAAATTACATTTTATTAGGCTGGTTGTACAAGTTGATAATATCAAACACATTATTTTCTATTTTCACTGTTATTGCTGAAATTTGCAGTTCAGTGTTGTCTATATCTACCTTGTTGTATATAATTTTATTCCCAAATTATTTTCATTTTCCTGTGATGTTGTAGCTAATAGACATTTACCTATTTTTGGAACACTTTTTCCTATGTGTTGTATATATATATTCATTGGTTCGTGTTCGCTAATAAGTCGTTGGACTTCCCCTAAGTGCATTCTCGTTAATAATCCATTTATATTCCATTGAATTATATAACGATTGAATGGTGCAATGTGAGTGGTCAAATTACCCTAGATTATTAATGCTGATATTTTCTTAAAATTTGTTATAAGTTAATTTGTATTTTTGTAGGTCTTGATTCATTTTTTGTTTTAGTTTGAATCTCACTTTCGTTAACTGTTACTTTTTTTACTATCTTGATTTAATTTTTCCATTTTGATTTTCTTTAGAATATTATCTACAACACTGATGTGTTTCTCTTTGTAATATTCTAAGTGTTCAATACACATACAACCTTCTTCATGAGATTTGATGTTTGTTTTTTCCTTATTCCTATTCCTCATGAAATTTCTTATGTTTTTGGTTAGTCTGTCTTTAGTTAAAGTCTTATTTTTGTGGCACATTGCTATAAAGCATTTACTGCAACCGTATGTATCTTCGTGTTTATCAGTTTGTTGTTTTTCCTTGTTTTTTCCTGTGGCGCCTATAATTGGTGATGGGTGAATTTCTTCGTTTTCACTGTAGTGATATATGTTTTGGTTTTCAGTTTCTTCTGAATTTTGGTATTCTGCTCCTAGAGGTACTATTGTTACTATGGGAGACAGTGGAATATTTGATTTAGTGTTCTGTTTCTGAATTTTAGCTTTTGGAGAGATTGGTGGGTTATTTAACTTTTTACAGATTTGTTTGGTGGAATTAGGTGGGGTCTTATCCAGTTGCATCTTCCGAGTTGTGTTATATATTTTATCACATTCTTGTGATTTTAATTCTTCTTTGGCTTCCTCTATGTTATTATCCATTTCATTTCCCAATAAAGAGGTAAATCGATTTTCCACAGTGGTAATATATATGTTTGAAGAGTTCTTTTCATCTTGTATTTTTTGTGGTGGTATTTCTTTATTTCTATTATCATTTATTTCAGTTCTGGTATTGCTTGACTTTGAGTTGTCTGCATACCTAAATTTCTTAGCTGGGTCATTTATTCCTCTCATTATCAGTTCTAACTTTGCTTCTCTTATCGACATTCCAGTTCGTTCTTGTAATAATTAAAGTTCTGTATTGTAAATATAGAAAGCACTCAATTTAGATCTGACATGAAGTTCTAATCCACAATTTATGCATTTGGGTTGGCCACCGTCCCAGCGTGTTTTATGGTCCTGCGGGATGCAAAAGGCACATCTATGAATATTCCTGCACTTAATTGCTGTATGACCATATTTGCAACAGTTCTTGCCTTGCATAGGTTTAGGAACATAAGGTCTTAGTTCCTTATTTAATCGCAGCATTTTAATTTTCAAGGGTAAGGTTTGGCCATTGAACGTTATCTTGGGTATTTTGATAGATTTACTTTTGTCTTTCCTGCTTGGGACCTCATATGTTTCGCAGTCTTCAACGTTATTGTATCTTTTCTTTAATGAATCTAAAAGGTACTTTATTCTAATGTTTCATCCTCAAGATTCGGTACTACTACTGTGCCTTGCACCCTGTTCATTGTATCATGCCTTGTGACATTAATATTTATGTTGTCTTATATTTTTATACTCTGATAATTTTGATTGGTTTTTGGTTGTTGTTTCAAACAACCAAGCTTTCCATTTTTTTAATTTGCCCTATGCTCATCTCTTGCGATGGGCATCTAATCAATAGGTAATTTTCTAATTTTAATAAAGATATATTTGTCTGCTTCCAAGTTTAAAAACCTTGACCGGTTTGACTCCCCAAAGAGAGAATCAAAGTGAATCAAGGTTGGGTCCTGGCGATATCTATTTCTTTTGGGTTTATTGTATGGTAATAATGTTTTAATACCACTCTGATTTTCATTATTTGAGTTATCCTGTGAACAGTCCAGTGCCATGCCAGACAAGTCGTTGGTAAGTTAATTTTTGTCTCCTATTAAAATAAAAATGATAAATTTCATCCAGGATGAGGTCCCTCTCACCAATGAAGCCCAACTGGGAGGGGCAATACCGTTACACTCACTGGTAACTGCCCTGGATCCCTCACCTGGATATACGCCATACCCACAGTGCCTTAAGGGTCGTCAGTCCCATGAGATCGGACCCAGCACTGTGAGCATGGCTTGACTTAAAAAATTCCCCTCGCTCGACCACGTCAGGTACTCTAGTTTTTACGGGTGGAGAGGCATGCCATCCAACTCCACCCTCCATCAAGTTAACCCTTAAACGCCGGAGCGGTAAATAAAAAAATGACTCCCGTATGCCGGAGGGGTTTGAGAGTGAGCGCGTAAGCGGAAAAAATATTTTTTCAAAAAAATCACAGCGCGCTTAGTTTTCAAGATTAAGAGTTCATTTTTGGCTCCTTTTTTTGTCATTGCTTGAAGTTAGTATGCAACCATCAGAAATGAAAAAAATTATCATTATCATATATAAATAATGCGATATATGATAGACGCAAAAACGAAATTTCACTATATAATTGTATTCAAATCGCGCTGTGCGCAAAACGGTTGAAGGTAACAAGTTACTTTTTTTTTCGTTGTAATGTGCACTAAATTTCGATCATTTTGATATATAACACATTGTAAAACGATAAAAGCAACACAGAGAAAATAAAATTATTTCACAAATAATGCATGAATTCGTAACGCGCTTACGTAAACACATATTTTTTTTTCAAAAATTCACCATAATCTAAATATTGTCCTAGAGACTTCCAATATGTTTCAGAATGAAGACAAATGATTGAATATTACTATACTGTAAGAATATTAGCTTACAAATGCGTTTTTCGACCATATCTGACGAGCTAAAGTTGACCGAATGTCGAATTTTTTATATATATATTTATTTATATGCAATTATTTCGGAAATAAGAAAAGCTACAACTTTCAAATATTTTTCGTTTTATTCTACATGAAATTGCGCACATTTTCATATATAAAACTCTATGAAATGCCTAATATGAAACGGAGCAAATATTCCGAGAATGGGACTTACGCATTTCGGAGATTTGTGGTGGAGAATCCGCGCGCGGAGGGAAGGAAAGTTTTTTTTTAAAAATTCACCATAAATTTAAATATTGTGCTAGAGACTTCGAATATGTTTCACGATGAAGATAAATGACTGAATATTACTAGACTGTAAGAGTTTTATCTTACAATTGCGTTTTTCGACCATTTCGGTAGAGTCAAATTTGACCGAACGTGGTTTTTTTTTCTATTTATATCGTGATTTATATGCAAATATTTCGAAAATGAGATAGCTACAACCTTCAACTATTTATTGTTGTATATACATGAAATTGCGCACATTTTCATATATAAAACGTTATGTAACGCTAATTTAAAATGGTGCAAACATTACCACAATCGCACGTATGATTTTTTCGGAAGAGTTACCGCGCGGACGTAAAGAAAATGTTATTTTTTTCATAAATTCACCATAAATCGAAATATTGTGCTAGAGACTTCCAATTTGTTGCAAAATTAAGGTAAATGCTTGAATATTACTAGAATATAGGCGTTTTAGCTTACAATTGCGTTTTTCGACCATTTCGGTAGAGTCAAAATTGACCGAAGGTTGAAAATTTGTCACTTATCATTTTTTTATATGAAAATATTTCAAAATTAGATAAAAAGCTGCAACCATGGGTTGTTTTTAGTTGTATTGTGCATGAAATTGCGCACATTTTCATATATAAAACTTTATGTAACGGCTAATTTAAAATGGTGCAAACATTACCACAATCGCATGTATGATTATTTTCGGAAGAGTTACCGCGCGGACGTAAGGAAAAAGTTTTTTCATAAATTCACCATAAATCGAAATATTGTGCTAGAGACTTCCAATTAGTTGCAAAATTAAGATAAATGATTGAATATTACTAAATATAAGAGTTTTAGCTTACAATTGCGTTTTTCGACCATTTCGGTAGAGTCAAAGTTGACCGAAGGTTGAAATTTTGGCACTTATCTTTATTTATATGAAAATATCATTAAACTGATAAAAGCTACAATCATGAGTATTTTTTTGTTGTATTCTACATAAAAAATGCGCACATTTTCATATATAATACTCTATGTAACGGCCTAATTTAAAAAAATGGTACAAAAATTATGTCAAAGTGACGAAATAATTTCAGAGATGTGTCACAGATACTTTTTAGTGCGGCAAAAGAAAGAAATTCGCGCCTGCGCGACCTCCTGCGTACAACGACTTGTAAACAAACAAACCAACACCTTGATCCGTGAAACTCCCAGCATCCACCCCCAAGGCGCGTGTGATTTCAAGAGTTTTCGGCTAGTAGGCCTAAAAGTATTTTTCCGCGAATTTTTAAAAAAACTTTTGTATGTCGACGTAAAATACGTCCAGTCGGCACCCGAGAGACAAAAAATGTCGACGTAAAATACGTCCCAGTCGGCGTTTAAGGGTTAAAAGAACAGCCAATTCAATTGTCCAAAACCATGCCAAGGTCGTCAACGAAAGAAGACGAAGGGAAAGGGGAAAATTTATAAGGAGGAGGAGTAAAGGAGTTAAAGGTCCCAACGTTCAGTTGGATCAACAGCAGAGAGCGCAGATATAAAGGGGCATACTCTATCTGCAGTGGATCCCTAAGCCCCCCACCTCGTCAAGGAGTTGGGATCAGGGGGACTTTCCAAGATAAGGAATGAATGTTACACGCAGGTATTCTGTTCCTAAAATTAATGTAATTTCGAAAATGGCGATCAGAAGAGATTACAATTGCAATAGAGCAATCTGGGTCCCTGGCACTCTTAATATTAATACTGCAATTAACAATAACAAGATAAGGTGTCATCCAGTTGGAGGTAAATACGCTATCCTACAAAATCACGTAGGTGTCTGAGAATATGGATCGAAAACTTAAGATTAGCAATGCTCAATAACACTAGTCATTGGAGCACTGTAAGCGAGCGTGAGAGTCGCCAGTAAATTAGGGATATACCACCCCGCTATTGGCACTAACAGAATGAATTGAGTGGCACTGTTGATCTTCAGGAGAAGGCACACGTATCTGCAAAGTATTCGATAATGAAATATTGATATTTGTAAATGCAAATTTACGCAGTAATTTGTAAGATATCGTTATAAATAAAAAACTTTGATTTCAATGTTAAAAATGGATTATCTCTTTGCAAAATAATTTACTCTGTAACTCTAATGTAACAGGCAAATGATAATGGTAATTAAACCCAATAAAAAGAAAATAAATAATAAAATATAAAAAAATAATAAACGGAAATGAATGCCTCCCGAACATTTTGACAGTGACAAAAACGATATGTGGGATATTTCACAATAGATGATATAACCCAACTATATAAAATGTCTTAATGCCCCTAGTTCCGTTAAGTAACCATATTTTCTGACAGACAAGCATGACTACACATGCTTATCCATGAAACAAATATTTAGAGAAAAGCGGCTCTCGTTAATACAAAAAGAACAACTAGTTTGTGATACTTTCACAACGCCACAAAATACATGTTAAAAAACTTATAATAATATTATAACAAATAATAAACCAGCTAAAATGTTAAAAGAAATAGCAAGTTACTAAGTATTAATTACTGCCCTTAATAAAGAAATGGCTTTTAGATAAAGTTCTCTGAAGTTCTGGTAACAGAATTAATTTTTTTTTACCTTCGATTTAATTTGATCTTTCTTTCTTTGTACTCTATACCTAAAGATATTGCCTCTCAAACTTTTGCAAATCAAATGCATCTGTTAATTTTACTTAAAGACTAAACTCAATCTTCATACACATACATAAACAATATATATATATATATATATATATATATATATACTAAGATATATATATATATATACATATATATAATTAAAGTAGGTTTAATTATGAGGAGGAGAATTATACTCAAAACAACACTTCAAAGCACTTTATTATGATTAAATAACAAACACTTGCAGATACGAATAGTACCTAAGAGCTCAGGTAATATATGGAAAAATAATTAATAAATATAATAAAACAAAACTTATCTGATGTTCAAACAAGCAGTTCGAGAAGTCTCCAGAGTGCACAGGGAATATTCAAAAACAATTTCTTGAGCGAGAGGTTCTTCTTCAGCCACCGATATGAAGATACGTCTGGAAATCACAATCCAGGAGGGAAGCCACACTCCTGAAATTCCCACATCTAAACAAGCCATACCAACATAACTCGAGAGGGCCAACACTGCTTCTCAGACAGCCTCCAAAATCAGATGGGAACGGAATTGACTGCTCCAACTCAACGGTGAAACACCGGATCCAACGATGTATCTTTGAAAAGTATCAGTGGCCTTTCCTGAAGATAGACACCTTCTCACCCTGCCAACCATAACTCTAGTTGCTGTGACGTGACCTCCGAAACCTTCATTCCTGCTCGATAAATGGAGAACAAGCATTTAAATGGGATTTGGAAAATTGTCTAAACAATCTCTTTCCCAAACTATTCAAAACCGATTATTTCGGAGACCTTAAGTGCAAATTTACTTATTTATGTTACACCTCCCCCCTAAAAAGGAAAAAAAAATATATGTAGTATATATTTTGCATTAAATAAAATTAGGTCATCCAAAAAACTATAACAAGTCACATCCTTGATAATGCATCCAGAATGATGTTCTCCTCTCCTTTGATATGTAGAATATTCAAATCGTAGGGTTGTAAAAATAGACTCCATCTTGTTAATCTTTGTTTATTGTTCCCGCCAATAACCCTTCACCATATCAACTTGCTGATAAACCTGGCCTTTCCAATGCGATCAATACAGTCCACCCTAGGAATTGGGAATGAATCTGTCCTGGTGACTGCATTTACTTTCCTGTAATCAAAACAAACTGTATTGACCATAATTGTTTTTGACAAGTACTACAGGGGAACTCCACTGGCTGTTACTATGTTCAATTAATTTATGATCAAGCATATATTTTACTTCCCGTTCAACAATCTCTGCCTTTGTGGATTCAAGTGATATGGGTGCTGTTTAGTAGGATTTGAATTGCCAACATCAACATCATGTTGCCTGGAACATCTGAATATACATCTTCATAATCATGGAATAAATCTCTCAACTCCTGACTTTGACTTTCATGAAGATGAACCAATTTATTCTTCAAATTCCTTAAAAGCCTCTGAATTTGAAATAGGCCAGTCTTCAACCTTAGTCTCAAGTTTAAGTTTCCCTTGATTACCATTATTATTTAAATTTATATTCAACAAGACTAGCTTTGGCGCCCTTGAAAAATATGGCTTTAACATATTAACATGGCACATCCTCTTTTTCCTTCCATCAGGAGTAAGAACAACATAATCTGTATTTCCTACCTTCTTTTCTATTATGTAAGAAATTTAGGCATGCAGACACCTCAAAGTCAAGCAATACCAGAACTGAAATAAATGATAATAATAGAAATAAAGAAATAACACCACAAAAAATACAAGATGAAAAGAACTCTTCAAACAGATATGATATTACTATTGTGGAAAAACGATTTACCTCTTTATCGGAAATTGAAATGGATAATGGCGTAGAGGAAGACAAAAAAGAATTAAAATCACAAGACAAATGTGTAAAAAGGTAAATAACCCACCAATCTCTCCAAAAGCTAAAATTAAGAAACAGAACACTAAATCAAATATTCCACTGTCTCCCATAGTAACAATAGTACCTCTAGGAGCAGAATCGCAAAATTCAGAAGAAATTGAAAACCAAAACATAGATCACTACAGTGAAAACGAAGAAATTCACCCATCACCAATTATAGGCGCCACAGGAAAAACCAAGGAAAAACAACAAACTCAGAAACACGAAGATACATGCGGCTGCAGTAAATGCTTTATAGCAATGTGCCACAAAAATAAGACTAACCAACACCATAAGAAATTTCATGAGGAATAGGAGCAAGGAAAAAACAAACACCAAATCTCATGAAGAAGGTTGTATGTGTATTGAACACTTAGAATATTACAAAGAGAAACACATCAGTGTTGTAGATAATATTCTAAAGAAAATCAAAATGGAACAGTAACGAAAGTAAGATTCAAACTACAACAAAAATGTAAATCAAGACCTACAAAAATACAAATTAACTTATAACAAATTTTAAAAAAATATCAGCTTTAATAATCTAGGGTAATTTGACCACTTATATTAAACCATTCAATCGTTATATAATTCAATGGAATATAAATGGATTATTAACGAGAATGCACTTAGGGGAAGTCCAACGACTTATTAGCGAACATGAACCAATGATTATATGTATACAACACATAGGAAAACGTGTTCCAAAAATAGGTAAATAGAAAACATAATGAACGCTAATAATCTTTGTTGTCTGAATGACGGCAAAATAAATACATATTATTCCAGAACCCATGTAGATGTCACCCTTTGTTCAACAAATGTAGTTGACAGACTAGATTGGAATATATGTGATGACTCCTACTCAAGTGACCATTTTCCCATAATATCCTTATTAAATAATGAACCAAAACCATATTCTCCACATTATAACATGCAAAAAGCAGATTGGGACATTTTTTACTTTCATACCAATAATATACCGCCGTATGGTTATATAAGAAATCACAATGAGACGAACGATTTCATTGTGTCCTTCATTAAAAAGGCAGCAGACAAAGCTATTCCTCATTCAAAACCCCATAATAAAAAACTCTAAAGTCCCCTGGTGGTCAGATGATCTAACTGAATTAGTACGAGAAAAACACACACTAGCAAGAAGGTTAGATACTCTAAACAGAAAATTCAATAAAGTTAATAAATCAAAACCATTCACAAAAGAAAATATATTAAAAAGGACAATTTTACTATTAGAAATAGATGTATTAAAACCTTTATATAATAAAATATCAGCCAAATTTAGAAAAGAAGTGATAAAAGGTAAAATAATATCTTGGAGGTCCCATTTGTCAGAATAACAAGCGAAACATCCATTCAAATAGTATGGGAAAAATTCAGAAAAATAAATGGAACAAACAGTAGACCACCCAGACAAGCTATATTAGATAATGGAAATAAACTTAAAGATCCCTTCGAAATAAGTAACATACTTGGGGCAAGTTTTGCCAAAATAAGTAGTGACGAAAATCTAGACAAACATTTTAAAAAAAGTAAAACACAAAGCAGAATCTACTATATTTAATTTTGAGACAAAGGAAGATATGTATAATAAGAAGTAGTTCAATATGGAAGAGTTAGAATATGCTCTCTTGAACAGCAATAAATCTGCCCCTGGAGGAGATGATGTTTGCTTTGAGATGATTTGCCACCTAGCACCTTTGGCAAAATCATACTTATTAAAATTTTACAATCAATTATGGCTCCAAAACTTGTTTCCAGATAAATGGCGAAATGCAATAATAATTCCTATACCCAAACCGGGAAAAGATGCTAGTAATGTGAATAATTATAGACCTATCTCATTAACAAGTTGTATATGCAAGTTATTGTAGAAAATGGTAAATGCACGACTTACGTGGCACATTCGTGAAAATAGAATTCTAAGTCCTACACAGTTTGGTTCACAACGTAATAGGCCTACATTAGATTCTCTGTGTAGTTTGGAAGACCATATACGTAGAGGATTTGAAAGAAAACAAATTACAATAGCTGTCTTTTTTTACATTCAAAAGGCATACGACACTACATGGAGGAATGAAATATTAAAATCGTTACATAATAATAACATCCGCGGCCATCTTCCTAAATTTATTAAAAACTTTATGACTAACCGCACTTTTCAGGTGAGAATAGATAATGTTTTTTTCCAAAATATTTCCTCTTGAAAATGGAGTACCACAATTAACAACATCAGTAACATGATACTGGTCGGAATTATGAGTAATTTGTATATGGATGATTTTGCGATATGTCTTGGTCATTAAAACCCACAAGATTTCTATGCCTGCCTCTCCTAAACACTTCCACACTTCAGCTGGTGTTCCATCAGGTCCCACTGCTTTCCCTTTCTTCATTTTATCCAGTGCTTTCTTAACCTCTTCTCTGCTGATATCCTGGACTATTCTTTCATGAGGGTTTCCATATCCTCTCAATATCCTTTCAATAAATCCAATTTCGTAATAATCTTGGTGACTCCTGTCTATCCGAGACAAAGTAAAAGAGTCATTCATAGTGTGTGTGTTAACCTTATGGTAGTCCACACACATACAGAACTTCCCGTCAGACTTCTTAACGAGGATTATTGGGGAGCTCCATGGACTAACAGAATGTTGGATGAGAACGTACACCAGCATATATTTATTCTCCTTATCAACTATATCGCTCTTAACGGGATTCAGCCGAAAAGGACTTTGCCTTACAGGAGAAGCACTTCCCATGTCTACTTCATGCTGAAAAATACTAGTTCGACCTGGAGAATTCTGAAATAAATCTGGAAAAGAAGAAATTAATTTAATTGTATCCCTCCTTTGAGCAATCTCCAGATTCTCCAGCCCTTCCTTCAAAATCTCTAAATTTTGGATATTATCAAAAAGAGCACCAGAAGACTCCTGAAAAATTAAATCCTCTGCATCCTCTGAAGGTAGTTCCATAACCTCAGCCACAGGCTTATAAACAATAGCAACCGGGTCATTTCTATTTGAAGTATACTGATATTAATCTGTTTATATGGAATATCATGGACTTTCGTTTGGTCCCAGGAGCCTCTATTTCATACTTTACCGCAGACAACTTCCTCAACACTTCCTCTTGGTTCAAGGAAATTGTGTGGGTCAGTACTTAAAACTAAAACTAATTCTCCGGGCTGAAATGACCGTGCTTTAGATTTATCAAACAACTTTAGAGGTTATCCCTCTCATCGGAAGGCCTCAGGGAAATGAGACATTCTATCCATAATTGTCAGGGGATGGGTAAATCCTGACTTAATTTAAGGTAAAGGCCCAACCACATCAATAACTGATTTTACAAATGGCTCACCGATCGCAGGAATTGGAATTAAGGGGGCTTTAGGAATAATTTTATTGGTTTTCCATCACCTGACAAACCTCACATTTGTTAACAAATTGTTTCACAGGTGATTTTAATCCCAGCCACCAAAAACATTTTGCCAACTTTCTAAAAGTTTTCTATACACTGAAGTGGCCGGATAAAGAATCATCATGTGAAAGACTCAAAATAGTCTTATGAAATTGAGACAGGAGAACAATTTGTTCAATACGAGACATCTTGGTCAGATCATCAGCAGAGTGGTGACTAATCTGGTATAATAAACCGTTAGTCAAACAAAACCTGGGTTTAGTCAAATCCCCGGTGTCACCTAAATAAAACATAAATTCCTTTTTCTGAGCTTCAATAAATGACAACCTGTCCCAATCGGGTCTCAAAACATTACTAGCTACACTACTACTACTGTCTAAAGATCCGGGCCTCTCTATGTGTACTTTTAAACTACTTAAGGTTAAATCATCACCGTTACTGATTAAATTTGCAGTCTTTGCTGCTGCATGGGTTGTTACTGCAAACGGACGGGTGTGCACGGACAATATTTGGAACAACACCTGTCCTTTACTATTTAACATATCATTACCCAAAATGCTGTCAATGCCGGGAATAGGGAAACTCTCAGCAACAACAGTGTTCAGGAACCCTCCCATAACAAGAGACCAAGCCGACCCTGTGTCCCTCAAAAATTTCACGCCAATCCTTTTAGAAGTAGGTTTTAATTTACCATGCCAAATATACTTATCGTGAAAGTGTCATGACTCCTTTCTACTAGAAGATGGACTGCCACTACTACTATCATTACTACTAGTAGGAACCAGACACTTTTCAATCTCAGGATTACTGACAACAGGCTTACGAGTAGATATTAACAACACAGGGTTGTTATTATTCCGTTGGAGGTACCTCCTCCTGGTATTACCCTATGCCTGATAATGTCCCTGCATATTACACCAGAAACAGGTCCCACTACCTTTATTATTCATATTACCTGGTCGAGAACCAAAAAAAGACACAAGTGTCTGGTTCACTCGAGACTTTTCTCTGGTCTTGCAGATTGAAAATTATCCTAATTGCCAAAATTGCCAGACCCAGTTCAATGGGTATACAAACTCGTTGGGAATTTGGGCAGCCTTACCTAAATCAACAGCGTTTACTTCTTCCAATGGGGCCGTGAGGACAGAAAAGTTTGGGCAAAACCTTGAATAATAAGAAATCATAGCCAAGAATGTTTTAAGCTCTTTGCATTCTCTGGCACTGGATATTCTTCAATGGCGCAAATGTCTATATCCTTTGGAATTATAGTGCCACTGCCAATAACATGACCAAGATACATCGCCTGACTTTTTCCAAAAGAACTCTTAGCAAGATGGGTCTCACGAAAAGTAAAGCTAGTATTTGTGGAAGTTCTTCCAAAGTGTCCATTGCCACAACAATGTCATCTAGATACACATACACTTTTAGAAGGTTGCTGGTGCATTTGAAAGGCCAAATGTTAATACAAAATATTCAAAAAGACCAAAAGGGGTGAGAAAAGCTGAAGTTTCTTTAGCCCTTTCTGTTAACCTGATCTGATAGTAACCTTTCAATAAGTCTATATGGGTCAAATACTTTGCATTGCTAACAGTCTATTGTATCTGTAATTCTGGGTAAAGGATAAGCATCTTTTATGGTCTTTAAATTGAGTTTCCTGTAGTCAGTACACAAACAATAAGTATTGTTAGGTTTCTTTACCAGAGTACATGGAGAGGCCCAAGGAGACGCATATTTTGCTTAGCTAAGTTATGTTCTAGTAAGTACTCCACCTCATGCTTTAAGATAGGTGAAAGATTATGAGATATCAGAACAGGTCTAGGCGAATTTACCGACAGCAATTCACCGACAACAATTTACCGACAACAGTTCATCGACAACAGTTCATCGGCATGCTCAGTTTATCAAGTGCACAATTCACCGACAACAATTGATAGAAAATAAAAAAAAGGCCATAAACAAAATTCAATCGGCCAAGTGGAAAATAAAATATTTTCATTGACTTATAATTGGTGACAAATTCAGATTGCAGCCTTAGTAATCTTTCATTACTTATTGGTTGTTTCGGCTTTTAACCTTTTATCTTTGATATATGAAATAATTACTTACTAGTCCTTATTTAGGATATTAGAAAACAATGTAGAATTTTTTTTTTTATTTATTAAACATGTTTAAAATATACAGTAAATAAAGCAACTTTACAGACATGGGCAAAATATTTGAGAAATAAATTACAATTTGCTTTGACAAGACAAACCTAACTTACAAGTATAAGCCATAGCGGGCCGCCCATCTCGCAAACTCATTCACACTTATACTTCATTGATACAGCATTCACATGCTTTTTACTTCTACATTACTGTCTACAGCCAAGCTTTTTGAATTTGGGTATCAAGAGCACATTTTTACTAAATTCTTTAAAACGAGTCCAAACTACCATTCGTCAGGACAAACAACTTGTTCTTCAGAACACCCAAACTGTTCTTCAGAGCCATGCCTCTTAATTCGGCAAATGGATGATTGCCATTGTACATTAACGACCTCTCACTTTACATGCCTTACACCAGTTTCACATATTCCGCCTCACTTACCCCATGATCTCACCACACATTGTGTGCTACTCCAAGTCGACAGCATTTATGTAACTTGGGCTTTCTTATCCCAAATTAACACCTTGAGTGTTCTCACCAGTGTACTTATTGCGTAACTGGCAGTGGTTTCACCGCACCTTGAGTGCCCACATATTTTGTGCCTCTAAATAATTTTGTAACATGTTTCCATAGCCTCCCACGTCATGAGTGCCATATATCTGGCCATCTGGATACTGGCACTTTAAGCGCCACCATCACTAATGTGCATCATAGCACAATCTCTACCTGTGTCCCTTGGTAGAGAGTGCCAATAGTGTATCGTTCACTGTACTTGCACTTCAGGTAACCCTTTTGGGCCCTTGAGTGCCACATACTAGCTCCAAGAAATGCCCCTAATGTCACCCTTTCATTGGGAAAGCACCCATCATTGTATTTGTAAGCCTTCACGTCAATTGCTGAAATTAACATTTGGCCCAGTGCCATCCATTTCTGCCCTGCAGACCTATCAGTTAGTTCTATGGAACAACCTCACTCTTAGTGACAGTGCCACCTCACCAAGGTGCACCTCCATTTACTAGTGATGCCAACCACTGGCGCCATGCCATTGCATACCCCCACCCTGCAAGAGCAAAGGTCCATTTCCATTCTGTGCAATTGATTGCACAGCTAACAACCTACCCACACCACACCTTGCTCGCTCTATCCCAAGACCATTTCATCACACCCTAACCAACCAGCACCATAGCAGAAAATTACAAAGCCGTCATGGTTATGAGAAAGGAGACAGGTTTCATGAGAGGAGAGCTCGCCTGATGGGTACAGGACCACCTAGATGCCTTACTTCAGAGGGAGAGACTATAGAGAGGAGAGAAAAGGAAAGAGAGAAGCAAAGGAGAGGGAGAATTGGCCAGGGAAGAATGATATGCATGTGAAATGCCTAAAGCAAAATTCGTTTATGTTGGAACTTGCAACTGAAAGGCCACAGGCACCAAAAGCTGATGAGAACAATAGGCCTTTTATGGCTGAAGCAGGGGTCAAGGGAGCAGATGCAGATGAATCACTGGCCTAAGAGCATATGTCACTAATGACTCCTGAAACCATCCTAAAGTCACTTGATAGACTCCATTTGAATCCTTGCCTAAGAATTAAGGTACTGGGTCCTTAAGCATTCAGCAGCTCTCTCTGAAAACATAAACATTCTGCTTTGCTAATCAGTAATTTTGTGCCTTTCTCTATGCAACTGCAGAAAGGTTGTGTGTCCCACTGTAAGTCCATCTCTACCACTGTGCCCATGTCTACCAATCAAGCATTCAAGTCAATTATATTCAAGTGTTATTATGCATTGCACAGCCCTTTAATGTTTTAACTTATATCATCTCAAAAGTCATTTTAGGATTCTACCATGAGCTCAAGTACGAAGTAAAACATAATCATACATTAATGCCATCAGCAAAAATTGCTAGGGAGTACTTCATGCTTTCCTTTATACATCTGAACTCCACATCCTCACTACCTGACCCGAACCCCACCCATTTTCACCCTTGCCTCACAAGTGTTCATGACTTAGCTACTGTTAACACGTTCTTTCGAACCCTTGTACCAACCACCTATAATTTCTATTCCAGTTAACTGCCAGGATTCGCATTGCAAAGGAATATGAGACAATAGACCAGCTTGTCTGTGATAAAAACAAGTAAACAAGGAGCTGATGATCATCTCGTGGTATATATAGAGTGATGACGATTTGCACAATAGAGGTCAGAGGTTAGACACAGAGGTTAGACTAGAGGTTGAAACAAAAGGTCAAAGAATAGAGGAACGGTGATAGCTAGTGAGGGTAGCAGTGATAAATGCTATTAGTCGTCAGTTAGTCAGTTAGAGTAAGTAGCCAGCTGATGACGGAGGACTTTATGAGTCTGCCCTAAATGCCCCTGTGATACTGTCCTTATAAAGGTTGGGTTTTCTGCTATCATGCTGATCTCTACACTGATGATCCTGTAGCCCAGTTTTTCTTAACTTCAAGGAACTTAATAATGGCAGAAATGTAGATAACTTCAAAAGAAAGGCATTTGTAATAAAGATACTTTAATTTAATTGAAAATTTTTCTTCTATATGAAATAATAATTCAGTATGTAATTAAGTTTATATTTCTTTACTCCACACACACACACGTATGTATGTAATATATATATATATATATAATATATATATATATATATATATATATATATATATATATATATATATAATATATATATATATATGGTATTTTCTATCTTCGATCAATGGAGCGTCTCCCATCAGATCTTCTAAAAGAGTTTCTGAAAGGAAAACATGTGATGTGTCATAAGCTAGGCATATGGAATGCAATATGGTGTGACATGCACATGCATCGACATTCATGAGGTATGGCCAATAATCTGGAAGACTCACAGGTCTCACTTTGTAGCCATCAGCTGTGAAGCAGGACCAAGAAAATAAGGTCGTCACATCGCACAAAGAGACATCAAGTAGAATTGCATCAAACTGTCAGAAAATTCACAGTACTCTTAAAGATTATATTGATCCACTAGCAACAGACACTCACCTAAAAGGCATAGTCAACATCGCCACTGGATTGCATGCATCAGACTAGGTCAATGCTGATAAAGCTGACAAAATTGGGAGACAAAAGATGATTGAATTTTAATCTGGATGGACAAAAAGCTTTAACAAGACGTTAGCTAAGAAGGTGACAACAATGGTGTCAACCAAGAAAAGTATTAAACTGGATGGAAACCCAGTGTATGCTACAGAATTTGTCAAAAACAAAGTAGGACATTGACATCAAGGATGTCCTCTTGTATGAGCTGTCCCCTGTACCAACATCTTTATTTGATGAGAGTGGTATGATGCGCATCCAGTCAAAAGCAGTCTTTAAACCAAACTCCAGGTTGCACAATCAAGTAGAGTCCATGGTACACTAGGTATTGTCATCATCAACAAATGTGCTAAGTTATGGAACATACATTGGCCCACAAATGGAACAGTGAAAGATTTTGTGACCAACTTTATGAGAACAATCAAATACCAACGTGCACATTGTGATGTTTACCTAGTGTTTGACATGTACTTCAAGAATAGCACAAAACAGATGACTAGAGCAAATTGCTCAGGTAATGATGCAAGCTGAAGGTATAAGTTGAAATGAAGCACACCCTTACCTGCACAGAAAATGATAATCAATGTCACCTTCAACCAAATGTAAGTCATTGATTTGATATGTCAATATCATCAAGACCACATACATTGTAATCAGTCAAATCTGGGAATAATGGGAAAAGCTCCTACAACGCTGCAAATATGGAACAATCCATTCTACACAGACAGGATCTGAAAACAAATCATGAGGAAGCTAATGTTATCATCATCTTCCAGCATTTGGTTCATATTGTGTCAGGTAACTCACATCAAAGTGGTCTATGATGACACAGATATTTTTATCCTTCTCATTCATTCTACACAAAACGACTGCAAATGTTAGCATGCAGTCAATGTACTGGTCGAAGAATAATAGACATTCGTCAAACAGCACTGAAACACAAATGCATCACAAAATGACTGCCTGTTGTGCATGCCCTGACTGGGTGTGACAGTTTCGTTCATATAATGGATTAGAAAGGTCACAGCTTTAAAAGTGTTGATGGATGGACATGACCTACCCTTGTTTGGTCAACTGGAAGTGGAAAAAAGCAATTTAATTTCAGAGGCAACCCCTTTCATTCCTTCATGTTATAGTGTCAAACATGAAGATAATATGAACAGTCTACGTCACCAACTGTGGAAGTCAAGGATCTTCTTCTTTCCCACCGTTATCCCTACACTAAGGGGTCGGTTGCCTGATGCGCCTTTCCTTACAACATCAGGCATGGTTTATGATTTGGAAAAGGGGTTTTTATGATTGCATGGCCTTGCTGTCAGCAACCACAGTTATTAGTGGTGGACCTCGCCTTTGACTAAAAAGTCCACCTGCAAGGCAGCAGTTTCCACAGTTATTTGTGCTGGGCAGAGCCCTTTGCTAAAAAGCAAGACTGCAAGGCAGCAGCTGTCCTTTTAGTCACCTTTTACGACATGCAGGACCTACGGTGGTAGTATTCCTACACTCTTATCACAGGGTGGTTTGGAAGTCAAGGATGGCAAACACAAAGATAACTGTCTCCTTCACATGATGCATTTATGCAACATGTACTTCGCTCTTATCTCCAAGTTGTTATATGTACTATGAATCCTCTTTGCTTTCGCCATTTAAATTACATATTCATTAAAGCACAAGACCACTGACTCTCATCTCTCTCTCATGCATCTTGCTCGTTTCTTGTCTTCTCTTATTGCTGCCACCTTCCATATTTGGCAGACACATCAAGATATTGGAGTCCAAGATCTGCCTTTTAGGCCGCCTCACTTTGTGCCCAGTTCCTCTCCAGTTCGAAGCTCCTGACATTATGGGCTGCCCCCCTTTCTCAAGTGTCTGTGGGCATAAGTGGCAAGCCTGGGACCCCTTATCTAATGCCGTTGAAGGAGTCCCTTCCTTCTTCTATGCTCCCACGAAGCAATATCTCAGGATAAAAAGGTAAAGTACGGCAGTGTGATGGCAATCAACTTGAAATATACTATTCTCCCTGTATATGTGTTTGTGCGAACCTCCATAGTGATTCATCAATCCCCACAGCTGTGCCCCCTTAGAGGATACCTTGGTTTAAGAGCTGTGGTTCCCTAGAATGTGGCTGTGTTCATATCCTCCCCTTCTCGGTACAGTAACGTTTGAGCAGTAATTAATTTGTTCTTTGTCCTCCGAGGAATCTTAAGATTAATGTTAAGGTCATATTCGACCTTTAATGTCCCGCACATGTTTATAAGGCATCTGTGTTACAGGTGTTCTGTAAATTCCTGCTCTGAGGTGCAGCTCTCCCTATTCTTACAGTCTGGGCCCGTGGATCGCACTGTGAATCAACACACATGTCCCTGAATGCGTACTCAGTGCTCCAAGCAATTGTTCCAATACTTGGCCTCATGTTAGGGTCCTTAGCGTCCTTGCTGGCCCCTTGAATTAGCTGAGTAATGTTAAGGAGTGAATACATGTCCTGTAAAAATTTTTCCCCTAAATTTTATTTGGCCTTCAGCTGGTATCTTATTTTCTATGTCTAATTAGGCTCGATTGGACACACCCTTTAGTCGCAGTTAAAAGTAAAACTTCGTTACTGGAGCCATCAGAGCATAATTTAGATCATATGGAAATTGGCGATGCATTCAGAACCCCCAGACCTTGACCCTAGCCTATGGATGGCATCATGATGAAGATAGTGGGACAATGCATCCGACAACACTGCTTTCAGATGTATCTCCCATTGTGTTGAACATTTTGCACCTTATTTTAAAAATGTGGATGTCCCAGCAATCGTCAATGTTCTTTCGGGGGAAGATGTGGTTGTGTTGTAGCACAGATGTCCTGTTCAGTGCTTCGCAAATGTAATGTTGGACCAGATTATTACAATGAACACGCCAAGACATTGTACGATGTAACAGAAGAAGCTGATGATTGAACATAAGGATTTATGTTAATTCAAATATTAAAGGTTCAGTGAAGATACCACAATTCAAAATAAATGATGACTATTAATTCAGAAAAGTAGAGAATTATTTAAATTAATTTTTAGTAATTGGGTAATATGATATTAATTTTCATTATACACTTTTTATTTCATCATATTTGGATCTCTTAACCTTGAAAACATATGCTTTATGAATGTGATGCTGATTTGATACATAAATGTTTATTTCATTATATTTTCAACTTCTTGATGCTGTGAAACATAATTCAAGATAACAAAATTATGATTTTCAGTGAAGATACTGCTGCTGAAAACAATAATTCAAAATAAATAATGGCTATTAATTCAGAAAAGTTGAGAATTATTTGGTATTAATTTTTCCGTAATTGGGTAATACGATACTAATCTTTATTATACACTTTTTATTTCATCATATTTGGATTTCTTAACCTTGAAAACATGTGCTTAGACATCAAGATCACCTTTCTAAATGGTTTATAAGTGAAGATATGACCAAAAGTGGAATTTATCAGAAAGGCATGGCGGCCATTTTGTTTATTGCCGGTATAAGAGATTCCTCAAGGGTGCCAAGCTGTACCTGGCTGATTCTGACTCAGAATAGCTCAAAAGGTGAACAATCAATTATGTAACTTCATATTGACGTGAAAGCATGCTTCCCTTAAAAGTGGGGTTCCCTTGCATTGCAGATTGGATTTTGATTACCAGTTATATGTGTCACCTAACCCGTAGGTGAACGGTGCCAAACCTTTGCCATTACATTGTGGCATTACCAGTTAGGTATTCCTGGACGCTAGTGTAAAGACTGTTCTACATACCATTTGTATACCAGTCCCTTGAAAGCTTCCTAGTCCCATTTTTACTTAATAGTTTAACCAAGTGAGGTTTATGTACATATCTGTAGTATTATGGCGTTCTATTTTGAGATTGTCACTTGCTCAGATATGTATTCTGCATATCTTCTTGTGAACCCTATAGTGAATTATACTGTGTTCAATGGACACTTTCAGTTGGCCTTGAATTCCAAAGCTAGAAGTTGCATTTACTTATAATCACTGAAGTGATTATAAGTAGATTTAAGTCTGAGTGCTAGTGACAAAGTAAGTCTAGATCCAGCATTCCACACCCAGTCATGCCCAAAAATGTATAGTACATATATATATATATTATATATATATATATATATATATATATATATATATATAATATATATATATATATATATATATATACTATACATTCTTGGGCATGACTGGGTGTGGATGGCTGGATGATATATATATATATATATCTATATATATATATATATATATATGATATACTATATATATACTATACATTCTTGGGCATGACTGGGTGTGGATGGCTGGATCTAGACTTACTTTGTCACTAGCACTCTGACTTAAATGTAGCCATGCTAAAGTCATCAGAATGTACCACTTCAGTGATTATAAGTAAATGCAACTTCTAGCTTTGGAATTCAAGGCCAACTGAATGTTTCCATTGAACACAGTATAATTCACTATAGGGATCACAACAAGATATGCAGAATACATATATATATATATATATATATATATATATATATATATATAATTATATATATATATATATATATAGATATATATATATATATATATATATATATATATATATATATATATATGTATTCTGCATATCTTGTTGTGATCCCTATAGTGAATTATACTGTGTTCAATGGAAACATTCAGTTGGCCTTGAATTCCAAAGCTAGAAGTTGCATTTACTTATAATCACTGAAGTGGTACATTCTGATGACTTTAGCATGGCTACATTTAAGTCAGATTGCTAGTGACAAAGTAAGTCTAGATCCAGCCATCCACACCCAGTCATGCCCAAGAATGTATAGTATTATATTATATATATATATATATATATATATATAATATATATATATATATATATATATATATAGGAGCCCTATCCCAAACCAAGTGGCTGACATCGAGTCCAGTATATTTCCAGTGCCAATTCCTTTAATATTACTTCCCCTCCCCCAAATTTTTTTCCTGTCATGCAGTTTCTTTTTGCTTTGCTAATCAATTCCCAGTGTTTCCAACACAATTCTCATACAGACCTGATTTTTGTTATTATTTATGTTCATGAGGTAATTTACCAATGTTATACCCAAGGAGCTTGAGCTCCTAATTGTGCAAAATTTAGTGAGTTAACTGCATGCATTCTCCATTGCAGATGGATTTTTCTTGCTGTGGATCCTTCTCTTTTCATTGTGTTTTCACTGCCATGGTAAACCCACTGATTGATTCACTATGCCCTTGAAATGAAATCATCGATATCTATCCATTTATATGTTCATTTAAATTTAGTGCTCTGTCAGGATCCCATTATTATACCTGTCCTAATTATTCCAATCTTCTGATTCGTGTTATTGTAAATATAAGTGACTAGTTATCCTGAAAGTTTATCTAAATCATCCGGGTTGAGTAAAGCTTCTAACTCATTTCTTTTATTGCTGTATTCTACAAACACCAGGAGTTCTAGTAAGATTGCATCTTCCCTTGTGGTAAGTCCCCTTCCCGGGTTTGGAATATATATATATATATATATATATATATATATATATATATATATATATATATATATATATATTCCAAACCCGGGAAGGGGACTTACCACAAGGGAAGATGCAATCTTACTAGAACTCCTGGGTTTGTAGAATACAGATGAAAAGGAAATGAGTTGAGAGCTTTACTCAACCCGGATGATTTTAGATAAACTTTCAGGATAACTAGTCACTTATATTTACAATAACACGAATCAGAAGATTGGAATAATTAGGACAGGTATAATAATGGGATCCTGACAGAGCACTAAATTTAAATGAACATATAAATGGATAGATATCGATGATTTCATTTCAAGGGCATAGTGAATCAATCAGTGGGTTTACCATGGCAGTGAAAACACAATGAAAAGAGAAGGATCCACAGCAAGAAAAATCCATCTGCAATGGAGAATGCATGCAGTTAACTCACTAAATTTGCACAATTAGGAGCTCAAGCTCCTTGGGTATAACATTGGTAAATTACCTCATGAACATAAATAATAACAAAATCAGGTCTGTATGAAGAATTGTGTTGGAAACACTGGGAATTGATTAGCAAAGCAAAAAGAAACTGCATGACAGGAAAAAAATTTGGGGGGATGGGGAAGTAATATTAAAGGAATTGGCACTGGAAATATACTGGACTCGATGTCAGCCACTTGGTTTGGGATAGGGCTCCTAGGGAGCGGAGATCAAAGGGTAGTTGGTGTTATGTCTACATCTGGTGTGTCTCTGAAAAGAGCCCTTGTGTATTGGTCCTCATATCCCTTCGCCCAGATTAATTTCACATTCTTGCAGGAGTCATTCATTTTCTACCAAGCCGCCATGACCTTGTGTCAAATAAAGGTAATTTGCCTCGTAGACCACTATTATGCATAGTCTTCAGAATCCCATGTCTCCAAGCAGTGTCATATGCCTTTTCTATATCAAAAAACACTGTCACATGGTGTTGCTTGGAGGCAAAGGCTTCACAGACAGAGGCTTCGAGTTGCAGTAAGATGTCCAGGGTGGAGTGCATTTTTCGAAAACCACACTGAGAGGGCGTTAGAATATTGTTGTGCTCTAGATACCACATCAGTCTTACATTTACCATTTTTTTCCATCAATTTACATAAACAACATGATAAAGCAATGAGGCGGTAACTTGCTGCACAGAGAGGATCTTTTCCAGGCTTAAGGAATGGGAACATGGTAGCTAATTCCCATATGCTAGGGTAGCTGCTTTCATCCCAATATTCTATTGATAATACTTATTGTAAAAAGTTTTGTGTTCTTTGAAATGTGTTTAAACATTTCATAAGGAATCTCATCTGGACCAGGGGTATGTGTTCTTGCTCCTAGCTAAAGCAGAGTCAAATTCCCTTTCAGAAAAAGACATATTATATGATTCAGCTTTGTTTGATGAAAAGTCAAGTACCTGTTGTTCTTCCATCATTCTGAAATGATGTCCTGGGGAACTATCTGATTTTTCAGAGACTCGAGCAAAGTGTTCAGAAAACATATCACTAATTTCTGTTGCATCAGTAACATGATTATTATTCAATTTAAGTACTGGAGGAGGATTGGGTGTAAATTTTCCCTGAATTTTTCTTATTTTCTTCCAAATGCTACAGACTGGTGTTCTGCTGTTAATAGAGGATACATATCCGGCCCATGCTTGTCTTCTGGCAGCTTTCATGGCTTTTCGAAATCGTGCCCTACACTGTTTGTAAATTATGACATTGTCCAAGGTGCGATGTCTACGGCACCTGGTCAATGATGACCTGGTAGCTCGGTGTAACAACCTTAGGTCTTCTGACCACCATGGTACTGGCCGTCTCCTGAATAGTCCTTTAGTTCGAGGAATTGAGTGTAGACCTGCAGTATGTAATGTTCCATTGAGTAGATCGGGAAACGAAGAGGCAGACAAGCCTAGCCAAGAAAATCAGCAGCGCAAACTTTGGTACCGAGAAAATGCCCTGTTCCATATCGAGATACATTCTATGATATATGGAAATCCATCCAGCAGTTATGGGTACTTCAGTGGGACAGAGTAGGCCCCAATAAAATGAAAGAAATTACTAGTCAGACACACCCTTGGAAATATGACCTAATACCAAGGAAGTGGGAGATTGTATTGTGTAGATTACGTATTGGCCATACGCGTTTAACTCATGGCTATCTGATGGATGGGGAGAATGAGCCCTTCTGTGACGATTGCTTAGTTCCACTAACCGTTAGGCATTTGCTGGTTGAGTGTCCCAGTCTGGTGGAACTTAGGAATCGTTTTTTAGGTTATAGTAGTGAAGCAGGGGGTAATTATAGCATGGCAAAACTGTTGGGAGAAAGCGCATGTATTAATAAAATTATCTCTTTTATCAAAGAAGCTGGTCTTCTCAAATATATCTGACAGCTGTGCTGTCTTAGTATATACATTCTTTTTTTTTTTTTTCTTTTTAATAGTTTTACTGTTATGTGATCAATCACAATTCTTTTTATCGGAATATTATGTATATTTTTATCAGAAATTTAATTTATTTTTTTAAATCAAATTTATATCTCTCCCATAAAGATAAAGTTATTTTGAATGTTGTAAAATATATTATAAAAGATAAAAGATCACATTTGTATTCGTGTCGGTGACCCTGGTAGTTGTGACGCCAGATAACTCACAATCAATCAATCAATTATGTTCTAATCAGCCACCTCCAGAATGTGATACCTGTCAAACCAGAGTAACTGTGAAGCACATTTAATCGAATGTTCTAAGTATTCACATATTAGACTTAAATACTTTGGATCATCTCCTAGAATGCAGGACATTCTAGGAGATGACGACTCAAAATATTTGCAAGATTTTAAAATTTTTAAACAGATATAGATCTATAAAAACATATATAAATAATTTTATTAGATAGAGATATATAATATATATAAATAATTTTATTCATACAAATTTATTTTAAATGTGTATAGTAATGTTTTATCAATTTATTTATTTTTTTTAAACTAAATGACTAAAAATATATTTATTTAATATGATAATTTTAACAGATTTAATCTGCATTAAGCAGCCGATTGGACTTAGTCGGAAATGGCTGCTTAAACAAATAATAATAATAATAATAATATCTCTAATAGCAATTTTAACATCTAATGATTTCTCGTTGCTTCTTTCCACCATTTCTCGGGTCTTAGCCTCGAGATTGCGAATGAGACAAGCATGTCTCTCTTTTGCTGTTAAAATTAATGCTTCAATTGTATCTTCTCCATGATGAGGTATAGTAAGGTAATCAAATGTGCCTCGCGCTTGGCAACCAAACAACTCTTCGAATGGAGACATTTTAATGAAATCACTGACCATAGTATTAATGTTATGTCTAACTATATCTTTATATATATTCCAGTTTCTATTGTTTCCTCATATAGTCTTCCTGAGAGCTTCGAGCACTTAACTGTTTGCTCATTCACATAACCCATTAGCTTCAGGTCTGTATGGAATAATTGTTGCTTTCAGTATCCTCATAACTTCTGCCAAACACTCTAAAGCCCTGTTTACAAATTCTCTACCATTGTCGGTCAACAAAACCTCGGGTGAACCATATCTGCAGATGACCCCATTGAAAAATGCTACGGCTACTTCTTTGGCCGTTTTATGCTTAAGTGGAAAAGTTTCTACTGTCCTCGTTAGTTCATCTATTATTACCAACAAGTACTTATTTGGATATTTAGATTCACAAAAATTTCCTAAGATATCCATACATATTCTCTGAAGAGATCTACTTGGTATCGGATATGACCCTAATTTGCAAGAGGTTACCATTTTTCACTTTTTCACAAAATTTTTCCACATCTTTCCACATACATTTTCCAAATATACTTATTACGCATCTCATTATACGTTTTTCCTGTCCCCATATGTGGACTACCAATCCTGCAATGTACTATATCCAAAACTACTCGAATTAGGACTTTCGAAATTACAATCTGTTTCGTCTCTCCTTTACCTTCACTAGTCCTTAATTTATATTTAATCTTCTTGACCAACAGATTACCTTCTAATTCTAAACTTGAAAAAGGTAACTTATAACCATTCCTGACTGCTTCCCCTCTGAGGAATGTTTTTGCATCTGCCAAAATTCCATCCTCATCTTGCCTTTGCTCTATGAGACTTGCTCGTATATCCCATTGTATAGAATCACTAGTAACTACCCCATAAAAAACTTCTACTAAGGGCATCTGCGACTACATTTAACTTGCCTTCTATATATTTGACCTTTGCGTCAAAGCCCCTTATAGTTAAGAATCGTCAAGTTCTTTTGGGTGACAGATCGGGGTTATTAAAAAGATACAATAATGGCTTGCGGTCTGTGAGAACTTTTACTTTATTCCCCATTAGTAACATTTTAAAATGAACCAAACTTTATACTATTGCAAAGGCTTCTTTATCTACTGTAGCCACTAGTCTTTCATTGCTGCCCTTTGTCCTAAATTTCCTATTATACAAGGCTATGGGATGGAGCCTCCCATCAGATTTTTGCATAAGGCTTAATTTTACATCCAGCTAACCTAAGTCTCCTAAGTACTTCCTTAAGCACTTCTGTGTGGTGCTTGATTGAGTCTGTTGCAATCAATATATCATCCATGTACACAAAAACATTTTTACCTAATAGCCTGTGCAAAACTGTGTTTACTAACCTCGTAAAGGTCATAGGACTACCTGACAAACCAAAAGGCTTCTGCATAAATTGAAAATGTCCCTTGGGCACTGAAAAAGCAGGATATTCCTTGCTATTTTTTCTAAGAGGGACCTGCAAAAACCCTGTGCTAAATCAATTGAACCATAAGTATTATGTACCCCAATTACTGCAAAAAAGATCTGGTATGCAAGTGACTGGGTAAGGTTCAGGAATTGTTTTCTCTTTCAAAAGTGAGCTTAAAAATGTGTAATAAACTACAAAAGTACTTGTTTCAAGTTGCAGTCTTCACTCGCATTCTTACATGGATTTTGAGATATATATATATATATATATATATATATATATATATATATATATATATATATATATATCTCAAATGAAATCCACGTAAGAATGCGAGTGAAAGCTGCAACTTGAAACAAGTACTTTCGTAGTTTATTACACATTTTCAAGCACACTGAGTACAGACAGTTTACAGAGTTTCTACATATATACAAAATTGAGTAGTGATGGATGGAGTTACAGTTTCTTGATTCAGATAAACCAGGATAGAGGTTAATAATCCTGGTGGTCGTGGCTACAATTATTTAACCCTTAATGGATGGCTTCAATTAATTAACCCTTAATGGATGGATAGGCTCTCATGAGTACTAATAATAGGTTTTGGCTGTTGGACAGATTGAACCTGGTGAGAAGCAATATTAAACACCATCGATTTGGAAGGGATTTGTTGGGAAAAAAGAAAGAGGTGTCATACTTCTCAGGCCCATAAATTTACTAATGGCAACCTTTACACTGGCTAAAAATCACGAATCTGATTCTAGGAGTCTCAGGACTTCAGTTCTACTTTTGACTTCAAAGGAGAATGCACTGCATATCTGATATCTGTCTCACATGACTTCCTGTTGGAAATTTGCTCATAAATATACCCAGGGTCAAAGGATTATATATATATATATATATATATATATATATATATATATATATATATATATATATATTTATTTATATTTATATTTATATATATACAGGAAATCGCAGACAACCACATCAGAAGAGACATTTATTGAGAGACGTTTCGCACATACAATGTGCATCTTCAGTCTGTTGAGATAAAAACACATAAATATTAACATTCAATTAGAGCAGGATTCTTAATATAGTAAAAAATACAAGACTAAAATTAACTTAAATTTGACAAAAAAGAACTAAAAATTGACAAGTAAAACAAAAAAGTAAAAAGTACAAATAAAAAACAAATACGAAGGCGAAACCAACCGTTAGCTGAGAAGGAAGGAGGTAGAATAACTAGACGTTGACTATGTCAAAAGAGTTTTAAGCTTAATGCCATCCCCACTCTGGTTCATAGAGCAATAAAGTATTCATCAAACTGGGATATCTTTCATAAAGAAATTGATTTTTTATCTAATATCTTCCAATGAAACTCGTACCCTAAGGATGTATTTTTTAGTATTGTTAACAATCTTTTATCTTTGCATTTTAAACCACCCATTCCAATGATAGACGTACCAAAGAAACTAATGTATGCCTCCATACCATATATATACAACAGCAAGTTTTCACAACACCTGACTAGAATTATTGAAAGTGAAATTCCATGTCTAAAGATAAAACTCATGTCTAACAACCCAAGCAAAATAGGTTCTTTTTTCTGCTTCAAAGATCGTCTGCAGCAGTTCATGCGATCTAACGTGGTATACAAATTTACGTGGCCGGGATGTCCTGGAATTTACGTTGGATCGACTAGGAGGCTGCTGCAGATGAGATACTGCAGTCACATGGGCTAAAAATTAAGTAGGCCTGAACACTCAAACATAAAAAAATCACGCAATCAATTGCAATTTTAGGCTCAGTTAAAGACTCTGGAGTCATTATATATTAAACGCCTTGTTCCCTTGTTGAATAGTGGAGTTTCATCTTCTCCGCTTTATCTGGCATAGTCAACGTTTTAACTTCTTGCCCAAGTCTAGTCATTCTACCTCCTTCCTTCTCAGCTAACGGTTGGTTGCGCCTTGGTATTTGTTTTTTATTTGTACTTTTTACTTTTTTGTTTTACTTGTCCATTTTTAGTTCTTTTTTTGTCAAATTTAAGTTTATTTTAGTCCTGTATTTTTTACTATATTAAGAATGTTGCTCTTATTGATGTTAATATGTATGTGTTTTTATCTCAACAGACTGAAGATGCACATTGTATGTGCGAAACATCTCTCAATAAATGCCTCTTCTGATGTGGTTATCTGCGATTTCCTGAATGGATGTATACCTGCATAGCCTATATACATTATTAATATATATATATATATATATATATTATATATATATATATATATATATATATATATATATATATATATATATATATATATATATATATAATATATATAATATATATATATATATCAGCGAATACCACGGAAATGATAGTCAGGAATCCAAGCGCTTTCGTCTTTATTCAGACATCGTCAAGGAGTTACTAAAGTACAATTGATGAGGAAGGCCTCAGGTACAAACAAGATCAGGAATACCAGATGGTTAATTATCAAAAGGGTAAAAATTAAAGGGATAATCCAGGATTATCGGATATCACACGGTCACAAACTTAACAGATTCTGACCCTAACCGAAATTACAAAGTAACTTTACCGTCCAAAACATGTAAAAACTGAATATATTAATTTTGTTGCTTATATTTATCTACAACTTTTTTCATTATGAAAGCATCAAGTTTAAATAAACCAAGACTTAAATTTAGAACATTTCTATTATTTGACTTGATAAAACAAGATTCAATGTATTCCTTTTAACTGTGTATTACATGGGACTAAGGCTCTTGCTTGACTCCAGTTAATAGGATGGTCTAAATCTCTCATATGTACAAATAATGCATTCGATATTTGCCCAGTTCTCACAGAATATTGATGTTGCTTAAGACGCTGTGAAAGAGATTTCCCGGTCTGTCCGTAATAGACTTTATCACACTATTTTTGCAAGGAAATTTCATATATGCAGCCTGGAAGATCTTTAGGAGAATTTTTGATTACTAAATAAACTCTTGACATTAATATTACTGAAAACAACTTTATTTATGTTAAAAAGCTTGTTTAAAATTCTAGGAATATCTAAAAACCTTTTCATCATAGGGTTAATTTTTAGAATGTTATGCTTACTAAATTCAAGTTTGTCTTTAGTTGAATAAAATGTTTTTCTAGCTCTTTTCCATGCCACATCTACAAAAGTCCTTGGGTATTTAAGTTTCAATGCAATATCATAAATAGTTTTAATTTCAGCGTCAATAAACTGCGGGCTACAGACACGTAAAGCCTTCCCTTAGAAAACATTCAGAAAAAACAGAGAATTTAACATTTTGATGATGATTGGAGTAGTAATGAACAAAAGAGGCAATATTAGTTGATTTTCGAAAGACTGAAAAGGTGAAATTTCTATCATTTCTATGGACAGTTACATCAAGAAAATTCAAATTACAATTTCTTTCTTCCTCTACAGTAAATTTTATAGAAGGGACTAATTATTGAGATTATTAAGGAATTCCTGGAGGTTTTCGTGAAACTGGCCAAATACAGAAGATATCATCCACGTATCTAAACCAAATAACTTTTTGGGGCAAAAATTCTTGGTAAGAGTTTTTGTCTCAAAAAATTCCATGTAAATATTGCTAAGGACAGGAGATAAGGGATTACCCATGGCCATGCCAAACTTTTGTACAAAAAAATTCCCCATTGAAACAAAATTTAATATCTTTGATACATAACCTTATGAGACTAATGAGATTTTCTACACTTAAGGGAATGTCAGGACGCTCTAATTCCTCTTCCAAATATTCAAGTAAGTCATCTACAGGCACTTTTGTAAATAAAGAGACAACATCAAAACTAACCATATTAAAATCATAATTCAAATTTAAACTATTCAATTTGTTTATAAAATCAACATTGTTTTTAACATTCGTGTTAGAAATATTTCCTACCAAAGGAGTAAGAATTTTTACAAGCCATTTAGATAAATTATACGAAACTGAGCCCACTGAACTAATGATTGGTCTGATAGGGTTATTGATTTTATGTGTCTTGACTAAACCATACATGTAAGGTAGGGAGGCGCATTGCGGTGTAAACTGTTTAATTAAATGGTCCAAGCCCTTCAAAATGGATTTAATTTGTTTATTAAAATGGGAGTTAACTGTCTGTGTAGGGTCAGACCTCAGTTTCGTATAAGTATCAGGGTCATTTAGCAATGTCTTTATTTTACTTATATAGTCACTTTTATTCATAATTACCAACGCATTAGATTTATCTGCTTTTGCCACCTTCACTGTTTCGTCTTCTTTAATTTTCTTAAAAGCCTGGAGAAATCTCACGGGTACATTAGGGGGAGAAAGAAATTGTAATTTGAATTTTCTTGATGTAACTGTCCATAGAAATGATAGAAATTTCACCTTTTCAGTCTTTCGAAAATCAACTAATATTGCCTCTTTTGTTCATTACTACTCCAATCACCATCAAAATGTTAAATTCTCTGTTTTTTCTGGGGATGTTCCTAAGGGCTTTACGTGTCTGTAGCCTGCAGTTTATTGACGCTGAATTAAAATATTTATGATATTTGCATTGAAACTTAATACCCAAGGACTTTTGTAGATGTGGCATGGAAAAGAGCTAGAAAAAACATTGTATTTCAACTAATGACAAACTTGAATTTAGTAAGCATAACATTCTAAAATTACCTTATGATGAAAGGTTTTTAGATATTCCTAGAATTTTAAAGCTTTTTAACATAAATGTTGTTTTCAGTAATATTAATGTCAAGAGTTTAGTAATCAAAAATTCTCCTAAAGATCTTCCAGGCTGCATATATGAAATTCCTTGCAAAAAGTGTGATAAAATCTATTACGGACAGACCGGGAAATCTCTTTCACAGCGTCTTAAGCAACATCAATATTCTGTGAGAACTGGGCAAACATACGAATGCATTATTGTACATATGAGAGATTTAGACCATCCTATTAACTGGAGTCAAGCAAGAGCCTTAGTCCCATGTAATGACACAGTTAAAAGGAATATCATTGAATCTTGTTTTATCAAGTCAAATAATAGAAATGTTCTAAATTTAAGTCTTGGTTTATTTAAACTTGATGCTTTCATAATGAAAAAAGTTGTAGATAAATATAAGCACCAAATTAATATATTCAGTTTTTACATGTTTTGGACTGTAAAGATACTTTGTAATTTCGGTTAGGGTCAGAATCTGTTTAAGTTTGTGACCGTGTGATATCCGATAATCCTGGATTATCCCTTTTAATTTTTACCCTTTTGATAATTAACCATCTGGTGTATTTCCTGATCTTGTTTGTACCTGAGGCCTTCCTCATCAATTGTACTTTAGTAGCTCCTTGACGATGTCTGAATAAAGACGAAAGCGCTTGGATTCCTGACTATCATTTCCCGTGGTATTCGCTTATTTATGAAGTCACGTGCATCTACTGTGATTTTTTAAGCATATATATATATATATAATATATATATATATATATCTATATATATATATATATATATATATATATATATATTATATATATCTTGAACGGGTTTTAAGACCAAATGGTACTTGTTTAAACAAAACGAAACAAATTGCTAACATGAAACTACACCTACCCTCGTTCCGTCGCAGAATCTCTCTGGGCGTTGGCTTAAATACAATGTAGGCAAATAAATCCCTGTAGATACTAAAATATATTTCTTATTTCCCAAATTAGCTAACATTAAAATGGAATAAATCAGTTAATAAAAATGGAATAAAATGATCAACTCGACCCATAAGAAACGTTAAACTATCGTTCTCCTCTCCAAAAACATGTTTAAGTAAGTACCCCCATTCCCCCTTATTCTCATTATGTCCAACTCAACCATAACATTTTAATAAGTCAATAAAAGTCTTAGAGAATCCATTTTTCTATATGGTGACTTTGAACCCATCTGAATAAAGAGACCACAATTATTACACCACTTTACCCATAAAAGTTAATAAAAAAGAATGTGTACCGCACTACACTTCTCTTTTTCCAACAAAATGATTATCACTTCAGGTTAACATTTTTCAAAGTTCTTTCTTACGTTACCTTATTCGATGGGTCTGCAACACCTCGCAACACCTCTTCCAGGCGTGTTCCGCACTCTGTCACAAGTAATCAGTGAATCCCACCCTCTTAGCACTTATCCTCCCATCATAAAAGTCATATACCATTCGTTACGAACACACAGGCACGCCCTGTGTTTCATCTAGCAAACACGGGTGTCCCATGCAAAAAGCGTGTGATCTTTGAGGCGTCATCGACCTCAAAGTGCATTGGTCATATTTCCTTTTCATTCCAGGCATCTTCGAGGAATTCAGCACTTGTCTCTAACCAGAAAGAGCTGAGATTAACAATTCACTACTGCCCCTTTAAGTATATATATATATATATATATATATATATATATATATATATATATATATATATATATATATATATATATATATATATATATATATATATATGACTGGTAAAAATGTTCTGTAACAACAGAATTCCATCTAATAAAAGGAGCCCATAAAAACACCCAAAATGTAGAGAGAAAAGTAACTATATTTCAGAGACTGCTGTCTCTCTCTTCAGGTATATGAATGAGAAAAATTTACAGAAAAGGTGGTATTTATACAAGAGATTCGTCCACAAGTAAGCCAATTTAGGTCACCCCCGCTGATAATCTTCCTTTAATCTTCTTAAAGCGTTGGTTGAATGAACACTGCGTCGACGATGTCTGATGTCCAATTCCCTTTTGAGATGTTCATTACCGTGCTTCTCTTTTATTAAGGCCGATTCCATCATTTGACTCTTGTACCGGCAGTTGCTGCTATAAATTACACGTGACATATTCCAGTTTATTCTATGGTTATGTTCATTTATATGGTTGAAAATAGCCGAGTTCTGTTGTCCATACCTAACTGACCGTTTGTGTTGTATTAATCTCTGGGAAGTGATTTACCTGTAAATCCGATGTAAGATTGGTCACAGTCCTGGCATGGGATCTCATATACCCCAGAGTCTTTGGGCGATGTCTTTTGTTGGACGTTAATCAGGGATTTGGCTAAGGTATTTGGGTAGGTAATGCAAAGGGTTGGATTTCCCAAGGGTGTGAGTTACTCTCTTAATCGTCTCCAGGTGGGAATTTTTATTTTATTGTTGGGTGTGTCTCTGGTCTTGTCTTTAGTGGGGGTCGGTAGAAAATTACGTTTGCTTTTTGAATTGCTTTCTCAATTATATGGTCAGGATACTTTAAGATGAAAGTTGCTTGCGAATTAGTTCAAATTCTTTTTCCAGGAAATCTGGGAACAAATTGGTAAGGCTCTTAAAGATAGGTTGCTAGCAATACCTATCTTGATATTATTGTCATGATAGCTAAAGTAGTGAATATATGAAAGTGAGAACGTTGTTGGTTTTCTGATATGGTAAATTTGTATTCTGTCGTGTCTCTGATTATTAAAACATCAAGAAAAGGAATTTTGTTGTCTGTTTCCCATTCAACTTTAAATTTGATGCTGGGCACTAATGCGTTTAATTTTTGAGAGGAATTCATTAAAATTACCCCACTTATTATCCCAAAATGTTAGTATGTCATCCACGTATCTCATCCACAGCATGTTTTTGGGTTTTATTGCATTTATTACTGTAGTTTCAAAGTATTCCATGTACGAGTTGGCTAAAATAGGACTTAAAGGACTACCCATACTACACCCGAATTTTGCTTGTAGAATGATTCCCCGAATGAAAATTACGTTATTAGATGCACATAATTCAACTAACTTTATTATTTTGTCAAGTGCCAAAGGAAATGATCTGAATGGGGGAGGGGGAAATTTTTTTCCCCTAAAAAAACTGAAGAACGTCCTGTACTGGTACTTTTGTGAATAGGGAGTCTACGTCCAGGCTTAAAAGTTTTTATGTTTTGAAGTGGTATATGTGCTTCTCTGAATTTGTGACAAAAGTCTTCCGAATGTTTGATGTGGCTGGGGAGAAAAAGAACCTAAAAAGGAGAAAGGAGGCCAGCTTAACCATTTAGAAATTTTGTAATTGAAAGCTCCGGCGCATGAAACGATGGGTCTGAATAGAAGATTGTCTTTGTGAGTTTTGGGGAAGACCATAAAGTAGGGTAATTTAGGATTAATTACTTTAAATTTCTCTAATAGTTCAATACTCTTTTTGTCTTGGCCAATTAATCTTACTTTCCGAAAAAATTCTGTGGGAACGTTCTGGAGGGGATTTTTCGTCAGTTTTTCGTAAGTATTTGTGTCGCTAAGGAGCTGGTTGATTTTGTCGAGTAGAAGTCTTTGTCCATTATTACAATTTTTGCCGTCTTTGTCGGATCTACTTATTATAACATCTAACTTTTTTTAGCGAGTGGATGGCTATCATGAATCTGCGGGGAACAGTATTTCTTATGAAGGTCAGTTAAAGCATTTAGTAACACTCCTTTTAAACATATCTCTTCACGGCTGTAGTTTTTGTCAGATATGAATTTTATCAAAAGCCACTATGAAGTCTAGGTTGTTTTTTGCGGTCTGGCATAAGGGCAAAGGATAAGCCTAACATTTAAAACTAAATGTTGATTTACAGTAAAGGGGGGTGTTTGGATAAGTTTAAAACTTTGTCTTGTTGTTCAAGTTTTAAAGAGTATTGAACTATTAGAGAAATTTAAAGTAATTAATCCTAAATTACCCTACTTTTATGTGTTCCCAAAACTCACAAAGACAATCTTCCATTCAGACCCATCGTTTCATGCGCCGGAGCTTTCAATTACAAAATTTCTAAATGGTTAGCTGGCCTCCTCTCCTTTTTTAGGCACTTTTTCCTTTTTCTCAGCCACATCAAACATTCGGAAGACTTTTGTCACAAATTCAGAGAAAGCACATATACCACTTCACAACATAAAACTTTTAAGCCTGGACGTAGACTCCCTATTCACAAAAGTACCAGTACAGGACGGTTCTTTCAGTTTTTAAGGGAAAAATTATCCCCCTATTCAGATCATTTCCCTTTGGCACTTGACAAAATAATAAAGTTAGTTGAATTATGTGCATCTAAATAACGTATTTTCATTCGGGGAATCATTCTACACGCAAGAAAAATTCGGGTGTAGTATGGGTAGTCCTTTAAGTCCTATTTATTTTAGCCAACTCTGTACATGGAATACTTTGAAACTACAGTAATAAATGCAATAAAACCCAAAAACATGCTGTGGATGAGATACGTGGATGACATACTAACATTTTGGGATAATAAGTGGGCGGGGTAATTTTAATGAATTCCTCTCAAAATTAAACGCATTAGTGCCAGCATCAAATTTAAAGTTGAATGGGAGACAGACAACAAAATTTCCTTTTCTTGATGTTTTAATAATCAGAGACACGACAGAATACAAATTTACCATATACAGAAAACCAACGTTCTCACTTTTCATATATTCACTACTTTAGCTATCATGACAATAATATCAAGATAGGTGTAGCTAGCAACCTATTTTTTAACAAGAGCCTTACCAATTTGTTCCCAGATTTCCTGGAAAAAGAATTTGAACTAATTCGCAAGCAACTTTCATCTTTAAAGTATCCTGACCATATAATTGAGAAAGCAATTCAAAAAGCAAACGTAATTTTCTACCGACCCCCTAAAGACAAGACCAGAGACACACCCAACAATAAAATAAAAATTCCCCACCTGGAGACGATTAGAGAGTAACTCACACCCTTGGGAAATCCAACCCTTTTGCATTTACCTACCCAAATACCTTAGCCAAATCCCTGATTAACGTCCAACAAAAGACATCGCCCAAAGACTCTGGGGTATATGAGATCCCATGCCAGGACTGTGACCAATCTTACATCGGATTTACAGGTTAAATCACTTCCCCAGAGATTATACAACACAAACGGTCAGTTAGGTATGGACAACAGAACTCGGCTATTTTCAACCATATAAATGAACATAACCATAGAATAAACTGGAATATGTCACGTGTAATTTATAGCAGCAACTGCCGGTACAAGAGTCAAATGATGGAATCGGCCTTATAAAAGAGAAGCAGGTAATGAAACATCTCAAAAGGGAATTGGCGGACATCAGACATCGTCGACGCAGTGTTCATTAACCCACGCTTAAGAAGATTAAAGGAAGATTATCAGCGGGGGGTGACCTAAATTGGCTTACTTGTGGACGAATCTCTTGGTATAAATACCACCTTTTCTGTAAACTTTTCTCATTCATATACCTGAAGAGAGAGACAGCAGTCTCTGATAGTACTTTTCTCTCTACATTTTGGTGTTTTTATGGGCTCCTTTTATTAGATATATATATATATATATATATATATATATATATATATATATATATATATATATATATATATATATATATATAATATACTTAAAAAATGCAGTGGTAATAATGAATAAAAGTGACTATGCAAGTAAAATAATGACATTGCTAAATGATACTGATACTTATACGAACTGAGGTCTGACCCTACACAGACAGTGAACTCCCATTTTAATAATCAAATTAAATCCATTTTGAAGGGCTTGGATCATTTAATTAAACAGTTTACAAAGCAATGCGCCCCTCCCTACCTATATGTATGTATGGTTTAGTCAAGACACATAAAATCAATAACCCTATCAGACCAATCATTAGTTCAGTTGGCTCAGTTATGTATAATTTATCTAAATGGCTTGTAAATAGTCTTACTCCTTTGGTAGGAAACATTTCTAGCGTGAATGTTAAAAATAATGTTGGTTTTATAAACAAATTGAATAGTTTTAAATTTAATTTTGATTTTAAATATGGTTAGTTTGATGTTGTCTCTTTATTTACAAAAGTGCCTGTAGTTACTTACTTGAATATTTGGAGGATGAATTAGAACGTCATGATATTCCCTTACTTAATGTAGCAAACCTTATTAGTCTCATAAGGTTATGCATCAAAGATAGTATAAATTTTTGTTTTAATGGGAATTTTTGTACAAAAGTTTGGCATGGCTATGGGTAATCCCTTATCTCCTGTCCTTAGTAATATTTACATGGAATTTTTTGAGACAAAACTCTTACCAAGAATTTTGCCCCAAAAAGTTATTTGGTTTAGGAGTTCACGAAAATCTCAAGGAATTCTTTAATAATCTCAGTAATTTAGTCCCTTCTATAAAATTTACTGTGAAGGAGAGAAAGAAATTGTAATTTGAATTTTCATGATGTAACTGTCCATAGAAATGATAGAAATTTCAACTAACATTGCCTCTTTTATTCATTACTACTCCAATCACCATCAAAATGTTAAATTCTCTGTTTTTTCTTTTTTCTGGGATGTTCCTAAGGGCTTGACGTGTCTGTAGCCCGCAGTTTATTGGTGCTGAAATTAAAACTATTTATGATATTGCATTGAAACTTAAATACCCAAGGACTTTTGTAGATGTGGCATGGAAAGAGCTAGAAAAACAATTTTATTCAACTAATGACAAAATGAATTTAGTAAGCATAACATTTTAAAATTAACACCCTATGAAGAAAGGTTTTAGATATTCCAAGAATTTTAAAGTTTTTAACATAAATTGTTTGTTTTCAGTATATTAATGTCAAGAGTTTAGTAATAAAAATTCTCCTAAAGATCTTCCAGGCTGCATATATGAAATTCCTTGCAAAAAAAGTTGTGATAAAGTCTATACGAACAGACCGGTAAATCTCTTTCACAACGTCTTAAACAGCATCAATATTCTTGTTGAGAACTGGGCAAAATATCGAATGCATTATTCGTACATATGAGAGATTTATTTATATCCTATTAACTGGAGTCAAGCAAGAGCCATAATCCCATGTAATGACACAGTTAAAAGGAACTATAATTGGAATTCTTGTTTCATCAAAGTCAAATAAGTAGAAATGTTTCCTAAATTTTAAGTTAACTTTGGTTTATTTAAACTTGATCCTGTCATAATGAAAAAGTTGTAGATAAATATAAGCAACAAAATTAATATATTCAGTTTTTACATGTTTTGGACTGTAAAGATACTCTGTAATTTCGGTTAGGGTCAAATCTGTTTAGGTTTGTGACCTTGTGATATCCGATAATCCTGGATTATCTCTTTTAATTTTTACCTTTTGTTTTTTTTACAATAACTATCTGGTATTCTCGATCTTGTTTGTGTACCTGAGACCTTTCTCTCCAATTGTATTTCATTAGCCCCTTGACAATGTCTTAGTAAAGACGAAAGAGCTTGGATTTCTGACTATCATTTCCTGGGATTCGCTTATATATATATATATATATATATATATATATATATTATATATATATATATAATATATATAATATATATATATATATATATATATATATATATATATATATATATATATATATATAATAGTGTGTGTGTGTGTGTGCAAAGTGTGTGTCATGTGTAAACGTTCACAGAAATTAAAATGTCATAAACAAGACTGACTTTAAAAAAGGTGTGCAAGAGAGAGAGAGAGTTGTGTATAAAGAAGGAACAGATATGAAAATACCTGAGGGAGAGCACAAATGCAGCAAATGCAAACGTCAATATTGGAGATGGTGTTTGGCAGTCTGAAACCTCCCTAGGAATCTTCAGTTTCCGGTACAGATATTTGGGGAAAATTTTCGTTTTTAACCTCTTCTGTGTTTACCTATTTGGTTTGTGTAGCTATTGGTTATTCTTTTTTAACTTTTTTTTGTTATTTTTGGTTATTCTGATTTTGAAAGCTGCTCTAATTTGTTCAGTATTATTGTGTTTTGTACCATAGGATACAAAAATATTGCATCAGTTCTTCAGGTTTCATAACCAAAAAGGCATTTGCTAATATTCAGCAAGCGATATATCTGGTACTGTTGGCCAGGCGGCGTTAGCACACGATGTTCCATGCATGACAGGACTAACCATTCCTGTCACTCAGGTTCGGGTTGCCTTAAAAGTAAATGCGTTCCTGCACAAAGCTGGCTAGATATAAAGTAAACAAACGAGTCACCCGCTGATGGACACTTTGCGGTAAATGCATGTCTTGGTAGCTGAGATAAATTACATTTCATTTAAATGAAAAATTTAATAATATTCGTTCTTTCGTATGTTTTTTTTTCTTGTGATTCGGCCTACACCAGTTTTGTCTGTGTAATGAGGGTTTTATTGCAACACAAATAATTTGTGGGCCTAAATAATTTGTATATACAGCGTTTAAAACAAAACTATTACATTTTGTTTATATGTCCTAATGAACAAAAAAGTAATATTAACCTATAACTGTTTGAATAGGTTCTAACGATCTTTTCCTGATCTGTGAAAGGGGGGGAATCCTATAATGTGCAATATGTTTTATTTATAATTATTTGTGTGGTACTAGATTTTCATGATCAATAATGCATTCTTTTACAGTCGCTATGCAAATATATAACTGATCATTTCAGTTATATATTTTCGAAATGTCCATTCGACCTAATTCTGATCCCGTACGGTTGAGAGAGGAATTGTTCACCCTTTAAGAACAAAATTTATATACTCTCAATAAGGAGGTAAAACGAAAAACTACAAATAATGCATTAATATATATTGTTAATATCCGTAATGGGTGGTCGAAAATACTGCTAGTGAGCAAGAGGTTGAAACATAACGTTAACAAATTCTTGGTAGTAGAAAAACACAATTATAGAAAAACAACAGCAAATTTTTATCTATATCAGACTCGGTAAAAGTGGCTTTCTAGCCAGTTTCAGTTCATGAATGCTGTTCACATCCTGATATTTAGTGTAACCCCCAAAAGCTCGGATAACTCAGTTCACACATGATGTTACCAATTACATTTCATTCTAGGCCTATGGGACTCAATTTAAATCATTCATTCGTAAAAAAAAACGACAATCCCAATTTCCTTCTATGGTATATTGGAATTCTCATTCATATTTGTAAAAAATTGTATTTCAGTTTATTGCTTTTAATAGTATTAAAAAGAAAAATTGTTATAAAGCAACATTTAGAAGTTATCGTGCATCCAAACCGCTTATTCCTCAACAGTCAACGTTGCATGCATACCAGCCGTACCGCACACGGCAATGCATTTCACCACCTATTGGTAAAGGGATAGTATTTTTAGTTTGAAGGACATTATAAGTTTATATAAAAAAAAAATTTTTGAAATAATATCTTATTTGGTAAATTAAAACAACTTTCTTTTAACAGAAAGTTCTTTAAGCAGAAGATAATCTGATAACGTTAGGTATGCCATGCCAAACACTACACATCTAACGTTTATATGCGTAAAATAAGTCTCATCACAAACAATACGCTGTTAAGGCGGTTGGTAGGACTGTTTATATCTAAACACAATGGAATATTTCAAAAATGACTCGGATGAAAAACTTAAAAACCTGCATATAATAATTAATTTCCTTTTTCGTTTTATTTTAACATGCTTTAGTTGATTTTTTCTTTTCGTATTATAAAAAATTTCAAACTAATTAAATATATGGACCACAAAGAGAGAAATAAGATCAAAACAATATATTTCATAAAGTGATGCAGTATGAAATATCGTAATTGCTTAGAATAAATCAATCATTAAACCCACATTTAAATTGCATACACAAATTTATACTATACACACACACACACACACACACACATATATATATATATATATATAGTATATATATATATATATATATATATATATATATATATATATATATATATATATATGTATACATATATATATATATATATATATATATATAGATATATATATATATATATGTAGATATATATATATGTATATATATATATATATATATATATAATTTTAAAGGTGAATGTTTGTATGTTTCTCCATTATAGGAATTTGAAAACTCTTGTCAGACCCAGTCAAAATTTGACACGCGGCGCCTATGTGACCTAAGGAAGGTTATAAGTCAAAACCAAATCCTTAACCCTGTTTCAGATATCAGACACAGACAAGTTGACTTAAATTTTCGTTTTTACCAATTCCATTAGGTTTTTCCTTTCAGGCGTTTTAATGGTTAATGGTAACTTTCTCCTGAGACCTCCAGGTTTTTCTTCATGTCATATTTTTTCAGAATTATGATTAACTTGCAACAATAAATCCCCTATAATATAAATTTTTTATCATAATTTACCCGAATTTTTATTATAATTTAGAATGATTATTAATAGAACTCTTTAATATATATAACTTACTGCTTGATTATATAGCTAAATTAGATATTTTTTTCTCTATTAAAAACCATATTTCATAGTAATAAAGCAATGAGCCCAAACCAGCAGGTTTAAAGACTTACTCTTTAAACGCATACATATGCCAGTCGTTTTGTTTTCCTCATTAGCCATGTGTAGTAGTTGCTAGTCAACCCAACGTCCAATATGTACAATAACAATATTCCCTTTCTTTACTAATTCAAATGCAAATTTCTTCGTTAATTTTATCATTTCCTCTTTAGTTTTATCTAAGGAAATCGTAATAACGACTACTTTAGTAGGGAAAAACTCTCTATCACGAGAGAATATATAAGGTTCTAAAGGGTCCACAATAATACAAAGTGTAAAAAGTCCGTGTACTTGTCGTAACTTATTGTTCATTTGGACTGAAGATGAACCCAGGGAAGGGTTCGATAGCTATATGTAAAGTCTTCAAAATTATACACGGACTTTTTACACTTTGTATTATTGTGGACCCTTTAGAACAACGACTACTTTATTACGTAACAGTGGTGTATTTCATCATAAAGTCGGTTTAAATGAGGTTTGTCGGGTGTTTTGGTAACAACACCTCACTGCATATCTAAGGCCGGGTAGGTCCATCTGTCATTGGAAGGGAGACAGACCTTCTCTTCAACCACACACAAACACATAGTCATACCTGAGTGGATTGCAGAAATACAATATTCTTATTTATTGTCTTTGTTCCGTGGAGATTATTTTTATTCTCTTCAGATAGAGGAACATACCTTCCTCTTTCTTTCCTTCCCCTTTATCTTCCCTTTATATTTCCCCTGCCAGTTTCCCCTCCCCCTCCTTGTTCCATTTTTCCTTACCCTCGCCCCATCCCCTCCCGCTCTTCTCCACTTTACTACCTTTACCATTCCCCTTTACATTCCCGCTTCTCCTCTCCCCCTCCCCTCTTCCTACAGGTAGGGGGATAGAAACGGGATGGGGTAGAGGAGGGGAGGGGAAAGGGAGTGAGTACATTTCTATACTCCATTTTACCAAGAAAATATCCTGTATTTACATTAACGCGGAATTTCAAAGCATTTGCCATTTGCCTTCGAAGAAGTTAACAAAGTCCCTCACCCTCACACAGCGAGGGGAGAGCGTGGAGTGTGACTTCTTTCCCCCCACCCCCTTATGCCAGTGTCACACTATGTGGCAACACCGCTGCAAAGGAACCGTATGCAACACCACGCATTGCCTGCATCAGGTCACACATAAGAGGCGAAGTCGACGCTCAGTCTATCTATCCCCAGCTTCCAGCGTAGATAGGGTAACCATCATGTTGTCCAAACTAAAAGTTATTTTTGCATTAGAAGCAGAGGGCTTCCTGAAAGAGTTGTGAACACTTGGTTCACCCATTTAATGGTGAATGAGAAACAAGTAAAAGATTTGAAAAGTTTTATGAGAATATACAGAAATATAATGAAAGGTTTTTGAGTATTACCGAATATTCAAAGCTTCTTTTGATGAGCTGCTGGAAGTGCTGAGGCCTCATATCTCGAAGGAAAATACAAAGTTTCGAAGATCAATATCTGTTTTTGCTAGGGCTATATTGTGCTTTCTGTATTGTGATTATTCAGTTATTTCCATTTTAGTATTAAAGATGAAAAGTTAATAATAGGAATCATAGAAAGCCGGCCTTAGATAATGTTTGTATTATAATTAGTATTATAATTTGTATTACACATGCATACATAATAAACTGTTACTTTTTATAGGAAATACCGAACGTAAATTTTGTCTTACCTTTCTTGCTTCTTTCTGCTGATTCCATATGTGGCCACTTCTCGTACATTATTTCGCCTATTTCAATCCATGCTTTCTCCCTAGAATTCTTATCACAATATTCTTTATCACTCTATTCCCAAAGTGCTGGCCTTGCATTAATGCAATGAATGAATAAATTCAACTCAAACTATCTTAATAGTTTAACAGCAAAGTGGTATAGGGGAGCGCCGGATACGGCGGAGCTGTTTGGTGTTTACCACGTGCATGGAACGTGTGCGTTTGCCCACGACAATCGGCCGGATACGGGAGCAGCACACTAGTGTGACACCTCTCATTGGTTTGTGTGTGATATCACCATATGCGGCACTGCACACGGTTTCGCCGCAGCAGCGACGCCACATAGTGTGATACCGGCCTTAGAGAATGCATAGACCTCGAAAGTCTAAATTCAAGTTGCATTTAGAGGACCTTACGTGGGTCAGTCTCAGTTCCTAGATGCAAATTCACTTGTCTATATCATTAAAAAAAAACGTATGTAATACCGAAGTAGACAAAGTTAATAAGTCATTCTGTGAGGTGAGGTACGAGTAAGATACAGTCTACAGCTTACTAATTTATCTACAAAACTTTTACACTGCCCAATAGCTCATGCAAGCTCAAAGTAGTCCCAACATCTTGACAGATCGAGGAAGGGATTAAATTAAAACACCTCTGTTTCTTCACAAACATAAATTTACATATAAATGGATACAAGAAATTTGAATGGCAATTAAACATACATGACTGGAAGGCTGGTATATCAATTTACAGAATGATAATGCATGAAAAGTGACAATAATGGTAATCTACATAATTGCATAAAAGATGTGCGAGAGAATCTTCATTTC
>NC_087216.1:44525716-44550632 GCF_015104395.2 Macrobrachium nipponense | reverse complement strand
AGAATCTTCATTTCTCTGGCTTGCATGGTTTTTCCTCCTGCATTAGTCATCACAGGAGATAGGGGATTTTGATGGTAGGCCCTTCACGTGGACACTACAGGACTCCCCCCACCCAAGGAGAGGCATACATCTGTGGGCCAGTGTCTGGTATGTATGCAGGATTCAATCAGTCAATTGAAACCCATGTTGTTCTCCCATCTACTGTCATGTGGTAGGCCTTCAGTCATCTCTAGAGTATGTATTGTGGGGGCATTGTTGGATTTCTATGCTCTTGAAAGATATCTGCTGGCAACATCAATGGTTAACCATACAGGACTTCTGCTGGAGATGCACTGAACACTGTGAGCAGTGTCACTCACAGTCCCAGTAGGACCCACAGCAGTTCTGGCAGTGAGTAATATTTTGAACAATAGGTGCATCCTCTCAATGATTGCATTGGCTTTGGGGTTGTAGGCCATAGTAAGCGCTGTTTTCGTCCCAAGACTGTTAGCAAGGGTATTCCAGGATGGATGTGAAGCTGGCACTCCTATTGGTGGTGATGACCTGGGGGCTCTATGTCTACTGACCCAATCAACAAGGGATTTAAAGCAGCTCTGCCATCTGCCATTGTATTAGTATTTCTTCTGGCCTCCTGGCATTCGTCTATTAGGATAAACAGAGATTTGTGCCCCTTTGAGGTGGGTAGTGGTCCCACTATGTCGACGTGTATTTGGGCTAGTCGGCAGTTTGTTGTCTCATGACTTTTGACATCTGTCATGGGATACACTCTATTGTCCACATCTTAACGTCTCTTCTCATCCCCCCACCAGAAGCACCACTCTGCCGTGGTTCGGTTGGTTTATTGGCCCAATGAATGGAATAGTTTGTGGGTGAGAGTGAAGGCTCTCCTCCTTCTCAGTCCCTCTGGCAAGTTTGGGAGAGGTTGTTCCACTGTTGATTGACAGGTTGCTCTGTATGATGGCAGGATTGATCCGCCGCAGTCGCCATAGGTCCGTATCATCCTTCAGTGCTTCCACTATCTCAGGATAGGATATTTCAAGCTGAATGGTGTTAATGCATCCACCATGATGTTTGCTTAACCCTGCAGTAACTTGATGGTGCAGGAGTGCTTGGGTAACACTGACAAATGTTGTTGTCGCGCTGACCATGTGTCTGCTGACTTTGTGAAGGCGTTCATTATGTTTGGTGGTCTGTCTGCATCATGAACTGTCATCCCTCGAGCATGTGGCAGAAGTGGTAGACTAATTTGTGCACTGCGAGGAGCTCCCTATCAAATGTTAAATACTTCTGCACTGCTGCAGTTAGCATAGAAGGTCAGTGTCCTGCTTGAGTATGGCAGCCATCGCTGTATTGTTGCATCAGTTGTCAGAGTGAAGGGCCTATGGGGTAAAGGAAACATTTGTGTTGTTTCAGAGGTTATTGCTTCTTCCACTAAAATAAATTATTTATCTTGATTTTTTGCCCAATTTAATTTCCTTTAATTTCCTTTAAAAAATTCATATATGGAGCAAATTATCTTTGCAATGTTTGGTATGAATTGGTGGTAATAATTTGTTAAACCTGAATTCCTGCACTGGTTGTCATTACTTTTGGTAAAATTTGTTCTTGGATAAGCCGGATTCCTGCAAATAATCATTTTATACAATTATATGTATGTAGATACACACACACTGTACTTGTATACACATATTAAGGAAATTCATAATTAAAACTGGAAGAGCATAAAATAAGGACGATGGTACGGTCTAAGAGAGAGAGAGAGAGAGAGAGAGAGAGAGAGGAAAGTTGGAAAAATATTGCTTCTCTCTCCTATATAAAAATTACCTTAATTTAGCTCTATTATCAAACTCCATACAGACAGATTCGCTTCACTATGTTTGCGCTGCCACTGAAGTGTAAACTAGAAAGAGAGGGACACAGAGTAAGAGGGTGGTCGAAAAAGAGAATATACATATAGCTTTTATCTCGTATATTACATACACAAATATTAACTTTAAAAACTTCATTATCAAACGACATATAAAAAGGGTTGCTTCACTATCTGTGCTCTCTTATTGGGTTTACAAAATTTGGAGAACTACGGGGTAATCCTTCGCGGAAATCGTAGTTAAATGACTTAACTATACTTCTACCTGTTTTCTCTAACCATCACTGGTTGTACAGGCTTATGGATAATTGCAGAGGAAATCCGGTTTCGTTCATTGTTGCTAAATTTGATATCTCACACGATAGTCCGAGAATGATTTTTCCAATGGAAGTTTTATATTCGACAATAACCAAATGTTTTACAACTTGGTTCGAAGGTGTTTAAAACTACATTTCATTCAGTTTCGTTGTATCTAGCTATCATTGATTACGAAGATTGATATATCATTTGTGCAAAAACGTGTAATACAATAGGTGTGTCTTCATGACATCTGTTGATGCTTAGTTATTTACTAAGATTCCATTGAAACCTAGATAAACTTTAATTTTTGCCTGCCTCTCTTACGATACATCTTATGAAAGTCGCATTTCATCCAATTTTATATGAATACTATTTCTGTGGCATTCAGGTTCCCAGATTATAAGCTTAGCCGTACACCCACACATACCGTATTCAAAATTCTAGTGGTGCTATTTCACTACACTAGGTTTTTTTTATCTCAGTCATGTTTCTCATATCAGTATTAATTTGCTAATTATAAGCGGTAATTAAAAAGTATGAACATTTTGTTAAAGCCTGGGCTACACACATTCACTGCACTGATGTCATATTACTGAAATTCACAAGCAAAACTTGATATCCGGTAGAAAGAATCTGGACTTTTTACCTCATGCAAAAGTCAAAATTCCTCATGTTTACTCTTGGCAATGTGTTACTCACAGCAGTAAACAGAGAATATAAAAGTAAACAGAATATATTAAACATTCCGCTTAAATTGAAATTTTATTCGTTTGTATCTTCCTATAAGATAAAAAGAATTACATCTACAAGGCTACAATATCATTATTAATGAAATAAAACTTTTTGGTAGAGATATCTAAAAAATACATTTATTAATTTCATTATTAAAAAAAACTACTTCACATGAGGTAACGGGTCTTGAAAAAAAAGTAATAGATTGGCATTGGAAATTCTAATTTAATTTAACGAAACGAGTTGCCATCCTCGGTTCTTCTACACGTATTTGCTTGAAAAATTCTGCAGCAGTTTAAATCCACTCAGATCTTTCGCCACTTTTTGTTACAGAAGAGGCCATTACTGATAAGAAATTATATAACACTCAAGTAAATAAGCAAACAGTTCTAGGGCAAGCCTTAATTTAGTTTCATAAATCACTGGAAATAGAGCACAAGACTTGACATACTGTATTTCCTCTAATGGTTTCAAATTTACACAATTTACAAATAAATTCGCCAAGTTTCAAACGCATGATTTACGATTTTTTTTTTCAAGAAGAATCTTTTGCCAAGCAGATTTCACATCCATATTCCCACGCAAAAAGACAAAAACTAATTACCATCGTCATGTTCGTTTTCTTTTTCCAAGCATACGCAAGGTAAAGGTGTATATTTACTCTGCTTTTGTTAATACTAATTAGGGCAAACAGTCGCTCCTCAAAGGAGCTAAAGGAAAGAAAGAAAGGCTTCGTATTCCCCTCTCTTCCTTTTCTTGTTGCTCGCAAGGCGACAAGAAAGGTTTTTTTTTTTTTTTTTGTATTTATATATAATACAAACGTTGTTCTTTGTTTGCCATTTACCTGAAAGTGTTTCCACGTCCCAAAAGAGTTAATGAGTTTTCAACCAAGACACAAATACGTTGTAAAGGCCTTTTCTCAACCTGAGTTATGCATTCAGTGCTCCACTAAAAATGAAGCTAATTAGCTGGATACTAGACAGAATTAAAGAATTTTTTAAGAGGTAAATTTTAATTAAGCATCTTGAAAATAGGAGCGAAAATTGGATTGAAAATCGTAAAATGTTTTACTTAAATTTAGGAAATAAAATGAAATCTGTGAAATCTTTATTTGTTTAGCCTTAACCGCTAATGAGAAGGTTCCATATATGTGCCATTAAAAAGAAAACACTTATAAAACTTTTAAATACAAAAGTTTTTTATTAAACTGAAAATTTATAATTGAAATTCACAATCTCAGGGAAATTTACTGTAACTTGAAAAAACACAGTTTAATTCATTCTTGAATTAATTAAGTAAAATTAAATCAAAATGAATTTATCAAAAAAAAAAAATTAAGAAAATTAATCAAGGAATTAAATTATTCAATTGAAACTCTAAGTGCCAGGTAATAAATAAAATTTGGATATTAATTCACAAATGCTAAACAACACTAAAACTTGAAAAGAATTCTAAGCACATTTCTTACTTTCCAGCCCTTAAAGGCTTTTGGTCTTTTTAATTGATTCTTGCACCTCTCCATTCCACCACCATTTCTCTCGATATATATATATATATATATATATATATATATATATATATATAATATATATATATATATATATATATATATATATATATGGCAGATATGGACTGTCGAGAGGAGAAAAATGGTGGTGGAATGGAGAGTTGCAAGAATCAATTAAAAGAAACCAAAAGCATTTAAGGGCTGGAAAGTAAGGCATCCACAGGGTGCAGAGGTAAGGTACAGAGAAGAGGATAGAGAGGCGAGAAGGAAGGTAGGTGTGGTTATTGGAAGGGCAGTATAGCTGCTGAATGAAAGACTAGGGATAATAAAAGAAGAAAAGGATATCTATAAGATTTCAAACTTGAGGAAAAGACAGAGACAGGATGTGGGTAAATTAGATGCCCTTAGGATAGTGATGAAAATAAATGCATACAGTGCACTGTGCTATGACTTTGTTATTATTAAAAGTTATGTGAAAAGGAAGAAATGCCAAGGGACTGGGAGGAGAGTCTAATAGTATATGTATATATACAAGCAGAAGGGAGATATTATGGATTGTGGCAACTACAGGGAAATTAAACTAACAGAGCATGGATTGAGTTTTATAGAGAGTATAATATGAGAGATTAAGAGAGATTGTAATGATCGGGAAACAGCAGTATGAATTCATGAGAGGAAGAGGGACGGTGGATACCATCTTCATAGTAAGACAGCTACAAGAAAAGAAGCTAGAGAAAAACCAGGAGCTCTATTGTGCATTTATAGAAAGCATGCAATAAGAGTCCCAAGAGAAGTGATTTTTGGTGTTTAAGGAAAAGGAAAGTCCCAGAAAAGTTTGTTAGGTTGGTCAATATGATATATAAAAGAACGGGCACAAAAGTGATAACAGCAGTTGGGGAAACAGAAAACTTTGAAGTTAGTGTCGGATTACACCAGGGGTCAGCATTAAGCCCATTTTTGTTTGTGCTGGTCATGGATGTGTTGAGTGAAGAAATCAGGAATGAAGAGCTGTGGAAGTTGTTGTACACTGATGATGTAGTGATTACTGCTGAAAATGAGGAGGACCTACAGAGAACGGTTGGAAAGTGGCAGAAGTCTTTAGAAAGGGGTGGTTTAAAGGTGAATGTGAATAAAACAGAGGTTTTGCTGAGCAGTAGGGAAGATGGAGACAGAATAGTAATACAAGAAAGAAGAGGCTTGAATATAAAACAGGCTGAAAAGTTTAGATACATAGGATCTACTTTAAGCCAAGAGGGAGGATGTGAGGCTGAAGTTGACAGTAGTATAAAAGCTGTATGGGGGAAGTGGAGAGAGGTAGCTGGAGTGGTATGTGATAAGAAAATGCCAATCAAGATGAAAGTCAAGATGTATAGCACAGTGATAAGACCAGTGTTAATGTATGGAGCAGAAACATGGGATCTAAGAAGAAAAGAGGATGTGAAGCTTGAGAGAACAGATATGAGAATGCTGAGGTTGATTATTGGAATACCACTGCTTCATAGATTGGAAAATGATGAAATAAGAAGGGCAGGCTTAGTAAAGATTACAGAGGTGATAAGAGAGTCATGTGACAAGGAATATATGGAGAGAAGACGTTTGGTGGAGGATGATGTCTTTGATAGAAAGCAGTGGAGAAGGCGCATCAGGCAACCGACCCCTTAATGTAGGGAAAAAGGTGTGAAAGAAAACAATATATATATATATATATATATATATATATATATATATATATATGTGTGTGTGTGTGTGTGTGTGTGTGTGTGTGTGTGTGTGGGTGTGTGTGTGTCACAGTTATTTAAAACGATACGTGTTACATGTTAGTATTTGCGTACATCCTTTAACCTTTAGTTAATTTACATTGAAATAAGGAGCTAACATACGCCATATTTGTTTCATCTCAGGTTTTTCCAGTTTAAAGCTATTCCTGGAAATTAAGGGCGAGTGAATATGAACTCCGATTCCTATAAGGGATAAAAGCCAAATGTCAATTCCTTGGAAATAGTTCTTTGTCAATGAAAACTCGGATATATTTTTTTTCTTTTTTATGATTAAATACAATTTATCTGTCAAATACCTCGTGGTATGCACTTAATCATACAGATACTATATAGTTAATTTACATATTTCAATGAAGAGGATTTTATTACGCAGCACAAAAACCTCTGATATATATGACAAAACTAAATAGACATTTGTATGGTATTTGTATTCGGTTAAGAAAACGGCGATAACAACCTCAGATCAGAAGGCCATTTAATCAATATATAATTGTTTTCGGAATAATTAATGTATTTTCATTATCAATATTCGTTCTTACGCATTCCATTTACTCATCAGGTATCATTTCCCTCTGTCCATGTCAATTGTTATTTTGTATTTATTTATTGTTAATTTGTCTGTTACATTCTTCGGAAAGAAGCCTTTACATATATGAAACTGATCGTTAGAGTGCGAAACAAATAACTGATTTTACATTACATAAATCTATTCTATTTACACGAAAAAGTGAATTGAGAAATTGAGAAATACAAATTTTGTAAAAATTTTATTGTAAATTAGAAATCCAAAAGCCAAAAATAATGAGTTAAAAAAAGGATAAATTGGTTATAATAGTATATATTCTTCTAAGAATGTTTTAGAGAGAGAAACGCAAATGCTAGAAATAACGATTGAAACGAAGATGAACAAATATTTTATTTTTGAATAACTGAATAGAAAATTGTTCAATAGCATAATGGAATAACCAAACTAACGGCTTAAAAAAGTAGTTGAAACTACAGCCGAAAGAGTTTTGTTTATTCGAATTACACTTCGCAATTCATCACAAAGAATGGATATGAAGATATCGTTGTTGTAAGGAATAAAAATACTACGGAAATGAAGGGCACAAAAGGTTTTTAAAGGACGGTTCAGAAAATAAAAATAGCCTTAAACCTCACTTCAAATTGAAAATCAGTTCACAAACTCTCCACTGGGAACTTCTGTCTTGTGGTACTGTGCATTAGACTACCATGTCTTTGAGACTTTTTTTAGGTGATCGTTACCAGGTATTACTGCTTGACATTCCTTTAATCCATTTAATCAAGTGATTCAACAAAAGGCAATAGACGAGAAAGTATATCAGTAAAGGTGCACGATAGATTTCGACTGAGGAAGTGTGAATGATAATGAACTGAGACACAAGAGGCGGCACGACTACACAGTGAGTCTATAACAGGGGTTTTAAGAATCTTGAACGTAAAAGTAACAATATTGTTTGCAGTATGCGAGGCCGTACCATGAACAGCTAATGATAACGCCAATAAAGAAATGAGAAAAAGGTTGTGAAAGAAATGTAGGAGTTGATACATCACCACCACATAAAGTTATTTTAGGCGGTAAAATAACAAAAAAGACGAAAGTTACAGAGGTGGTGAAGCTCAGAAGGCATAGAAAAATATATTTGTGTGTAGACATTACGTAAACCTAATACACTTCTCACTTTTCGTGTAGTCCTGTGTACTTATTCTTAATTTGTGTTCATGCAGGCTAGATAAATATTCTGAGAGAGAGAGAGAGTTATTATTTACACAGCGCATGTAAAATTAGTCGTAATATCGCCAAGGCGTTTCGGTGGAATTAAGAAACGCGAGTCCTGTTCTGGTCCAAATTCTTTGTAATCTTGATGAGATTATTTGTCCGAACTCAATGTTCTCGGTGAATAGATTATAATTCACAGAAGATCAAATTACTACCCACCAAGATAATAATTTTTTTATGAAATAAACTTAGTGCCTTGCGCCTCCCTTACCTTTGATTATCGAACAGAAGATGAAATTATATCATGAAGTCTATGTGAACTGCATAAAGTCAGAAAAGAAAAGAGTAGTTTTTTTTTTTTACTGATGATGTCATCTTGTCATTATAACACGGTATACACTGAATCTAATACCTTAAGAAATAATATTCATGAATAATTCCAATTACCTTTCTGTTAATTATTGTATCCAGCATTGATCATGTCCTTTGTTCATTTTATTTTTTTTTCGTGTTTCATGAAGGGTCATGACAATTTATGGAATTCGGAGTTACAACCTTCAAAGGAAGGTCACGGTGAGGGGATGAGGGTTTCATTTAATGAGAATGAGGAATGTGCTAAGGCTTAAGACAAAGAGAAAAATTGTAAATATTGTTCATTTGAATGAAGATGGAAGTTGAAAAATAATAGATTGATTACATGGCTCAGAGAGAAAATAATGAATTTTCTAAGAAAGAGAAGCATATGAATAATAGAGAGAGAGAGATAAGGGGGGGAGGGGTTATACTTTATAGTAAATTATGGGTTACCATTTAAAATTCCAGGAATGGTAAAGAAAAGGCCATAAAGAATAAAATCAGTTAGCCATAAAACCTAAATCTCACCAGTGCGATTGATCACTGAGGTTTCAGGTGAAGAGCAGGATAGATGGAAGACCTTCGATAACGGAAAACTTATTCTTAACAGGGAATTTTTTCTTAATTACTATCCAAGAGTACTCTAAACAAACATAGAATGACGTGATAATGGAATACATTAGAACAAAGATATATAAAGACTGTATCTTCAACAAATTAGGAACTTTCAACTTATGCTCATGTTGGCAGAGAGGTGACAGAGCTGTTGTTTTAATAAGCTGATTGGACTTTTAGTTTGGAATGTCAAGACATTTAAATAAACACTGTCAGCTTGCAAAAGTAAACTCCACGAACTTGATGTAGTCCAAAATACAGGTTTACCTATTTGCTCTGGGGCTTTTCCAACATCCCCCATCGAGTGTCTTTATGTGGATACGCACCAACTTCCACTTGATTTACGACGTGAAGAATTAGGCCTCCGATACTTGATGAGGATTAAAAGTAATGCTAGCAATCCATCAAATAAAGTTATTAATCAACTTGATGCTAGCAAATTCAAGCCAAGATCTGTTCCATTCCAGATCCGGCTAAATGCATCTGTAAATGAAAATTCTATACTGACTCAGAATGTTCATGAATTGGCCCCTTCCAAAATTCCACCTTGGTTCATACCAAAAGCTGAACTGTGCAAGAAAAATATAGTAAAAAAGAACACCCCTAATGAAGAAATAAAGTAACTGTTTTTAGAACATGATGGAGTTCATAATAACGACTATAAAATTATACAGATGGCTCAAAGTCAAGCGAGGGAGTAGGTTTAGCTGTGGTCACTGATAATTTTGGTAATGTTGCAAAGCTACCTCCAGCTACTTCAGTATGTACAGCTGAACTATCTGCTATTGTAAAAGCCCTAGATATAGCATATCATTCAAATAAGAAGGCTTGTGTCATATACTCAGACTGTAAAAGTGCTCTGGAAAGCCTGAATAGTTATAATTCTTCCCATCCTTTAGTACAAAAGGCTCAGGCGTGGCTGTTTCGCATTTCGTGTAGGCGTAAAACAGTACGTTTTTGTTGGATTCCTGGTCATGTTGGGATCCCAGGTAAAGAAGAAGCAGACGAGAAGCAAAGAGTGCCTGTTCCCAAGGAGAATTTGATACAAATAGAGTCCCCCATTTTGATATGAAAATCTGTATTCGTAACTATATACTAAGAAAATGGCAGGAGCGATGGTCATCTCCCCTTCTTGCTAATAATAAGAAGTTAAAAACAATTAGACCTCAAGTAGGAATTTGGCAATCATCCTATCAAAGCGACAGGAGGACTGAAAGATTGGTCACTGCCGAATGACACACAGTTTTCTTCTTGATGGTGGTAGTGCTCCAGTGTGTGTTCACTGTGATAGCCCTTGACAGTTGAGCACATTCTGGTTCACTGCACCAGGTATGTAAATGAGAGGCGGATGTACCATCTAGATGGTAAAACTATATCTGAAATTTTAGGAGACAACATCGATGTTGGCCCTGTTATGAGATTTTTAAAGGCTTGTGGATTTTATAAGAATGTCTAGTAATTTTATATAGATATAATTATTAATTATTTTATTATTTTTTATTTTTATCATAAATGGCCATTTAACTTTTAATCCAATTAGAAATTTAATCTCCATTTTACCGTTTTAAACATTGATCATCAGAGTATCTATTTTAAACTCTTTATTTATATAGTTCCCATTGAACTCATTATTTATATTTCCATATGTATTCAATATCACTATAGCGCTGAATGACTATGGGTCCCAGTTCTTGGCTTTATGCCAAAATCACTCTCTCTCTCTCTCTCTCTCTCTCTCTCTCTCTCTCTCTCTCTCTCTCTCTCTCTCTCTCTCTCTCTCTCCGTAAATTAATTACTTTATCCAAGAAGTAACTATTTGGCTTTTCTTCTCTAATGAAATAAGGAACTTTTTTCAATTAATGCGCTAAAAGGATCTTTCTTCTTTTTCACTTAAGAGCCATTAAGTTTAAAGTGGTAGCTCACTGGCCATTTTGCCTGGAACCTCAAACTTTTCTTAGAATAAACGGGAATCGATCTCTTTAGAAAGCTGAAATAGCTCCTGAGAGATATTCCTCCAACGCTGATTTACTTATAATTTGTTTTAAACTTGAAATTCTATTTTGACGTCAAATACTGGTGTAAGGGATATAATTTTTTTCTGTAGTGTAATGCTCCAATTTAATAACCTGTGAGAAATTATGCAAACGAGGGACGCTTGTATGGTTATGACATTTTGCATTTAGATTTCATACATAATTCGTTACTTTCTTATTCACAGGAATATTTTTATCCCGTGCAGCTACTATCTTCCTTTTTTTTTTATCAATATGAGTGAAATCCAACTCATTGCGAGGGAATTTCCTAAAAGCTTTGACTTTTAAAACGTCTGTAGAACTAACAACGTTGCTTCAGTCTGTGGTGTCAGCACTAAGCGTCCAAGACGAAGACTTGTGTTCATCGAGTAGCCCACATCCAGATGTTTGCCATCAGCAGTCATTGTAGAGGAAATTACCTCGGGGCCCATGTTCACTCTCACCTCTACCACAAGCACTCAAGGTAATGGCCTTCTCATGCTTTTTTAGGGCTTCCCCCCATATCTTTACCCAACCCCCACCTTCCATTCTTGGGTGCTGGTTAAATCGCGATATGTGGTTACGATATTTAGTGCTAAAGGGAGTTTATTTCCCATTTTTATCGAGGATAATGATTCTCATAAGAGAAGACTGGAAATACTTTATATTAACTCTAAAACGTTACTTTACTAAACAAGCACATCTGGTGAAGGAAACTTGTAAGTTTACTTTTGCGTTCTTATATGTGTGTGCGTGTGTGTGTCTGTGTGTGTGTTTTAGGAGAGAAAGTACTGATGAGGATAAAATTCTTCGCTAATGGGGTCATGAGTGAGGCTGCTTTGATTTTTTTTCTACAATGATCTTTTTTTTTATACGACTTTATGTCATCATTAGTTAATAGGAAACTTTATCAGTTGTAGTTAGTTCGAAATAGGGAAAATATTTCAGCGGATACCTTACCATCTTTATCTCTTTGTGGAAACTCTCTACATTACATAGAATCGTGTGTTCATACAGATCATGTTTGTTTGATTTTAGATAATTATCTGAAGGGACATTATCGCATTCTTCTGTGTTTCCTATCTGTGCCTGTTTGTGTGTAACCACTCTTCTTATTACTTAAAAATCATCATAAATATACTTTTCACGTGATGTTCCAAGACTCCAAGATTTCATTGTCTCATTCCTGTTTGGATTACTTGAGAGGAGGATTGCTGACCGTCGTTATTTCCTCGACGGTTTTCTGGTGTTTATGTCATTTGTGGGGAATAAACTGTCCTCGCACTGTTAGAAGAAACTGACAATATAATTCTTTTTTATACTCTGATGTATCCTCTTAGTACATATGAATCTTTATTCGTATTTATGTTTTTGTCTACCTTTATCATGCAGACGCGACTATCTTCTCCGAAAAATCTCTATTCATGGACAAGCCTCTTAATGAATAAAAATATAACGTGCGATAAATGCATATAAAATAACAAATGATACTATAGCTGTCAGAAGGATACTCGTCCGCTAGGAAGGGAAATCACACTCGATTTGAAATTAATTACAATTCAACCAGGCAAAGGGAGTGAACATGAACAGAAAAATGAATGAATGTTGGTAAGTCGCCGCTCTAATTCTGAAATCCTATTAAGGCGAGGCTCAACTTCTTTTTGTATTCTCAGCAAAGCTTGTTGGCTTAAGGTTAAAGTTCTTTCACGTTCAATTAAAATTAAATATGACCAACTAGCAATTAGACGTGCTTCATATTCAATATAATCATATTCCATATCGTGTTATTTCATCTCTCTCTCTCTCTCTCTCTCTCTCTCTCTCTCTCTCTCTCTCTCTCTCTCTCTCTCTCTTTCCTTTCACGTATAAATGCAAACACACATATATATTGGAGAATATAGATAATTTAAACGTGTTATAAACAATTCGTCGACGTTTCCTCAAATCATCGAATCGGCAAAATTCTTATTTTGAGTGAATCGCCTTCAAAGATTTCTCTCGTTTCAAATAATCTTTTTATTTTATCAAGTAATTTAGTCGGTAAACGTTTTATTTTTGTCAGTTGAAAATTTTAAGAACTTCTCTTACAAACAATTTTTTTAATTCATAAATATTTCTTAATAATGTTTATCAAAGACATTCATCAGTTTGTAAAAACTAACTGGCTCACAGTGTTAACGATTCAACATCTATTCGTCACTTTGCGGTGACATTGTTATTTGAAATACTCTATATTCGGCACACACCTATCCAAAGGTGCGAATTTTTTTTTCATATAAATACGTACAATTTAGGCTGAGATTGTAAGATATATATTACCACTGACGGGGTGAAAATATCTCCTGCCTTTTCATTGCCATATCAATACTGTAATGCATTGAGTCTCCTTCACATTGACCATGACCTGTTTCAAAAAAAGTACACAGAGATTCGCTTTATTGAAATTGAACTCTGCAAAAAAAGAAAAGAAAAAAAAACAAAAACATAGCTTGCAGGATGGAATTCTGGTTTTGTTCAGTATATCAATCACAAAAAAAGTCAACATTAGTATACTTTGAATTCTTGTCTGATTCTGCTAGCCAGCTTCTGATGCAAGAAGCAATTTCATTTGCTCCTCGTTTAGCAATCCCTTCATACCAAAAGAAACAAGAACCTTCTGAATTCCATAAATTATATATGGTAAAATTATAGAATGATAGCTTTCTTTTGTAAAAGAGTTCATTGCGGAAAAATTTAGGCAAATATAATACTTGTCCCAGATCGAAATTCGTAGCAATTAGTTCATTATTCGACTTATCCAACTCACTTTTTGTTTTCTTCATTTCCTTTCTCATCTTTATTTCCTTTCCGGAACTCTTCACACACACCACACCGGTCCTTTTTGGTCACAAGAAATTTTAACTTTTGAGTCTTGAATATCTTTCTGTAAAAAAGGAAAGCTACTTAATTTCCAATGTTGTCTGCGTTATAAAATTTGATAGATAAATATTGTTGGATGGAGCTTCTACGTCAATATGTGACTCCATCCTTGGGAATCTATGAATGTGCTTTATCACTTTTAGTTTAAGTCTTTCATCCTTTTCTTCTATTTCTTCCTTCTACCTCTACCACCCTCTTCTTGCACAGTTCCATCTGATGACAGTTCTTTCATTGCTGTCCTAATTTGCCTTTCACTTATACTTAGTATGTTTAAAAACAGCACTATACACACCCGTTATTTTCTACCGTCCGATTTTGGTTTTACGACTCAGTATCCTAGCTGTATCATCCTTGGTGTCAGTAGCTGGAACATGTCAACATAACCATTCCCTTTGCTGTCTAACACTCCTTAAATCATAAAAGCCACTGAGACTGGTATGTCTTTCTCCATCTGTTGTTTCATTACAGCACAGATCTCTACCATTGCACATTTTTTTTAACCATCGTGGCTTCCGGTTTCTTCATTGCTGGTCTCTCTCTTACATTGTACACTAATGTATGCATAACCAGAGCTACCATTTTCTTTGCACAATTTACGAAGCCTTCCTTTTTCTGGAAAGTTATCCCTTTTTAATGACGACATTCCACTTGGTTGTTTTGCAAACCTATCAACTTCAAACTGTTCAAGAAAGGTTACACAAACTGAATCATGAAAAATTTTTTTTCTAAAATATTCTCGTATTTTGCACACGCTTTATCACAATTCTTACTTATTATCACACTGATTTTTGTAACTGACGTTGTTCTGAAAATGAGAAAAAACAAAGTAGCTTTAGACATTTGGATCTTGCACAAGCTGGAAACACATCACTCATACAACCTTCACTGTCACATAATTATACAAGTTTTTGATATTTCATCCTCAGGTATGAGGTCATCACTGTTCGGCACAGACATTGGATCACTGATCGAATTACACTATGAACCAAGTATATCGGAAACATCCATGGAAACATTCTCAAGATTCTTTTTGATGGTAGTGAGTGGCTTATCAGAATTATCAGAATCGTAGTCGTATGGGGCATATTTCTTGGCCAATTTTGACAAAAGTATATTATCGTCACTTTCTGCGGCAGACATGCTGGACTCCTTTCCTTGATCAAGGAAAACTCCTCTCCGCCATTTATTTTCTAGTTTCCACCACATTTTGATTGGGAGTCCAATTCTCATATTTATCTCTCTCTCTCGCTCTCTCTATATATGTGTGTATATATATATATATTATATATATATAGTATATATATATATATATATATATATATATATATATATTACTTACGTGCGTGGGCTGTGTGAAGTTTAAGTTTATCATTAATCTAAAATTAACTGACATCTGACAAGAATGGGGGTCACGCAAGTAATAAAGAGAAAAGAAAGAAAAAAAAGTTTTAAAACTGATGGATTCATGTGAAAAATGCAAAGTTACACTTGACTAATATTATTATTATGTAGATCAGAAAAGTTACAGGAGGTAGCACTGAGGTTATGTTAATTTACAAAGCAATTTGTGCCACTTTGAATCCCCAGTAAAATATAAATACCTTTTACCGAAATGAGACCCTTGCACAGTTATGGCAAATCATACAAAAAAATGGTATCAGCAGCTCTTCATTCTTGATACTTTGGGATTCGGGATAGGTGATTGACACTCTGGCACCTGGAATGCATGACATTTGGTGCACAACTTCTTCGGTCGCCTAATTCTGCAAATTAAGGATGCACTGTAATTCTCGATCGAAAAACGTGATTAATATAATTGGGATTTTGCGTAAGGCAGAGAATGTAAGTCACTTAACACTGTTATGAGTTAGTAATATAAATGAACACTTCTAGTTACAAGTCACAAATATTTCCTCACTTCACTTCTTCTCTGAAGGAGATGCAAGGGGGATTTGAGTTATATACTATATGAGAGCAGACAGTAATTAAGGAAGTAAAAGAATGGTGCGCTGTGCAAATTCAAATCCAGTCGTACCTGGTTTGTGACAAATCGTGTCTTGAGTAGAGTGCCTGGCATGGGGAAAAGGAGCTAGGGGAGAGAATATCTCAACCCCCAGATAGTGATAAGGAGGTCTTCATGACCTGTCTGTTCAGAACTGCGTCTGCTAGGTGAATGGCGATTGGAGAGAGACTTTTCTGCTCTCTCCCTCTTTCTCCCTTTTGTCTATTGTTTTCACATCTAGGAGCTAGGTATTTTTGGGGTTGGTCTGGAATGAAATTTGTAGGTCAGCACCAGGTGTAGAAAAATAGGACAATGGGAGTCATTTAGCTATACGAGAGGCAGAGTTTTTTGGTGGGCAGAGCAAAGTAGGATAAGCACATTGTCCAATTGTTAATTATCAGGGAAAGTGGAAGACACAGCTTCTACGAGTTGATGTGGGTGGTCCAGATTCTCATGGGGAGTGAAGGAAAAATATTGTACTTATTTTATGTGATTTATTAATGCTGATAATAGCTTCAACATGCATCTTGTGTATGCATGTTAGAGCTCCCCACAGAAAGACATTTTACGCCTTTTTCAGGTGTAAATGTCTTAGCAAGCTCGAAGAATTAAGAAATCTTACTCTCTCTCTCTCTTTCTCTCTCTCTCTCTCTTACAGCTTTACGTCCCATTACTTATGGTTAAATTGAATCTAGGTTCACCTAAAAGATTTGGTTAAGTTTTAAACTTTACTCTACATGGCTTGTAGGCTATGAGCAAATATATGCAGCAAATAATTCAATGTAATTGTGATAATTAAATATTAGTTACTTATTTCAACAGTTATAATGGTATTCCATTATTTAGAGTTTATCCTAACTATACAAAATGAGACTTTACCCCAGCTAATTATAAAATTTTCATACAAACACTAATATAAATGATATGGGGTTTCTTGACCCAATGGTTGATCTCAGGCAGTACGAACAAATAATTGTACCAGTATGGCTGGTAGATGGTACTGTGTAATTTGCACCAGTGCAAAGTAAGGTTAGTAGATAGAGTAAGGGGTGAATACTAGAGCAAAAGGAAAAGGGGGTTAAGCTTGCTACATGGATCAATATTAGAGGTACAAAGGAAATCAATCTATAAGGTACAAAGGGTGATGTAGAGAGTACTTGGGAGGAAGTATGGGATTAATGAGCAGATTAGATTGAAACAAAAAGTTTAAGGTTTGGGAATACACCCACACAAGGGCGAGAAGTAGAAATATGAAGATAGTGATTGGCACTTCCTCTGGATTAAGTGCCATCACAGCCAGATAAGTTGGGCACTGTGCCAGGTTAGGGCAAGTGCCAGGAGAGCCCAGTGGCTCTTGTAGGCCTACCTGTAAGACCTACACCTTGTACCTCTCTTCCCTGGTCCTCATCTACCCAGCATGTTTGTGGTATAGGAGGAACCTGTGACACCAGATCCAATCATTGTTACTTGCTGGTACAGCAGTTAGTTCAGCTTTCAGCTGGGTTATGGTCAAAGTCTAGAGTTTCCTGCTCTGGAGATGTGGAAGGAGAGGAAGGAGGGTTGTCAGTTGTTGGGGCCTCACAGATTGCAATGACCAACTCAGGCATGGTTTGCGAGGCCACACCTTTGTGTGAGTTTCCGCCATGGTCATAAGAGTCTGAATAGGACTCAAGTTTACTAGGGGTTAACTCTTGGTCTGACACTGGTGGCGGGTCCAAGCCGGGAGTTAAGAGTGTACCTTGTTGGAGATCTGGAGGGAGATGCAGTGTGGGCTCTGGCACTGGGTTGGATTCCGGGTCAGGCACAGAATTGGTCCTAGAGGATGGCACAACATCCAGGAGGGATGAAGATATTTAACTACTGCGAGGCTGCAGAGGTTTGAGTGATGGTGTCTGGTGACCCTCAGTTGGACTATAGGAAGGATCATCAGCTTCCGGTTGATTGCCTCTACAGTAATGAGGTTGTGTCTGTCGACGGTGGCTCCATAGGCTCCATAGGGGATTCGATTTTCCCTTATGAAGGAGATCTGTGCACCAGAGTCGTCAAAATCTCTGACGTGGTGTGCAATGTAGTTGCCTGTGGGAGGTACTACAGTGATAGAACCTTTGGCTTTGGGGGGGGGCCTAAGACTGAGGGCGTGACTACTGCCAAGGTAATGGCAGGTGTAGGGGTCTTGCTTGGGGACTTCGCCCATAAGGCAGAATGTCCATATACTTTGCACACTATGCAATAGTTCTGGCTGTAGTCTGTTGATGGTACTGTTCCGTTAAAGGGAGCAGGCCTGATGCTGGCCCAGGGAGGCATCCATTGAGCTCGTAGGGGTAGCAGTAGTCTCAGTGTGTTGGCTGTTGCTTGGTATGTTGCGACACTGCTCAATGCTACGTCCAGTTCATTTGGAGAAGCTGCATGTAACTGGCTTAGCGGTGGGCCCATTCTTGGTCTAGGCTGTTGAGGACGTGGAACTTAGAGGTGTAACTTTCTTGTTGAGAGAGCTAAGGTGGGGATGATGTGTTTCCCAATCATCTGCCAAACAGCAACATTCCACTATGATTGTGGGACGCTTTTCATAAATATAGGTGATGAGTGCGCTTGGAGCATAATAAAAAAAATCCTCCAATTGCACACACTCAAAAAGGTCCGCAAGCGTTCTGACTTGATGGGAATCAAGTCAACGATTGAAATTTCTTTCTTTGTGGTATGTCCAGTCCACCCAGGAGTGTCTGGCCTCTTGGGGTAGGCTACTCCAGCATTGTCTCTAGTGTTCAGATGTGATTTTGTAGGCTTTGTTAACTGCCCTTCTGACTGCTGCAAGATCTCCCTGCTCAGCAGTTGTCAAAGTACGCAGTGTGATTAAACCATTGCCCTTCATGTGTTTGTTCAGAATTAGTTAGATCTCGATTGCATTGGGAGCGTAGTTGGTAAACTCATTCTCTATGTGATCGAGTCATGCTTCAGGCTCATCTTTCGACCATGTCTGGATGAGCATGATCATGCTGCTTAGAGCGGACTGGGATGTGGCTGGAGAGGGGTGATCGGCTCTATTTTGGGCAAGTGCCATGGCACTGTCATGGCAAGCTTGTTCAATTCTCTCTCTGTTCTTTCCCTCTCATCCCTGGCTTCTTGATCCCTTAGGGCTTTTGTCTCTTGGGTATCGATCCAAGTTGATAGGGTTTCTCCTCTGAGGGTCAGACCCTGTCCAATTCCTAGAAAGGCCTGGTATAATTCAGCACAAGAAGCCATGGTTGTGAGAGAGGTGTATTGTTGGGTATTCGTCCTCTACACAGAATGGTGAATGCCCCCAATGGCACTGGGATTAAGTAAAATGGTGTGCTGTAGAACAGGTGTGGCGCTGTGAAAGCAAGGCCAAGATGGAACCACAGGTTGCAAATCTGTGGAATCACCAAGGCAGGAAAATAGGAAGGAAGGGCCAAAACGGGTCCTCAGTTTGCGAAACGGGGAGCCGCCAAGGCTGGGAATAGGAAAGAAAATAAAAGTTGCTTGCTGGTCCCGTGGGACGAAGATTTATTCAAATTAATGCTCGAGGCACTGGGCCAGATACTTGTAAAGGGCTTGGAAAAGCAAAGGCCTGAAAGGCCAATGAAGGTGGCACTTACAAGATGACTGGTTAGGTAATTACACACGACAATTGGTCGTTGTCGAGTGCGGAGGTGTTGATGTTCCCGAAAAAACAAAGTTTTTGGGTCCCTCAGGACGTTGCTCTGTTCACGTAGAACGAAGATAAAATCAAAGTCAGGTGGTATGTACTTGCGCACGGGCAAAACCAACTATTGCACAAGTTGATAAGTAGGTGTTTGAAAACACTTTTGTGCAGCGGTTACGTAATAGTTAAGTATAATAAATGTGTGCGGGAGACCCCAAAAATCAAAATGCAGACGTATTAAGTACAATGAATGGGTGCAGGGAACCGCAAAAGTCTAATAAAATAATAAAGGAATAAAGGAAAAAAAATTAGTAATGGTAAAATGAAACTGCGCTATTGAGCCCATAAGTTTTGAGTTGTAAAAGAGTTTGTGATAGCTGCCCCCTCGCGAGACTTACGCAAGGAAATAAAATCAGGATAAAAGTAAAAAAAAAAAAAGAAAAGGTAAGGGAAAACGCCAAAAGGCTTGTCAGTTCAAAAGGAATGAAAGAAAGGTTATACTTTAAGATTTAATGTGAAAATAAAAAAATTTCCCTTCCCCTGGCTCAGGTATAAGTAATGCAGTTTTATTTATTAGGTCATGGGCCTGCTATAAAACAGAAGGCTTATATATACTTCCAATAATAATAATATGCTACATAACGAGTAGATATCATTCTGCTCTCATAAAAGGTGCGCGTTCAAGAATGTCTTCCTTTTAGAAAATATGTTAATGATTAAACCAATAACACAACAGGGAATAATAAGGTTGTTCGCATTATGGAGGCTCTAAATGAAAGTGAAAGGGATTTTGTGCTTATCCTTACAGAACTGTCAACTTGTGTGTCTATATGCAGCAAATAGACAGTAGTGAGTAGTAAGTACGCTTGTACTGATGAGAGAGATGGTACAAATTATTCGTTGTCATATGAATGTAAACACAATTTCGCTATTTATGCTGTTATGATTTATAATGGAATTCCTGTATGAATTAATATTACGATTGTACGTGAATGAAGCTACTACACCAATTTACTAACAAGTTAAAGTAACCAACGTCAGCTTAAATTCTCTTTAAATTCTTTTCATAACCTTTAACTTGGCGTAGTAGCTTCATTCACGTACAATCGTAATATTAATTCATATAGGAATCCCGTTATAAATCATAACAGCATAAATAGCGAAATTGTGTTTGCATTCATTTATGACAACGCCTCTCTCATCAGTACAAGCGTACTTACTACTCACTACTGTCTATTTGCTTCATATAGACACACAAGTTGACAGTTCTGTGGGGATAAGCACAAAATCCCTTCCACTTTCACTTAGAGCCTTCCATAATGCAAACAACCTTATTATTCCTATATAAGATCCTAACACTGGTGGATATTAAATGAAAAGCTGTTATAAAATTTTGAAATACAAAAATTTACCTTTAAATTCAAAATTTATAAGTGAAATTCATAATCTCAAGGAAGTCTACTACTACTTTAAAATAACAAAGTTTAATTAATTCCTGAGTTAATCTCAAGAAGTTTAGGTTTGAATTAACAATACTCGTCGAACAGATTAGAAGACTAAGTAAGAACGATGTGGGACAAGGTATGGTAATGAGCCTCATAAATCAGAAATTACCAGAAGGAAAGATCTATCGTAAGGTAGTCGAGCACTTACATAAATGTGATTATGACCTTGAAGAATTTTTTGAAGCGAAAGACTTTATCATTTGCATGCTCGAAGACGATGGGTTACAAAAAAGCAAGTCTCTAAACACTGAAAAGGAAACTAAAGAAACTGTTCCATCCAATCAAAAAGTAAAGGTATGTCCATTCTGTAATGAAAGTGTCATTCCACGTATGAATGTACCAAATAGCTTGATATCGCAGCGAAATGACGCCAGTTGATCCACGCCAGAAGGTGATTCAATTGTTTGAATGTGGGCCACAGGAGTGAGCAGTGTTGTAGTAAAGTTACTTGAAAGTTGTGCGCTAGGCACCATAATTTCACTCCTGTAGTCTATGGTTCTAATAATCTGAATGTCACCTCTCGCCCGGTGAAAACCACGAGCCCAAAAACTAGCCAAAAAATTGCTACCACCCCCAAAACGAAAGACAAAGATGCTAAGCCTTGCGTGAACGCGAAAATCACCGAAGGAAATTCTTCACTTGATTTACCTTGCTCTTTGTTACCATCGGCTACTGTAAATTTGCGTGTCCAAAACAGAAACAACTGTGTCAGCAGATTGTTCCTCAATATGGAAAGCCAGTGTAGTTTTATAGCAATGCCATTGGTGAAAAGGCTAAATCTGCCTGTGATTGGTAGGGTGGCTCTAAATCTTGCCCCCTTCGGCTCCACTGGCATTGAGGGAGAGTTTGATGTGGTGGCCGATTGGAAATGGGGAATAGTCATTTGTACAAAACTGTTTGCCCATGAGAATGTGAATGTCCCCATCCATAACGTACATTATACACGAGCTGAAAGCATCTACGTAGCAAGGGCTGTAACACCACTGATAATGATTAGATCAAAGGGGTAGATGTGCTTGAGGGAGCCGATTATTTTAGTTACTTTGTCATAGGAACAGACAAAATTGCTTTTATTACACATTACAGGATGTCGCCAGGATGGCGCCAGAAGATGCCAAGCAAAACATCATCCCCACCCTTCGAGTGTGTAGGCTATCTCTGCCCAAACGTGATGTAGATGAATGTTGGAGGCTAGACAGGATAGCTGAGACTATCAAGTAAGTCTTCCCTTTCTGATGAACGCCCGAACATAAACTATCGCAATGCTGTAGTCCAGTTAGAAACTTAATGCAAAGTTTGATCGAGAACCCTAGTATTGTGGAGACTGCAAACCTATCTCGAGGCAGGATTTATACAGAAAGTATAAAACACCAAGATAGAAGGGTATTACATGCTTCATTTTGGGGTAAAGAAAGAAAGTCAAACCACTCCCTTGCGAATAGTGTTCAATACATCAGACAAATCGAAAAATAACTTGTCTTTAAACGAATGCCTATTTTCAGGACCCAACTTGGTAGAGGCCCTATATAATTTGTTAATAATAATCTGTCTTGGCCGGTATGTGCTGTTGGCAGTCATTAGCAAAGCTTTCCATCATATTTTGCTTGATCACAATGATGCCAAATACACCCGATTTCTTTGGCATGAGGCATCTAGTTGCACAGCCACCTTCACCTGCTGGGTCGTTGTATTCAGCATTACAGCAAGTCCCTTTCTCCTGCAACAAGTCCTTCAGACTTATTTGCAGAAGGAAGAGTGAGCTGAATTGATTTGTATTTCCTGTGTCGACAATAACGTTGAAACGTTTGATGAGCCACGTAAGTTAATTCATGATTATGAGAACGCCAAGTCCACATTAGAACGAGCCAATATGCCGTTGACTGGATTGGCGAGTAATATAACAGGGCTAGACACGAAGATGAGCCTGTATGCGGTAACATATAGGTATAGGGACTGGAATGGGACAGAGAAAGTGATGAAGTTAGTTTAAGAGCTAGCAAAGGAATTAGAGATTTGGGCGTAGGATTCTCTCACTACTCATATTCAATGTTGACCCCCTAGGTTTAGCAAGCCTGTTATTCGTTAGAGGGAAGCTGTTCCTACAACGATTGTGGAAAGAAAGAGTCAGATGGGAAGATGTTCTGGATGTCCCAGGGCCCACGAAGCCAGTCAATTACTAAAAGAGTTCAAATTTGTCTGTGAGTTAAAGTTTAAAAGATATGTGGACAAAAAAATTAAGGAATTGCACATTTTTTTCAGCTGCATCTAGTAAGGCCTATGGGGCAGTTGCTTACGAATGACTGGGGGATAGGACAACTAATCTTTTCACTAGTAAAATATGGGTCACACCCAAAAGGATGTTAAAGTTAATCATTCCTAAATTAGAGCTACTAGCGCAAATGTTGGGTTGTAGGCAGGGAAACATCTGATATCACTCATGTATCCCAAAACCATCACTTTGTGGACAGATAGCAAGGTTTTCATTGCTTGGGTCAATAATAAAAATGACCATAAGAATGTTTTCATTAATAATCGTGTGGGACAGATTGTTTTTACTTTACAGAACTCCCCCATGACCTTAAGATATGTGCCTACATGCCGGAACCCCACTAATGTTCTGTCGAGAGAAGCCACCTTGAAAGAACTGTCGCAAAGTCAGATGTGGCAGAGTGGCACCCCTTTCCTGCATTGTACGGGAGAACCGAAACCGCCGAGTGAGAAAGTCTGTGTCAAAGCAAGTAGACGTGACTGTTGCCGTGGCCCTCAGAGAACTAAGGGAAGAAATTGCTTCGGAAAACCTAGAGAGATCTGGGAAATCATGGAGAGTAATATTGAATTTGAAGTTTTGTTGAATGTTATAAGCTTTTTTTAAATTTTCTGAAATTGAAATGCTATCCATTTTTAAAACTTGCCCGTTTAGAGCAGAAACATTACTTAGCCAGTAGTTGTGCATATCTTCAAAGTAATGTTAAGGTGCTGAATGATGTTCGCAACTTTGTCACATAACTAAATCTTTGCATGAAAGATGGAGTTGTTTATACTCAAAGTAGGATTAGTAACAGTAATCATTGTAAAGATTTTGTTGTCTGTCAATGGCAAATTAGTATTCAGTTACCTCAAACACTTGCATGATGTTAACATGCATTGTGGTGTCAATTAACTAATGGGAATTTTCTGACGGGAATGTTGGTCTTGGCACCCGGACTGAGTCAGAGCCAAGAAAGTCATACATCCCTGTTGGGCCTATATTGTGGCCTTCAGGCCCCTCCTGACACAACCACCACCACCTCCTCTACCCAAAGAACGAGTGATGATGTCCAATCCCCTCGACCACGTTGGAGTAGATACACAGGTCCAATCCACACCACTGATGGAGTAGGCTACATTCTATTCATCACTTGTATGAGCACCCGAGCAGTGTACTTGGAATTTTGCAGCAATCTGGGTGCTGTCACGTTTATTCTGATGTTTAGACATTTCTGTGCAACACGTGGGACCCCAATGATGGTTGTATCGGATAACCAATAGACCTTTAGAGCAGCCAGCAGCTTTCTACAGGGGTGTATAAAGAGGATGAGGTCCCGCAGTTCCTGAGAAAAAAGGGCATATACTGGCATTTTCAGATGCCCCCCACACCATGGAAAGGAGGATTCTTCGAGTGTCTCATCGGAGTGGCGAAGCACACACTAGGGACAACCTTCCAGAGGAAGACCTTCCCCGAGGAGCAGGTACGAACGTTGGTGAAGATAGCCGAGGCAGTGGTCAATAATAAGCCTCTCATGGATGCAAGGGGTGAACGCGAGGATGAAGTCCTCACCCCCTCCAATCTTCTATTAGGCAATATGATTAACCTGATGGCGCCGTTGCTTCCTCCCAAGGATATGAACCGGACGCTGACAACTCAGAAGTCATGAGATCGGTAT
>NC_087216.1:44505156-44525216 GCF_015104395.2 Macrobrachium nipponense | reverse complement strand
CTTCTTCTTCTCGCTCAAGAAATCGGTTTCCATGAGCACACTATTTCCATCTTTCAGAGCTATTTCCTTATGCAAATGCCTGACTCCTGAACCTCTCTTGTCTCGTGGGGAATAAAGCCTGATCAGAAAGTGGAAGTTTTTTTAAACGCAATATTCCTGCAAGGAATCGTGTTTCCAACCCCTCTCTTGATCCATGGTGGTAATGAATAACTTGGAGTAAATTATCATACATATATATATATATTATATATATATATATATATATATATATATATATATATATATATATCTATATATATAATATATATATATATATATATATTATATTGTGCCGAAGTGCCAAGACTCTGGTTACTACGCTTACCAATCAGGAAATAGTTACCTGACAACAGCCAGACCTTCATCACAGATAAAATATGACTGAATAATCTAGAGGAAACAGTGATCCCTTAAAAACTTATTAATATTGCATAAAATCAGAATAAGGTGTGAGGCAATCTTGTATCTAATTGAATTAAATAAAGGGCTTCACTGCAGCAACAACTTTTAAGTCTAAATATTTCCCTGGTTCTAACTCACTTCAACAAAACTGAAGGGAAACAGCTCAATTACCACTCTATGTTTCTACCTAAACAAAATTAAATATACTGTGAAAAATAAAAACTCATAAATATCTTAAATACAAAAATTTATTATTACAGCAAAATCAAAATTTATAAATTGAAATTCACAGGCTTGGGGAAATTCACTATTACATGAAAACAACACAAAATTTGATTAATTCTTGAATTAAATATTAAGTAAAATTAAATAAAAATCAATTTATCACAAAAATCAAGAAATTAAATTATTGAAGCAAATTTCAAATTGTAAAGTAACAACTATAATTTGAAAATTTATTCATAAGTGCTAAACTCAATTAACATTGTAATGATCAATTAATGAAAACACTTAATTTATTGAAACTAAATTTAAATGCAATACAGAAAATGTGGAAAATACCAAATTGCAAAAAACACTAAGAAAGCATTAATCACATTATATATAATTAAGTCGTGACTATATATATATATATATATATATATATTATATATATATATATATATATATATATATATATATATATATATATATAGTCACGACTTAATTAATAACGTTAACGTTTTATGTTAAAGCAGGTTCTTTATAATTTGCGTAAAGCCGTTACATAAAAGAAACAATAGTATTTTGCACAATCTTAAGTACCTTTAACTACCAGTTATAATTTATTAAACAATGATGGCAAGGACAACGAGGAGTATGATACGAGAAAGGAAATCAAATATTTAATTACAAAGAGAAAAAAATAATTAAATAATATTGGACCGAGGTAAGTTTCAGGTCATTGCAGCGTAAACTTGATGCTCCGTTGTAATGGAATGCTGTTAATTGCAGCTCTAAAAATGCGAGGACAGTTACTAATACCAATACTTAACTCCTCGTAAAGTTTTATTAACGGCGCTGCAGTTGCAGTAATGAATATGATGGACCAGGTGATGAATCTGAAGATCCTTTAGAGGCTGTCCAAGGCTGATATCCTCTCCCGTGTTCGGTTTTGCTTTTGGAGAGCTAACTGTTTTTTGGATAATAAACGATGCTGATTTTTAAAATTATATCTAAGAAGCAGTTATTGATTTAAAGTTATTAGGAATAACATTGAGGCCCTAGCAACAGATTCTTTTGAACTAAGGAAGAATATTGTTATATTAAAAGACCTTCTGATTGATATTGGTATATAATTGATTCACAAGGGGACCTGAAGTGCAATAATATGCAAATAACTTCATATACTTTCCACCACAAATTGTTTTTAAAGAGATGTAAATGTTAAAAGTAATGAGTATTTAGCAAGTAAAGAAAGCTACCACACCTAGGCCTAGAAACAAAACATTGGCATCAACCAGTGTGAAATTGCAAAGGTCAATATTTGCCAGTAAACCATTATTTTTTAGTCAAGAAATATAACAAATAATGTCATCTTTCATGGAACTATAGAATAAATATTCAAGGTCATTTCATTATCTTTACACATTAATAAAGCTACCTTTGGTTATTTCAGAATGAGAATTTAATATATATATATATATATATATATAATATTATATATATATATATATATATATATATGTGTAAATCTCATTCTGTAATAACCAAAGGTAGCTTATTAATGTAAATGAACAGTTATTGTTGACATCGCGTCATAAAATTTTGTTTATTTTTTTTTTGTAGTATATGAAAATGAATATTATGCTAACAATATATTAGTCAATAATAATCTAAAATTCATCTCTGAATTATATTCGCCTTATGATATTATTTTTTATTAACGCGGTATAAACATCAGCTGTCTCTCAGCTGTTGAATATGCTTACCTTGATGTAAAGAAATATTTCATTCATCTGGAAAAGTTATACGCTTAAGGAAACGAATGCCTTGTGAAAATTTTTAAAACATGTTGCACAATACACAACTATACCACTCTAATATGGATAAATTAATTCAAGAAATTCTCCGTCCTGGTATAGATTACTTACCTTACATTCTAGTGAAAAATATCCGTACTAACTAGTTTAAACTACTTTCCAGCTGCGACGAACGGTTGAGGAATCACGAATGGCCTTAAACCCCAGAGAAATTGGTTTAGGGTTTGTTCACCTTATGCCGGGATTACGTCGTTTATATCATTCTAAAGATTGTTAAAACGCGACTGGAAAGGTAATTGCAAGGATTATAGTGTTTCTCGTTCCTCTTGCAAGCCAAATCCGATAGCCTAAGTACCCCGAGTCTTTTCTGAAGAGTGTCTTTAATTTTCTGAGATTTTCATTTTGTGGAAACGACGTTCCTTGAATGCCCTAACCGCGGGCATTGAGGGTTATGATAAGGAGTGAATTTAGGGATATATTCTTGAAATCTGGAATTAATTATACTTAGTATTACTTGATGAACATATAATTAGAACTCGCTGTTGTCTTTTAATTTCATTTCTGCTAAAGTTTTTTTTTCAAAATGTTGTGTACGATATGTAGACTATATAACTTTTGGTTACTAAAAACTATCTACGAATGTATTTAATAAAAAAGATATTTTGTGCTCTTTGGCAGGGAAAAATAAGCAACATCAAACATGATGGTTGGCTACTCATTCAGGGTTTAACAAAAGAAGAAAATTATTTTGCAAAAGCTTTTGCCAATAGAAAGCTAAGTATAAGGAGGGAGAGAGAGAGAGAGAGAGAGAGAGAGAGAGAGAGAGAGAGAGAGAGAGAGAAAAACATTCTATAAATTTCAAGTCTTTAGGTTTTTGGTGAGCGTTTTTTACTCTGCATTAAGTTTTTGCAAAGATAGCAGACATCAGAAAATCATGTTCTGTAATTCCCTTTCTTGTAATTTACGATTCTCGGGAGCAGAGGAGAAATCAGTTATGAAATGTATGACATCCTGGAACTCCCGATAGAGTATTTCCGGATAGATATAATTTTGATTGCCACAGAACACCGATCCAGCTTTGTTTGCTGGGCTAAAGTGCTTCAAGCCGGCAGACTGCTTAGTTTATATCTTGTGGGGATTACGAGAATTCCAGCGCAGCAGCATCGGAGAATATAACCCAATGCTCAGAAGCCCTGATAAGAGGAAATGTCGGAGGACTAAATGCATTCTCCAAGGTTTGGGGTGGTAATAATACTATTATATTATTATTATTACTTATATGTAAAGAACAAACGAGTAACGAGCATTACACTTCTAAAGCTTGAATTGCAGTAACACCACCTGGTGTGTAAATCATTTCAGAAAACGAATCGGCATAATAATGAACACACACTACATGCACACCTAAGACTGGGTTCGATATTCCCACCCAAACCTAGAAAGGAAATATGCTGTAAATACAATAAGCAAATTCCATTTACATTCAATAGAGGCTCACTTTTAGCCGCGACATTCATCAAATATTGACAGAAAGCAAACGAGAAACATGAACTATGATATTTTCCCAAGATGCAATCTTTACAGATTCTGATAAAAACACGTTTGCTGTTTCATGCGCAATCAGAATTCGATAATAAACAGCAGCTAATGTCGGAATAATATTCACTTGAAAGATGGATTTAATTATTCTGCAGTAGGGAAAAAAAGACCCCATTTCGGCTCAGCCTCAACACCCGACCCCCAGTTCGGCTCAGGCTCAAGATAAACTCTGCGGATGAAAAAAAAACCACCATTTCACATCCCCTTGGAAATATCCAACACCCTTTTTGCTCAAGATATACTATACGGATGAAAAAACCACCATTTCACATACATATGAATATGAGTGAACAAATTCTAATGCTCTTAACATAACCTAACCCAACCTAACCTAACCTACTGAGTGAAAAAATTCTAAGTCCCTTAACCTAAACAAACCCAACCTAACCTGACAAATTCTAAGTCTCCCAACCCCAACCTATTGGCTCAAGATATACTCTACAGATGAAAAAAAAAAACAATTTCACACAAAATATGAATATGAGGGAGAAAAAAATTCTAAATCCCATAACCTAACCTAACCCACGTGAAATACCCAACCACATTTTGGCTCAGATTACCCTTCAGATGAAAAACTGCCATCTCACATAAATATGAGGGAAAAATTTTCTAAGTCCCTTAAAATAACCTGACCTAACCCACATGAGTATATGAAAAATATGAATATGAGTAACAAATTCTAAGTCCCTTAACCTAACCTAACCCATGTGAGTGAGTATATGAAAAGCTATGAATTCAAGTAAAATTAATTACAACTTCCTTAACCTGACTTTCTTCATGACTCACTGTCATATCACATGATAGTATCAATGCGAAAAGATTTCTAAACTCCATTGAAATTCAGGTAAGCACCTGATAAGCACCCACAACAGTCACCATTTCTCTGTGTCTCACTCCCAGGTGCACAACATATCATATCGCGAAGGTGAGCATTCACACGAGGCGCACAACACGACGCGACTATCACAGCTCAATAATCCGTCTCCATGTCTAGTGTCATACACATAACACACACACACACACACACACAACACGATATATCGCTTTAGCAAAACCTCATACGAGGGTGATAAAAAGACGATTGTAAGCACCTGCACACACATGCACTGATAATTCCGCTGGTTTCGCTGATGTGAGTCAATTTATCAAACAGTACATCACTACATAGTTACTGATGCGAAATATTTCAACTGCATTAACCTGCATCTTTGTGAATCTTAACATTAGGTAGACATATCAAATTCGGACCTCCTAAGAATGGGTCTTTCTCTATCTGAAAAGCTTCTAGTAAATCATTATCAATCTTGGCCCACAACAACTCTACATCAGGAGGAATTTTACACCCAGACTGGGCTTACGGGTTTTGTCATATAGCTGACTGTATGAAAGTCAGAAAGTAAATTATTGCCTTATGGATAATCTCACAAAAATAAAATTCTCTTTCAATTATCATGCAAAAATTTCGCCTATTCGTTCAGTGAAACTCGTTCATGAATTTATATTGCCTTCTGCAGTAATTTGGAAGTCAGCGGTGTAAATCAATTTATATGCATCGAGCAAATATGTCCCGGTTAGTAGGTTGAATCATTATTTTACATAATAATTTTTGGACGTGTCTCAATTTTGAATATGTCGATATATGATGAGTATTTCAGTCCAGAATAATTTGAATTTTAGTCCTAAATCACTTGTAATTTTTCTTTGACTTGGTGCTTCTTTTTTTTCAATGTTGTGGTAAAGAACCATCAATATTAGGAATATTTATTTTTGCATTTGACTCTTACTCCTCATGCCGTCATGAGATTAACAATAAAGCGTTAACGGATTCATAATTTACAGAAACTGATTTTGTTAATGGTGTTTGGTATTTAAAATCTAAATGAAATTAAATGGACCACATCATTTCCCCAAAGCAACTTTGTTGCTTTGGGGAAATGATGTGGGGTCAAAGCGATTAACAGAAGGCCACTAAATAAATTCACGAATAAAGAAAGAAATTAGTTGGTACATTAACACCTAACATTAAACTGTATTCACAAAATCATGTACCTCCATTGGATTGAATAAATAAAACGATTTTAGAAATGTTTACGTTCTATGACTGATTTGTTCATTGCTAATGAGTAGTTCCATAAAATTATTTTTAGCATTTGTTGAGTTACAAATGCCAATACAGTATGGTTTATCAGTGTTTATCTTATTCTAGAACACAACCTCAATTCTAAATATGTGTGTTGTTCAAATATATTATATTTTTAAGACTTCGCTGTAATCTCAGTCTCACATAAGCTTTATGTTTGCATCAGTTACTGTTGAGTCTTTTAGCAAAATTTCTGGAATAATGTACAATAAATTTATAACGAAGATATGTGTTATTTCCTTTAATTGTAAGACATGAAGCTTGCGTTTGCGCAAGTTCTAACTCTCGTGAATGTAGAATTGCTTGACTCAATGTTTTCGTTCTTTTATGGCGCATAAATTATGATAAACATTAAGTTTAATATTTAGGCTTTAAACCCGAATAGATGTGGAAGACTGAAAGTCTCGTTTCTACCTGCAGAACCAAATAGATAATCTGAATCCATGAAAGCGCTTCAAGATCGGTAGAATGATTTCAGCACCGGATTTCAAGCAGTCGGTTCTCATTTGACGGCACTGATTCTGTAGCTGGGGAAATATGCTAATAGGAATGTAAGAAAAAAGTAGTACGGTAAAGTAGTTACTTAACTGAGAAACATCAATAAGAAATACAATTGAGAAACAACACAAGAAATGTTCGCTGAACGACACTTAATAAGAAACTAGTTAATCTAATTTAAGATATTATTTCGGTATATAGTAACTTTTCCACAAGACATAGACTGAAAATCTTCAGTATAATATATATATATTATATATATACTTATATATATATATATATATAATATTATATTATATATATATATATATATATAGGTATATATAGATATATATATATAATGTGTTGTTGTATATTATATATATATATATATATATATATTATAATATATATTATATATATTAATAATATATATATTATATATATATGTGTGGGGTGTGTGTCGTGTGTGTGTATTATATATATATATATATATATATATTATATATATATATATATTATATCTATATATATATATGTATATATATATATTATATTATATATATATATATATTATTGATATATAATCCACAATTGCCAACCTCAAATTACCTGTAACGGAGAACAAATAAATTAAAATTTTCAATGGGATAGGACTTTACCGTATCAGGAAACCCAGACAACAACACGAATTCCTTACTTTCAACCACAAAATCATAAGGCAACGCCTCCCTGAGAATCAGTGACAGCCGCACCCGTATCCCGCAAAATATACGTACCCTTCTCATCTCGGACGAAAGCACAGACGATACAATACCAACTGACAAATATTTCCCAAAACTGCAACGTAGTCATTGGTCATTGTTTACTTGTTTACTCTCTCGCTTTTCAACGCCCATTACGGGCCTTCCACTAGCTTGTTGAGATTTCAGAAACTCCATTGTTTATTTTTCCTTCGTGGCTTATCCCTTTATTGGAATTTTATTGGCCTGGGTTGAAAGCTGACGTGAAGAAATTCGTTAAAAGTTGTGACGTCTGCCAAAAGGTCGGTAAACCAAACCAGCCCATTCCTATGATGCCTTTATGTCCCATCCCTGTGGTTTCAGAACCTTTTAAGGGAGCGCATTTCAATTTTTACCAAGGGTCTAATACAATGCAATGTAGATTACACTCCTTGCAGCAAAAGTTAATTTCTGGTATAGGGAAAGAAAGACATTAGTACACTGGTATAGTCTTGCTACTACTCTAAAAGTAATTATGATAAAGTCTTTTTGTAAGCGTGAATTTACAGCTAAATAGATCGATAACACTTTCTGTTATCCAAAAAGTATATAAGTGATATCAAAGTTTTGTTTACTTTCATTTTAAAAAGAGGTAAAAACACAAAAAAAAATAACTAAAAAAAAATTTTTTTTTTGCGCATATGATAGAACTTTTAAAAAATAAAGACTTAAATTAAGAACACTTCCATTATTTGATTTGATAAAACAAGATTCAATGATATTCCTTTTAACTATGTCAACACGGGAATAAGATCTTGCTTCACTCCAGTTAATAGGGTGATCTAAATCTCTCATGTGTACGAATCCGATATTTTACCAGTTTTCACAGAATATTGATGTTGTTTGATTCATTGTGAAAATGATTTTCCAGTTCGTACGTAATATATTTGATCACACTTTTTACAAGGAATTCCGCAAATGCATCCAGAAACATTTCCTACTAAAGCTGTAGGAATTTTTACAAGCCATTTAGATAAATCATACAAAACTGAGCCTGCTGAACTAATGATGGGTCTTACAGTGCTTTTGACTTTGTGTGGCTTAGCAAAACAAAAGCAATATAGTAAGGATGAGCATTGAGGTGTATACTGTTTAATTAGATGACTCCAGCCCTTTAGAATGGATTTAATTTGTTTACAAAAATGAGACTTCACTGTCTGTGTAGGATCAGACCTCAGTTTCGTATATGTTTCATTATCATGTGATGACGTCATTATTTTCTTTACATAGTCACTTTTATTCATTATTACCACTGAATCCGACTTATCTTCCTTTGTTACTTGCAATGTTCCGTCTTTTTAATGGTTTTTATAGGCCTGGAGAAATCTTGCGGGGACATTAGGGGTAGAAGGGTTGGCCATAGCAACCAACATACAATACCTCTACAAATACTACTATTGATGTCCCAAGCTTCGTATGATTTATTTAATAATTCATACACCTTTCCTAGGAAACATATCAAATAAAATGTAAAAAAAAATACTCTTTATAAACCAATGAATAGTTTAAATTTGTATTTTGATTTTAATTTGGTTAGTTTATATGTTGTCTCTTTATTCACAAAAGTGCCTGTAGAGGGTTTACTTGAATATTTGGAGGAAGAATGAGAAAGTTATGATATTCCTTTAACTTGTAGCAAACCTCAAAAGTTGGCATAACTATGGGTAATCCCTTATCTTCTGTCCTTAGCAATATTTACATGGAATGTTTTGAGATAAAAGTCCTCATAAGAATGTTACTCGAAAAAGTTATATGGTTTAGGCATGCTGATGATATTTTCTGTACTTGGCCAGTTCACGAAAATCTCTACGAATTTCTGATTAAGCTCAATAACTTAGTTTCCCTTCTGTAAAAATTGCTGTAGAGGAAGAAATAGTAATCTGAATTTTCTTGATGAAACAGTCCATAAAAATCATAGAAATTTCACTTTTTTAGTCTTTCGAAATTCAAGTAACATTGCTTCTTTTGTTCATTATTATTCCAATCACCATCAAAATGATAGGTCTCAGTATTTTCTAGGAAGTTCATAATGGGTCTGCGTTTCTGTAGCCCGCAGTTTATTGATGAGATTAAAACTTTTGATGATACTGCCTTAAAACTTAAATACCCAAGTACTTTTGCACCATGGAAAAGAGCTTGGGCACATTTTATTTAAATAACGACAAACTTTAATTTAGTAAGCATATTCTCAAATTACCATATGATAAAAGGGCTTTATAAATTTCTAGAATTTCAAAGCTTTTCAACATAAATGCTGTTTTCAGTCATTTTTATTTCAAAAAATAATTTTTTGTGGATGCATACGTGATATTCCTTCTAAAAAGTGCGTTTAGTTGTTTTTTTATGTCTTTGCTTCTGTAACTCTTATGGAAGTTTATGGTTTTAGTTTGTGACTGCGTGATTCCGGTTTATCCTGAACTATCTCTTTGATTTGTTTACAATTTTGACAACAAAGCTTCTTGCTGTTTTTTGTTTACATAGTAACCTTCTTTCCAACTGTATCTTCATTGTACCCCGACGATATGTGAATAAACACGGGAAAGCGCTTGGTACTTAATATTTGTCCTTCATTTTCCTGTAGTATATGCTTTTATAATAAAGTCACGTGCATCTACTGAGATTTTTTAAGCGTATAATGTGTGCGTGAGTGTGTACTCGCGCGTTTTTGTCTGCGTGTATTTATATACACAAATTATATTAGGAATTCTTACAAATGAATGTAGCCATTAAAGAAATTTTCTTAGAAAGAAGCTTGATGTATCGTAATATGGATATTTTCAGTTTTGAGTAAATATTACAGTTTATCAATTTATACTCATTCACACACACAAACAGGAGATTTAGACTAGGGAAGATTAATTGATATTATTTTACCATCATTCACTCCATGAATTTCAATTATGTGGCGCAACGTTGATTTCATATGGGATGGAACCTGTAGTTCATTTATATTATTTAGTATTCTGTTATCTTGTTGGGATATTAATAAATGACTAATAACTTCGTGATAATTGAAAGCAGTAAATGGTGCAAACAGTATCGTATTTTGCATACTGGATTCAATGGTCCTCAAATGATGTCTGCCTGTGGTTGACTTTTCTTTTGTTTGTAGAAAACTATTTGGAAAGTTATTTCATTATTCTTATTCTTCCCGGTTTACATTATTCTATCTATAATGATGTACTTGGCCGGATTGCCAAAAACAACAACATCATATGTGATTTAATTCAATAAAATAATTTTTTCACTAATGAGCTATTTCTTGTGTAAACAAATATTGAAGGATTTTTAACACACTAATTATTGTCCAAAACGTTCAGAAGAGTCTTTCTGCGAGGACGTTTCTTCCGATAAAAATGATTAAAGAATTTTTCTAAGGTTAGAGACACTAAAGAACTGAATAAGAATTTTATTTAGACTTCGGTTCCATCTTTCTTTCATTTAGTCTTCACTCAAAAGGCCCCAGAGGGAAAAAAGCCTCCGGAGAGCGAAAGGTTATAGGAAAATGTGATAAATAAAGAAATATGCGGAAACAGAAAATGAAAAAAAATCGATGCACCTGGTATTAAGGAGACGTCAGGAGAGAGCAGGAATGAATTTGCTCCTTGCTTAAATAGTTAGAGGTCAGAAGACTGAACAACTGTGCTTTAAAAACTATTCCACATTTTACTTGTAGCTGTGATAAAACTCCGAGTAAGCTGAGTAGTATTAAACCTGATGCTAAAAAAATGACACGCTGTTTGCAGCAGCAGCCTGCTAAAATCAAATAAACGTAGTTACTTATTTTATTCTCCAGCAGATATAGCAGTCAGGGTTAATAGACAAAGGTATTCTTTCTAGCACTGTCTCTGGTAAGAAATACATAGGCTGTTACGCAAAGAATAACTGGAGCAAGACTCTTTTCAAGTACACTTTTCTTCCATTTTCAAATAATATTCTACTGTAAGAGGAAAAGTGCAATGATATGAGTAGAATTGATACAACTAGCTGAACGTGAAGCTCGGATTTCTAACTAACGTTTTAGATAAATAAATAAATAAATAATAGTATTATATATATATATATATATATATATATATATATATATATATATATATGTATATATATATATATATATATATATATATATATATATATATATATATATATATATAGATAGATATATATATAGATATATATATATATATATATATATATATATATATATATATATATATATATATATATATATATATATATAGATATATATATATATATATATATAGTATATATATATATTATATATATATATATATATATATATATATCATATATATATATCTATATATGTATATAATATATATATATATATATATATATATATATATATATATATATCACAATTATGAACAATGCAAGTTGTCATTCAAAGATAGTCAATAAAGTGCCTACATACAACAACAGAAAGATTGAAATTATTAATTGGATGTCTGAAAACGAGATTGAACATGACCCAGACCTCACAAAATCAGAACTAATGGAAATATGCAATAATCATAAAGAAAACCAAAGATACATATTTGATAAAATTGCTCTTTCCCATGAACATGAAATTTTGAGGTTGCTCCATTAATAACGTGAATTTAATCCTACAGAACTAACTTGGGCCAAAGTTAGATACCAAGTTAAAAAAGAAAACTGAAATGAACACCTGACAGCAAAGAAAGTAGAAGAATTGGCAAGAAATACCATTGGAAAAATTACTGAGGGTGATTGGCGAAAGTGCATAGAGCATTATGTTTACACGAAATGATATTGCTTGAGAACAAAGGAACTTGTTATAAGACTCGATGACTCAGATAACAGTAGTGACGATAGTATGATGTAGTTTGTGTGCAATTTGTATATGACATTCTTTCAATGATAGTCACCTTTATTCTGACATGAATTTGCCTTCATTTGTTTGGCATCGTCACAGGAAAGAAATGTTAATATGCAATTATATTGAATGGCTCAGGTTTATACTGGAATGTACTATAATATTGCACATAATAGCGTTTCTCAAAGCGTAAAGTTGCCAGTTTATCAACCACTAGCGTGTGAAAGGAAGTGTTTGCTTGCGAAAACTATTTTGGTTTCTGCAGTATCATGGTGTTGACGTACAGTTATGAAATAAAAATAAGATTTGTTTGAATTAGTTTCATATGATAACCTTACTTTTACACATCTGCCCAGACTCCTGCCTAAGGAAGAGTTTAAGGAGCTAAAGCTCCAGGCCTGACTCCCCCCTAAATCCAAAGGGCCTGAGGGTAGGGGGGGGAGTGTGGAAACAGGCCCCTGATAGAGCGTTACCTTTTGTCAAATGCAGGTGGCTGTACCCACATAGATAAGTTTCCTCCTTATTCCAACAGCCATAGACCAGTCATTACATAATCCTAGGCTCGTTTATTGAACTAGAATGCAAGATCTGATATACAAGTGTCATTCAAGTGTGGCCCCAAATAACAAGAAAATCAGGAGATTCTTCTGGAAGTAGGAAATGTTTAAAGAACTGGCTGATTGCCTGGGGGAGGCTATAAACTGAGTGCATCCCCATTATTTTAATATTCCTAATCTTTTGCTTGTTATTTTTATATTGATAGCCCTACCTATACTTTTTCAGTGGCATTGTCATCCATGACAATTAAGCTACGATGTTGTATGAAACACTAGGCAATAAATGATGAATGCACTGCTATGTCATGTAAGGAATGAAAAACTATATTCTCTTAAAAATTTCATGTTTATTTCACGTTTCTCAGGTGTCGCAGCGATCTTCACTCTCTGAGGCTTTGAGAGAGACTGCAGACTGGTCAGTTACCAGCACTGTGATTGGCTGATCACTAACCAATCAGGAGCATTGTAAGGGATGGGTGATGTGAATCTGTTATAGTCAGTTTTTTTTATACTCCTGTGCCAGTTGCCTGGCTGAGTGCATGGTGCAATTGCACATGTGCGATTCATACTGTAACCTAAATGTGAGGTGATAAAAAAAAAGAATAGATTGGAGGCAGTTTGGGTTATGGGACAAAATTTACTATTCATAAGTATACAAGCACTAGGGGTGAGAAAATGAAGTATGATGGTAGTCAATGACACCCACTCTGAATTAGGGCCCATCATACTCGGATAAACTGGGACACTGTGCCAGATTGGGACAAGGGCCATAAGAACTCGGTGGTTCTCTTAAGATACTTAAATGGATTATGCCTTTTACCCTTCTTCATTGGTCCCCTTTTAGATTGCCTGTTTTCTGTTATAAGTGGAGGTGATAAAGCCAAATCCAAAGAGGGTGCTGGCATGTTAGAACTCCTGCTGCAGCAACAACAGGAGTTTTGAGAGTGCCAACAATCTCTATCAGAGTAACTTGATCTGAGGATTTGGAAAGAGAGGAAGAAGGTTTGGTTGGCACTGCAGGGTCACAGGTTACGATGACCAACTCAGGCATGGGTTGAGAGGCAATACCTTTGTGTAAGTTTCTGCTGTGGTCGTAGGAGTCCAAATAGGACTTGTGTGAACTTGGGGTTGGATCTCAGTCCGACCCTGTAGCAGGGCCCAGCTGGGAGGGGAGAGATTACCCTGTTGGTGATCTCCTGGGGGAGATCTAGTGTGGGCTCTGGCATGGGATGTGAGACTGGGCCAGACACATACTTGGGTGTTTTATTTGGCTTTAGCACTGTTCCCTAAGGTAGGTAAGCGAAGAACTCATATTTGAGATTGGCTCATCATCCACTGCTCATGGCACTCAAGTGGCACTGGAAGGGAAGGTGGTGTCAAGTTTGGGTTCTTTTGGCACTGGTACTGAGGCAGAACCAGGTACAGGAATAGGGGTTTGAATCAGCTCAATGTCCAAACTGGATGAAGCGCAGCACTGTCCAGGGCTCTCAAGTGGCACTGGCAGGTAGTTGGAAAGGTGCAGAGGACTCTTTATACCTGATAAAAATTTTGTGGGGTCTGGACCCCTGGGTTGCCAAAAATTCGAGGAGGACTTAAAATCCTTTTAACATAACCTTATGATAAGATAACCACACTGGGTTTAAGAACCTCTAAAATCAGACTAAGATTAAACAGAACTGTGTAACATAAGGATGCTATTAAGATATCTCTTCAGATGTAAAATTTCAATTCTTCTCATAGGAAAGATGGGGAGAAGGGCACTGTGGTTAGTGGTTGACACACAGCTTCACAATCACTTATTCTACAATACAAATGCACTGTCACTGGATTGCTAAAGAATTAACACATTTAACTTGGGAATGCTGAAGACTGAAAGGGAAAACACACAAAAGCAACTAATATGCAAACTAGTTAACACATCTGAGTTACTTTACACATGAGATTACACCACTTCACATAGACTCCAAGGGAGGTTGCAAGGGAGTGAGGATGAGAGCAAATTAAAAAGTCTAGTAGGAGAATGTATGTTGTACAATTCCAGTTTTCACTGTACCTGTTATTCTAAAGATAGACGTCTTGATGTTGAATTTAATACATAAGACGGTGAAGATGGATTCAACTTACACATCTAAAGTCTGTGTGGTGGAATAGCAGGAGGGGAGTCAGAAAAGCTGGACCGACAATGTGTCTGCTCTGGCTATATGTTGCGAATTCTCTCACGAGCTACTTCTGACCCCATCTATTATACTGGATATTTTTGCCTTCTCCGTCTCGATCCACGAAGGGCATTTACAATTAACTTTCCAGTGTTCAATCAACGTTCCAGCCTGGCGTCTTGTTTACAGCCTAAGATGCAGGTGTTCCGGAAAAGGAATCACGACAGCACACACAGGAAGAAACAGTTTATGATGCTTCTTGTGTGGTCCTAGTGACCTACACACCTTTATTTAAATTTTCTTTAAAAATTGTAAATCATTGAGCCTATCTGTGAACCGCAATGGATAAATGTACATGCCATATAATATATATATATATATATATATATATATAGTATATATATATATAATATATATATATATATTATATATGTATGTCATGTGCACTTATTCACAGATAGGCTCAATATATATATATAATATATATATATATATATATATATATATATATATATATATATATGATATTATATATATATAGTATTATATATAGTCATGTGCACTTATCACGAGATAGGCTCAAATAATATATATATAATATTATATATATATATATTATATATATATGGATCTATATATATATATATATATATTATATATATTTTATACATGGCTGCAAAGTTGGATCATATCAGCAATGACGTTACACTATCGCCAAGTTGTGTAATTTCCTGAATATTTGGGAATTTTTCTCTGTTTCACAGCCAAACGAATAATGTGGATCATCAAAGAAAAAGGACAGTCATGGAATGGCAACTACTTCAGAGATATTGTGCTTACTGGTGGAGTATTTCTTTTCCTCAAAGATACTGAAAGTGAGTTATCTGTTGAAGAAGTTACATTTTTGTATGATAAGGCACCATGTTTGAAGGCTCTTCAGACACAGAATTTCCAGGTAGCTCCCCTGACCTTAATGTGTGTCAATTCATTGGTAGTATCTTAAAGGGTCGTGTTGAAGCACACACAGTGAAGAATGATGGTACAAAAAGCTTCGACGATCTGCGAAGAGAGGAGACTGAAGTATTCAGGGAAATGGAGTTTGAGTCTCAGCTTTTTTGTGATTTACTGAAATCGTACCCCTCAAGAATGCAGGCAAATAGAGGTCACACAAAATATTAAATACTCAGAGAGAAACTTAAATAAATACCTGTTCTGAATTACTTTTGCTTTTGTCCATATCAATTTTAGTTTATGCTGTAGAGGGGGTGGCCTCTAATTTTGAAACATAAGTGTGTGTGTGGTGTGTGTGTGTGTGTACATATATATACTATATATATATATATATATATTATATATATAATATATATATATATATATCTATATATATATATATATATACATATATATATATTATATATATATATATATATATACTATATATATATATAAATACATATTTTTTTTTTTTGTAATTCACGACTCTAATGAAATAGGAGAGAGAGAGAGAGAGAGAGAGGAGAAGAGAGAGAGAGAGAGAGAGAGAGAGAGAGAGAGAGACTGTTGGTTATCGGAGGAGAGAGTAGAGAGACGAGAGAGAGAGAGAGAGAGAGAGAGAGAGAGAGAGTGAGAGAAAATATGTTGGTAGGTGTAATGGACTTTCACTACCGAAAATGAATAACGAGACAATGTCATCTCCGTTATCATATATATATATATATATATATTATATATATATATATATATATATATATATATTATATATATATATATATATATATTATATATATATATATATATATATATATATATATTATATATATATATAATTTATATTAATATACATATATATATATAATTATAATATTATATATATATATATATTATAATAATATATATATACATATAAATTAGGGTGTGTCGATTTTTTTAATTAAAAAGAAAAAAATCTTTCATTTTGGTAGCAATTTATTGCTGTCTTTTGATATACAGAACGAAAATCTGGCATGAAAATTAGTTTTAAATTCCTCTTACCTACATCAAAATGAGTTTTAAATTTATGTATTCTGAGGATTCTTAACAAAATTGGCATTCACTAGCATTTTACTGTTTCAAGCCTTATATATACTATAATGTACAACAGTATACTACTTAAAAGTAGCCAAAGCCTTCATATTCTTATTCCTGTTCTTTATTTCAAGCAGTTGCCAGCTTGCTACTTGTGCTATAATGTAACCTCGCTTTTCGTGACTGAAAACATGGCCCGCGGTGTCAGTGGCCATTTTAACACATCTCTCTACACTTTGTGTGTGTGAGGGCCACTTTGGTACTTGCATAGGTGTGTTTTTGAAGTTTTTTAACTCTTTACTAGTTGTCAATGGTGGTTCCAAGACTTCAGAATTTAAATCAAGCAAGTCTGACAGTTTTATTGCATTGACATTTAACTGGGCAACATTTCTTTGAATATATGAGCAGTCTCCCAACTGGTCATCGTCCAATGGAGTACCTCTAATTCTTAGGATGATTTCTATAGGTTCAGCACGATGTTTTGAACATTGACTGGAAGGCATGGCTACCAACACTGCTTCTGATCGAGCAAACCAAGCAGACCTCCTCACCACAGGTAATACGGTCTCTCACTAACTTGCTTTGTTCTTAAAAGCTGCAACTGAAACAACATGTGATTGGGACCATCTACCCATATAGGATTGAGCTTTACATTCAACCAGTTGGGAAGATAAACACCAATAATATAATTAACAATTAACCTCAAATTCTTCAATGCTTGTCCCTTCAATTCGAGTTTAGAAATTCAGATCCTGCAGAAGCATAGAGCTGTAGTTAACCAACGGCTGTGACTGAAAGGTCCAATCTCCAACAGAGCCAGTGACTGAGGTACTTTCCCTGATCTTATTGCTCGAGCAATATTATAGGCATAGGACTGATCTGTGCTGAGGTCAGCCAATGTTCACTGAAGTTCAATCTCCACCAATAGCCTGCAGTGAATTTTCAAGCCCTCTCTCTTGAAGCCAGCATATGTTATCAGCTAATATCTCAGCATGTTTCTTCCCTTGCACTTCAGCTTCAGACGTAAAATGAAACAAAAACCGACCACCAGGCTCAGAACAGACAGTGTAGTGTTCTTCTTGAATTAGACATGGAAATTTTCTGTTTATTCCTTCTACTTCAAGCAGAACATTACTTTGGTTTCATCTATTTTTCCATCAAACAAAAGACAGAAGAGTCCACCTTCCTTTAATTCCTGTTCTTGCTGATCAGATATCTCATTCATTGTTTTTTGTTGTGTTCCTCTAATTCTATTATGATCTATAATCAAGGATGAATCCCTTTGACTGATGAGGCCTGCATCTATCCATGAGGTGGTTGCAATTTTCGCAGCCTCACAGAGTCCAGTATGGTGTTGAATATTGGCTAATGCAATGTTTGAAATGTCTTTTCTGTTGTATTTCCGTTTCTTTGGTAAAGCTTCAGAATTCACTTTAGAACTATCATCTAACAATACTTCATTTTCTTCAGGAGAACCAACGAACAATTGATAAACATCATGGCAGTGCTGTTCTCCTCTTCGCATGACTTCTTCACTTGGAGCGGCTACAGTTTCCTGGGCCAGCCTTACTGCTGCCCAATTTTCATGTCCAAACCTACCACTAGATTCCGGTAAGTCCGGACAAGAAAATTGGCGGAAGAACATACAACCAAAAGGCGGTGAAACCAAAACAACAACAAACAATGTAGCATCGAAAGCTTAATAGAAATGGTAAAGGGGGACCCTCTTGGGAAACCAGGGTTTGTGGATGGGGGGAAATGGAAACGAGTGGTGGCGATTGCTGAAAGCTTAATAGAAACAGTAAAAGGGGACCCTGTTGGAAAACCGGGGTGTTTGGGTCGGGGGGAAATGGATACGAGTGGCGGCGATCGCCGATAGCTTAATAGAAACAGTAAAGAGGGACCCTGTTAAGAAACCAGGGTTTTTGGGTGGGGGGGAATGGATATGGGTGAGGGCAGGAGCAAAATAACAAACAATGTAGCAGCAGGTTGACCCCCTACTCTTCATTTAACATGTTGCCCCCCTACTCTATAAACGGGAGGCAGACTCAGCTAGCCTAGGGTACTGCTTGCCTACATAAGAAACATCACCCATTATTGAATGACTGACCCGCCACTTTACATACTGGTAGTGACCAAGCCCATCGAACCCATTTAACCTGACTTAGGGCGCCAGTATGGTAACAAAGGTTGTGACCTAACCAAACTGACCAACCCAACCTGACTTAGGGCGCGTGGCCTAACCTGGACGGGGGGCGACCCCCCAGTATGGTAACAAAGGTCTAACCAAAAGAACCAAACTAACCTGACATAGGGGTATGCTCTAACCTGGCCGGGAGGCTTCGCCCCCTAGACCCACCAGTATGGTAACAAAGGTTGTGACCTAACAAAACAAATTAACCTAACCTGACTTAGGGCGTGTGCCCTGACCTGGCAGGGAGGGCAAAGATTCTGGTCCTTTTGGCTGGGACGGTGTGCATTGGCTGTTCGGTTTGAACGCTGACATCACGTGTTTGTTGCGGTTGTTGGGTACCATGGGACAAAGGACGGATTTTCCTTGGCGTCGACTCTCCCTTATTTAATGGATAGGTGCATTTGATGAGTTTGAGGAATGTTTTGAATGGGCAGCCGCTGTTATTGAAGTAACGTTTTTTGATACAGTACATTGAAAAACATGAAGGGTACAGGTTTTTTACTGTACTGATTAGAAAACTGGACAGAAAGTTAAACAACCTTATCAACGACAGTGATTGGACCAATAATGCTAGAAGTGATTGTGTGGTGAATTTATCAAGCAAACAAATAAGTGATAATGCAGTGCGTGCATTAGGCTTTGGGTTGTCTTTCTTCATTTGTAACAAACCCTCAGCTTTATCAATAGCAACATTTCTATATAAGTTTGAAAAATACTGTGACCCACCACAAAATCATTTAGACATTATCAAAGGCATGACATATAGTGCTA
>NC_087216.1:44469168-44504656 GCF_015104395.2 Macrobrachium nipponense | reverse complement strand
GAAGTGACTTAGAACTAGGGAAGTACTTAGACTTCTGAAATCAGGGAAATACTTGGACTTTTAAAGTTGTTGATGGAGTGATGCCCTTTGATTAATTTAATTACTTACAAGATTACCTCACACCTGTTTTTGATGAACTTAGTCTGATTTTCTGCAATACTGGTAAGTTTTTTTTTTGTTAAGGGATCACTGTTGCCCATTTAGAGTATTTTCAGTCGTTTTTTAATACCTTGTTATGGGGTTTAGGTGTCTGGCTTTTTGGTGAGGTAATAATTGATGAATGGTAACCAGATACTTGGCACTTCGTACATTGTATATATATAGATATATATATATATATATATATATATCTATATAATATAATATACTAGAATTATATATATATATATGTTATGGGGTAGTCTGTTTTGGGGGTTTAGGTGTCTGCTTTTGGTGAGGTAATAATTGATGAATGGTAACCAGATACTTGGCACTTCGTACATTGTATATATATATATATATATATATTATATATATATATTATATATATATATATATATATATATATATATATATATATATATATATATATATATAATATATATATATATATATATATATATATATATATATATATATATATAATCACATGCATTTATTCATTGCCTTCCACTGGCAGGCTAAATTATTTACTTTTCTTTTAATGAAAATTCAAGTAAAGGAGTGTGTGTTTGTATGTGTGTGTGTAGAGAGATTGACAGAGAGGCAGTTTGATAATTCAGAATATTCTCGAATATTTATGGAGGGAAAAATTAACTTGCACATCCAACCCAGGTGTTATTGAAAGGGATTTTGTGATGCCATTGCGGCTACGTAAAATATCTTTCAGTTAAAAGATGAAAAAGAAACAAAGCATAGTTATACTACCATTGAGTGATTGGTAGGCACCAGCAAAAGGTTTGCTAACTTCTCTAATTTACTTTGGGAAACTAATGCCGAATCCTCTCTATCCTCCTCTCTCGATCTCTCTCTCTCTCTCTCTCTCTCTCTCTCTCTCTCTCTTCGCAATCGTCGGCCCACTTAATGTGCTGATTGATCTCTCTTGCTGAGTGGGCTTGGGTACATCCGAGACAAATTTTTAAATTAATTTTTTTATGACGCAAAATTCTTAAATTCTATCAAGACTTTAGCTCGTCTCTTGTAACTTTCACCTTCTCGAAAAAAAGAGGATCAATTCCGTGGAAAGAGTTAGCGAAAATAAATAAGAAAATAAAAGGCAATTAACAAGTGAAGGACAGAGCGGAAAACATTACAATAAAAAGCAGCTAAAAGAAAGGGAGCCAGAAATGAAATATAATTTTCTGTTTTAGCATCAAAGAGAAGCGGGATAGAGCAGACAAGTAAAGGTAACTCCTCAGATTACTCCTAAAAGGTGAAATTTCTCGTGTTATTGTGTTTGCCAGGGAAACCAAAGTGCATCGAATAATAGTCTCTAATTGCCAAGATTTAACATACTATGTATGTGTATCCAACCGATACAGACAAAACGTGCTGAAGATGTAATTATATTAAACTGTGCACTCTCTTCCTTATGAATATGTTTCTTTTTTTATGTTCTTTTCTCTTTTGAAACATTTATCCTTAAACAAAGGAATATTAGCGTAAGTGTACCTTACCTCTTACATAGAATCAACGATATTAAGGAAATCCAATAACGGATCAATTTTATTTCGTAAAATTATAATGACATCAAGAAAGAATGCGTGGAAGTGTAGTTCATTACTAGTACGTTTACTTTTTCGTTTATTTGCAATAAAAGATTCAGAGATAAAAGAAATTGTCGAAGAAAATTACCACGGGAAAGAAAAATAGATACAAAAACATTCGTAGACGAACTTATGGCCAAATTCCCTGGCGCATTTAGATAAGACACAAAAACATCCCATTTCCCTTATCCCGGAGAGACAAGAGAAAACGTGTGTAATATTCTCTCTTTGTGCCAAAAAAGAAGACAATTTACATATTTCAATGATGTCTACCCTTTGTGTAAAAAAACACTACCTTGACGAAAATGCAAAGGGTTAAAAAACATCTCCCGATAGACTTCTTTCGGAGATTGCTCCGGTTAGGCTAACTACGCTCTAGTGGCCGAAGTGTTTTCTTTTAATGAAATGTTATTAAAAAAAAACACACACACGAAATGCTTAAAAAAAATAGGTAAATGCTTCACAAAATAGGTAACTCAATATGATTTGTGGCACATTGAATAAAACAAGTATAATTAATTTACCGTACAAAAGAAAATTTCCTATTAAACACTTTAACACTGAAGTATAATTGCGATTGCTAAGAATAGCAGTCATAATAACAAAAATCCTTAGTGAACAATCCAAGCCGTAATCCAATTCCACACAATTGTCCGCAATCCAAGCAATCAATACTAACTGCCGAAGGTAAGGGAACAATTAATCCTAATCAACAGCTGAAGTGGCGAACAATGCAGATAAAGGTATGTTAAGGAGGAACTGTGGTCCTACAAAGAAACAACAGCTATCACTAACATTCAAAACTAAATAAATAAACAAATAATAGCAAATAATCAGAACCTAATCCTATCACTCACATCCACACTAAAAACAAAAGTACTTACTGTGAAAATCAAGACAAACATAATCCAAATAGTGAACAATAATCTAAGCAGCCGAAAACATTCACCTTCCGCTGCAGCCAGAACCAAAAATGCACTCTCGAAACACTCGCTATCGTACTAAACTACAAAAACAAATGAAATAATAAACAACTACTCAGTTACACTCACAGTTGTTTCTATCACAAACCACCGCTTTCTCTCTCTCTCTCTCGCTAACCGAAGAATTTGGCAAAAAAAAAAAAAAAAAAAAAAAAAAAAAAAAAATCAACCCTCCACAATTGGGCCCTTCAATCCTGTATAATATCAGAAATTGGTTGTCATTATACGATGACCTTATTTCAGCCAATGTGGTGCATTGTATCGAAGACCAACGCAGTTGGAAAAATCTGACAAGGAGGCTTACACAAGAGAAAAGCAAACTATCACAATTTGTTGATTGGCAGTCCTTCGACCTAAAGAAAGCCATAGTGAATCTTATTTCTTCTAGGAAGTAGTGCCTACTTATGCAGATAAGAAAACTTAAAGAAAAAGTAGAAAAAATACCTGATACAAAAAAAAAGGCTTCCACCATTTGGATGCATCAATTTTAATTCAACTTTTTTTATGCGCTATCTTAATACCATGGCTGTTTGATAAAGGATGAGATAGAGACACACATAGTGAAATTGTTACATCTAAAACACGCTGACATAATCTATGTCTCAGAGAAAAGCATGTTTGTAGAGAATGCTCTCTAAATAGTTGATTAATAGAGAATGAGGAAAATGCTATCTTTTTCCAAGAACGACTACAAATTTTGTTTTTATTTCTATATATACACAGAAACGCTGAGATAAACATAATCAAATGTATAACACACACACATACACACACAAAATATATATATATATATATATATATATATATATATATATATATATATATATATATATATATATATATATATAAATATATATAAAATATATATAACATAAAGGGGGAATTTGTTATGAGATATTTTAAATATAATATGATATGATATGTATTAAACATCGTTGTGTCACGTGCTTTGACATTCCTCAGAAATTGAGTATCAGCAATTTAACTTCTTGGATACAGAGTGGTCCAAGCGACAGCTTAGTGTAGTGACATACTACAAGCGGCAAACCGTTGCCGCACGCGGCAGCGGCGAAAAAAATCCCGCCAGCATGTGTTATCCTATGGGACCTGACATACTAGAGAAACCGACGCCGCGCGCGGTCGCGGTTGCCATTGTCTGTTTTTTTTTCTGCCGCACATGTTGGCGGGAAAAATAATGCCACGACCGCGCGGTCGCGGTTTTCAGAGTCAACACATGTTAAGCTATGGCTACTGACATACTATGCCGCGTGCGGCGGCGGGAAAACATTGATCTTTTCTGGTATATATATATTTCTACTAACGTAAGTATGTTGAAAATCTCCATGTATTACTTCTATTATTTCCTTTATATTTTCATTGCTTCATTCATAATGCATTTAACCAATATGGGTAGAAGTGGCTTTAAACTAACAAGATAATACTATTATTATATAATTACGCAGTACTATCTACTGCAATATTTATCTCTAAAAGCAAAACTATATTTAACTGTTTTTTTAATATAATTTCCTCAGCTCGCTATCAACCCAAAGTTGACAACCCTGCCTGTGATGACTTTGATCTGCAGTAGCTTCGAAGCAGTCGTCAGGTGCACTTCTTTTCTCGCTCACACTCCTGTTTTTCAGGAATTCCTAATAATATACAGATATCAATAGCGAACCTTTTTGAATATGTCTGCGGAGAGAAAACCGCACTGCAGGTCGGTTTGCCGCTATAGTATGTCAGGTTAAAACTTTCGCGGTTTGCCGCTGCCGTGCGCGGCAACGGTTTGCCGCTTGTAGGAAGGCTTACACAGCTTCCTTCAAGGTGGTATGATCAAGTCTGTTGGCTTAGCAAATCAGTGCCATGAGAGCTATGCAGAGGTGACTTTGAAACTGGTTTCTAGCAGTTACCTGGGGCGTGAACGTCGTGAACAATGTTCGTACGTATGTGTGTGAACCTTTTCCCCCCTACAACATGAAATATATTGTTATCATGAGGGGAGGTCTAGTAGAGAGAAGGCAAAGTGTGGCGGGATTGTATTTGAATATTTATTTCAGAGATAACCTGTTTTAATGTGATCTTTTGATTGTGTTCTTGGGCTTATCAGAGTGTTCTGTCTCCTAACAGGCGATTCTAGTAGAGGGAACTATTCTAGAGTGTGGAGGAATGGTGTTGACTAATTACTGTGTAGACTGTTAATTACCAAGGGTTATCTGAGTTATATGGACTTTGAGTTAACATTCCATTTAATCATTCTGTTAAAGAATCTGAGTTATTCAGTTAATACTTTGCTTTTAAATAAATGCATATTTTTGTAAGTTCCGTCTCTAATTTGATGACCTAATGAAATGGAGGGGAGGTATGATGAGAGAGAGAGAGAGAGAGAGAGAGAGAGAGAGAGAGAGAGAGAGAGAGAGAAAGTGTTACCAAACCCAGTTGCCTGCTGCTATGGCCATTCGCTACCAAAAGAATAACAAGATACTTGTTGTCTCTGTTATTATATATAAATACATATATATATATATATATATATATATATATATATATATATATATATTATATATATATATAAGTGTGTGTGTGTGTAATGACAGCTATAAGAAATAATAGTAGATAGGGTAGCGTAAACAACAAAAAGAGAGAATAATCAGAGTACAAGTGAAAATAACGAGAACGAGAAAGAGAAAGAGAAAGAGAGAGAGAGAGAATTGAGCTTTGGTGTGCGAGTCAAAATTGATCAACAAGCCTAGACGTGACAAAACCTTAGTCACAGGACGTTGGGCCATAACACCGTCGCAATTGAAATCTTAAGACCGCCATAAAATCTTTGACTAACTCAGCTTCTATCGATAATAAAGCTCCTCCTCCAGGAGGAGGTATTAACATGTTAAATTAACTGACTCCACATGGAATAGAAGGAATTAACATGTTAACCCCACCTAAAAGATGATGGGGGAAGATAAGAAAGGATCTGCTCCACGAATCAAGAATCCATTTGGGCAGAGAATTAGAACCTACACCGCCTTAGGAGGTTGAGCTAAATTCGATCCGAGGGTAGCTGATTTTCAGAACACCAGAAGAAGATTCAGAAAGGACCAGTTGCCGTCGTACAGTAAAGAAGCAAAAACTTTGCCAGTGGTCGAAACCAGATTTTCCATTTGTAAACTCACAGTTGTAACTTGTATTCTTTGCAATAGTAAAGAAAGGAACTTTGCCGTTCGTCTCATTCAAACTTCTCCTGAGAGACTATTAATATACTAATCCAGAATTAACATTTAAAAAGAAGCATAAAGTTAAACATAGAACCAGACCGCAAAACGAATCGTCAAGAAGAAAGAAGCTGGTAAGAGAACATACACTCGAACGCTCAACAGAAGCATAACATTTTTGGTGCCAGCTAATTGTGGAATCCAGGAGACTTAACGTGCAGTGAAGATAGTTAAATAAATAGACACATTTCGACAGTTACAACAGTGATACCAATCGACAAACAGAACTTACAATTAATAACGACGGCATAGAATAATAGAGATTGATAAAATCCTGCTTGAAGACGTCAACGAAATTAAGTGCAATCATAAACTTTATACAACAACAAAAGGAGTTTTTCCCTCGAAGAAAAGAAACAACGAGACGTAGCGTGTTGTGAAACAAAGGCATAACAGTGCGCGATGAAGGCATAACATCATCGAGCCGAGAAGTGGAACTGCAACAGCCGACAAGAACTCAAACAGATTTCTATAAATAATCTGTTAAAAACAGATGAGTGCATTGCAAATTAACGAAAAACATTCCCGTTAAAGAATCAACGTTACTGAAGAATTTTCGTCAAGGACGAATCTTTGCTGAATAAAAAAAAAAAAAAAAAAAGTCAGCTTCAGTCAAGATTGATTTTGAAACACAACCGGTGAATTTGAGTGCCGGCAGCGAAGGAAGTGATATCGGAATCAAAGTAAAAAGAACGACAACCAAAGTTGTGATGAAGCTGAATTTTTATTTTATTCTCTCTCTATAAGAGTGTGCGAAAAGCTTGCGTAATCTTTCTCTTAGTAAAAAATATATAACTTTTTTTTTATTCTCTCTCAATAAGGGTATAAAGATTTTTATTGATTTTCTTTATGTTTGATAGATAGGAAGTCTTAGTATTTTTTTTACACTCTTTTGTGATATATGATTTTTAATACTTATATATTTGTGTCGCATTTATTGAATGATTTCTTTTAAAAGATTGTGCACTTTCAGTCCAAAGTAATGAATTTTTTTATTATATACTGTTATGCCTCTGAATTAACAGTGCATGAGAATTATTTTTGAGGTACTGTTGTGCATAGTGAACCATACATATAACTTTCTTTGAATATTATGTTGTGCATTATTTTATTTGAATCATTTTTGGTGATACTTTTGTGCCCAATTTCACATGATTTTTTTATGCTGTTGTGTAATGATGAGTAGCATAATGAATAATTTTTTTGGGAGGGAAATGCATAAAGCGTTTAATGAATTACTCGACACTGTCAGAGATAAATCATACAATTTAAGACCAACACCAGACAGACGCAGTAGAATCCTAGTTCCAATTTCACAAACTTTGGTAATTCAAGGAAATACTAACACCAATAACACAAATAACGATAATCATAACAGTCCCAATAATACTAATAATATAATCACTAATAGTACTAACACCTTTCGAAATAGAAGAATGAACACAAGCCACACGTTTCTGTGGACGAGTTGAATCTTCCCATCCAGACAAAAGTAAGCTAGAATCATATACTATTAATCATTGGTTAGCTGATGCTGACAGCCGCATATCTTCAGGGGGAGTAACAGATTAAAGAGCTAAAATTAATGAAGCCTTGCTTCTCGTTAGTTCAGAACACGGTGAAGCACATAAAACTTTGAATTCTGTTAGTCTCAGCAAATTAACTAAATATGATGAATTCAAAACAATTTGTGTGACGCTCTGGGAACCCGTGAGTAAAGAGGATACCTTATATAATATTAATAAGTTCCTAAATCCCTAATATGAATCCATGGCAGAACTCTACACATATGTTGAAAATGCCATAGACAAAATAATGGAAGACTTGAAGTTAACAAACATCACCATTGGAGATAAGACACAGTTTGGTGATGATGAAAGGGAGTTAGTTAATATAAGATACGTCTTAAACTACTTGTCATATAGAGCAATATATAATGCTCTAGGAGAAAATGAAAAGAAGGCTTTTCGGAAAATTAAAATTGATCCCAAGAGTAATAGCCTTCAAACATTAAAAAACAATGAAGCGACAAGGACAGAAGACAGAGATAGATTTTTCCAAGGAATTTGTAGGGGTAATAGAAAAATAAAATGAAAGGAAAGGCAGAAATAATAATCCTTCCTATAGAGTGAATCATAATACCAGACAAGCAGGGAATAGATTCACTCCTTTTCAAGGGAAATATACCCAAAATCATAAAAGAAAATGGAATCCTAACCAGAAAGGAAGACAGAATTATTCAAGGAATGGTCCACCCATGACATATAAGCCTGGTCAATCTTCAAACACTAAGAACTCAAGTCAAGGGAACTATTCAGCTCAAGGAGCAAGACCAAAGGCAGCATGTGAAAATTGTGGGTATACAAATCATTCCACTAATGAATGCAGAAAGCCTAGAAACTGTGCAATTTGCAAGAAGATTTGTCATTTAACTAAAAGCTGTTGGTTCAATAATAAGGAAACTAATAAGGAAGTAGTAGAAATAAGTAGCAGTCGCCCTAATCCAAAAAACTCTTCAAGCCAATGATAACCCCTTCACAGAAGAAAGAAAATAATTCACTTGAAGATGATAGAAGAGAAAAAAAAGAAATGGCTAGTATGGAAAATGAAGGATCATCCGCATTTTCCTACATAAATAGCAAGGAAGTAGTATTCTCCACGAAAGAAGAAGAAATAAACAGAAAGGATTAGCCTATTGTGAAGATTCCAATAAGTGGAAAGACATGTAGATTCAAGCAGTATAGTGAATATAATAGATAAATCAACTTTAACCAGATATTTAGGCATTTCAGAAACTGATTCAGAGTCAAAATAAAGTCATGAAGGGAATAGCGGGTAAACAAATTGGAAGTCTAGGAAAGGTGAAATTGGAAATAGACATTTTGTCCAACAAATTTGTCGAAAGTTTTCTTGTTCTAGAAGACAGATTTTTTTCCCGCACAAGTATTATTCCCATTTAATTTAATGAGATGTGGAATAATACTAGACAGCAGCGAAAGAAATATTAGCCTGAAACAGGATAATCAGAAGAGCGCATATTTTGCGCTTGACGAAGAAAAGCCTCACCCAAATCTGATCACTCTGTCTGAGACAATTTCGACAAGTGAGAGAGACATACAAGAAAGAGAAGATAAAATAGAAATAGATAGAAAAGAGGAATTCCCACCATTACAGAATACAGAATCAATAAAATGTGCACATACAGATGATATATACTCAGATTCAAGTAATTAACTCAGATATAAATAATGGTGATCACCGAAACTCTGAATATAACGAAAATCAAGATGATTTATACAGATACCTATACAAATACATGTACTAATAACTGTGGCAATGTAGTAATGAGTTACGAGGATGAAGGGAAAATACTAAATGAAGTATTGTTATCAAATAACATAAAGAAATCAGATATAAATAGTATAATAGAAGTAACAGAAGAAACCACTGGAAATGCAGAACTTTGTTATCTTTCAGACGAAGAAGATGAAGAGATATGTTGCGTTAGCACAGCTGATGATAATAAAGTACAATTTATACTCAATAGAGCAGTAACTTTAAATCCAAAATGCCTAACAAAAATATATTTAAAAGGAAAAGAGAACGTAAGGGCTAAAGATGTTCTATTGTTGAACCATGAATTGCCAGATTTTGTCAGAATGGATAATTCACTAGTCCATATGAATGGTGATAATTGTGAAGCTTATGTCCAAAACTATTCAAATAACAAAATAACACTATACGCAGGCACTGTCCTTTGCATAGGAATACCTATTAACAATCCTTTACTAACCATAGAAGAAAAAGCACTTTTCTCAATAAATGGCCAAAACTTTCAAATAAATCAGGAAGTAAATAAAACAGATTTTCCAGAAAATAGAAACAAGTTAATTCAAGTGCTAGAGAAATAAAGAAATGTAATAGCTGTAGAAGAAGATAAACTAGGAAGAACAAATGTCCTATAACATAAGATTTTGTTAAATGATGGAGCCAAGCCATTTTTTATTCCTAATTACAGATTACCAATAAGCCAGAGACCCATAGCTGATAATTTGATAGAGGTGTTACGGACTCTGAGATCTCAGAGACAATGTTACGGTGTCAAAATATCCTGGAAAGGGTCGACACAATATTACGGCCTCTGAGAGAGGTCCGCTTCAGGTTCCATATGAATAATAATAATAAAAAAATATTTCAACACCAACAGTTGAAACTGGGGATATGAATATAGAAAGAAACACTAACACAACAAAGGTTTATTTACAAGCTTACTAACAAAGGTAAATGCAGAATGGTATCTCCTATTTACATAAAAAGATAGAATCTTACACTGCATGAACTGGGGGAACAGTGAGGTAATTCAAATACTTGCAAGTCAATTTGGCAATTTGACGCGCTGGCTTCATAAATGTAGAGCGGCAATTGCAGACGTCCTCTTGACTCCGTATTGCAGAAAATAGTTTACTTGTAGGGCAGGAATTCCCCAAAACCTGTAGCAGGACCTTTTCTTCTCTGAAGTCTGCTCGACGTTGAGAAAACACGGCCGTCCACTCCTGAAGATGACTAGACCAATATCCAACCAACTCTCGAACAACTCTTCTTTTGATTGATACTTCGTCGGTTCCTTCGTCTCTAGTCTCTGACGATCACTGCTGCTGATCTCTCACTGATAATCTGATCTGTGGCTCTTACTTTTACGATCTCTTCCTTCTTCTACGATCACTGCTCTCCAAAGTTTGTCCGTCGTATTTATACGGCACTCTGGGGGCAGAGCCTACGGCGAGCGTCACAGACTCCAGAGATTTCTAGAATTTCTTAGATGAATCTAGACGAGGTATTGCATCAGAAAACGCGGCATTTCTCCCGCCACTTAGGCGTGTGTTTGCGCTCCACAACACGCCCGACGATTCCAGAACAGCCGCGAGAAACGGCGCCTCCAACACAGGCGAGAAAGCCTCCTTACTGCCGATCTTCTCGAAAATGCGTTCTCCTTTCCTTTAACTTCCTTTGCTATGAAGCAATTACCATCACACGCCCCCCCAAAAGAGAAAAAAAAATGAAATCAATTGATTTTATTTTTTCTAAAGAGGAACAAGAATTAAACAGCGGGGAAACAATTCTGCATAAAGCTTTAATACTTCTACATTCACTCAACCACTCGTGCCAAAACAGAAAACGGTCATTAGGCTACTCATTCTGAAAAAAACTAGAGAGGCTATCTGCTATAACATTATCCTTCTCTCTTACTTTTTCCGTTTTCTGAACTCTGATTAAAACTTATGAATTCTAAAACACCTCTTGTATTTTTCTCAAAACTAATTTCAATCGGTAACACTGTCACACGGGCGGAGGCCACGGCACGGGGCGTTCATTATAATTCTGAAGCAAATTTACATTCATTGCCTTTACTCTACTCTTACCCACACTAATTATATAATATATCTTTCCCCTCTCCTCTAACACTGAAAAAGGAAATTCGAACTTATAAGGTAAAGAGAAACCTTCTTTCTGGACTAGTACTAAAACTTTATCTCTTACACACAAACTTCTCTTGTTTGATCTCAGATCAAGCTTTCCTTCAGTTCCCCCTTGACTTCCATTCGGGTTTTCTTTCGCTAAGTGCCAAACGCTTCCGTTCTCCTCCGCAAGCTTCCAAACATCTCTTAGATTGTTTTTACAATACTCAAGATTAGTTATGCAATCATCTCTACCCTTACTTCTATGTAAACGTCCGAACATATTCATAAATACATTTTCAAAAGATTCGCCTACTGAAGGAATATTACACAACTGAACTCTGGGAATTACTTGAATCGGTTTTCTGGCAATTTGATATGCATGACAGTTTAAAACATGCCTCTTAAGACATACATAATTTTTCATCTTAGGCCAAAAGTACGCCCTACTAATACACTTGAAAGTTTTATTTACTCCTAAATGTTCTTGCTCATCGTGTGCTAACTTCAAAACTAGCTCACGCAGCTTCCTAGGAACCACTAATTGTTCTGTGATTTCTCCTTTAATACCTGACTTCGGTCGAACATAACGACACAAAACTTCGTCTTTTAAACAAAAAGTTTCCTTACACACATCATCGAGATCATCATCCAGCTCACATTCAAAAATTTGGGTTAGTGTCTCATCCTCTCTCTGAAACTTGCCTAGCTCATCCTTATCCAAAACGTTAGAGCCTAATTCATCCCCGTAACTAGGACTAGATACCTGTACATTTACTATGTTACTTCCAACAGCTACACCTTCCGTTTGGCTATCACTGTCCACGATAGAGTTAGGTCTCTCAGCCACACTCATGCCAAGATCAACCTTGCTACCTCTATCACACTCGTTCGAATCCACGAACTCACTCACGTTCGAATCCACGAACTCACTCTCGTTCGAATCCACGAACAAATTATGACCGTAGTCTACGTCTGTATCTAAACCCGACCTAGTTACTACCATTTCAGGCACTGGGATATTCCTCACAACAGGATTCACATTCTTGGATAAAGCTAAGTCGTTACTGACAATAATGTCAACGCCTTCGACGGGCAAACTGTCCACAACTGCAAGTTTTACTTCTCCTGACACTACCTGACTTTCTAAATTCAACTTCAACAAAGGACAAAGAACACAAGTGTTAGGAAATCCACCTAACATGACTTTCTCTTCCATATTGATTTCTGCCCTGTTTGGCAGTGATACAGCGGCCCCTGTGTCTCAAAGCAAGACCACTTCTCTCGAATCTACTCCTCCAAGAGAGGAAACTATGCCTTCTGACAGAAATTCTCCAAAAATTTTCCTAGTTTCTCTCATCACATCATTCCTACTTGACGAAAGGTTAACTAGAGACAATGGTTTCTTACCGTCCTTCCTTTCTACTGCACAATTCCTCGCTAAATGCCCTTTCTCATTACATCGAAAACAAGTTAATTCTGAGCCACTAGATGCCATTCAACTCTTACAAACCTTAGACGTATGACCAGGTTTTCCGCATGTATAACAGGAATAGTCACTTTTACTCGCATTGCTATTACTAGGACTTAAACCTTTACTGCTTTGTACTCTACCAGACGAAAGATCATTTCGTTTCTTACTAACACTCAAATTATGAGTTAGACTATATTCGTCAGCTAGCCTAGTTGCTCCTGCAAAAGATACTTTCGCCTATCCTCTATATAAAGTTTAATCTCAGGGGACACGTTATCTTTGAAGTTTTCTAACAACACTAACTTCTTCAAACCGTCAAAATCCTCAACCTTAGCAGAAGTTAACCAATCAAAAAACAGCCTTTCTAACTTCTTACCGTATTCTACATACGTAATATTTTCATCCTTTCTCAAATTTCTAAATTTCTTACGGTACGCCTCCGGTACTAACCTATATACGCTAAGAACAGTTTCTTTCACGATATCGTAATTATCACATTCCTCCTTAGACATGCAACTATACGCAGTAAGTGCCCTACCACTCAAAACTGACTGCAAATATAAAGTCCACGTTTCTTTAGGAGAACCTACTCGTTCCATTAACTTCTCAAAATGCATGAAATATGTCGTAACATCTTCCTCATCGAACTTTGGTACTAATTTTAGCACTGTACTCATACCTAACCTATCAGTTTCGCCTGTCTGACTGTTACGAGCATTTTGTCTTAACCAAGCAATTTCCAACTCATGCATACGCTCTTTCTCTCTCTCTTCCTGCTCATGCATACATACTTTTTCTCTTTCTTCCTGCTGCATTAACAACATTTCTCTCTCTTGCTGCATTTTCATTGCTTCTCTCTCTTGCTGCATCTTCATTGCTTCTCTCTCTTGATGCATTTTCATTACTTCTCTCTCAGCCGCTTTCATCTCTCTCATACTTCTCTCTTTCTTTCTTCTCAACATACTCACAGAGATCATTCCCCTCTAGACCTAGTAGCCTACACGACTCAATAAACTCTTTCACCATCTCACTCATTCTGATTCTTTCTATATCCTCCCTGTTTCAAACTGTTAAAGTGTTGATAGCGTAGGCAAGGTCCCCGCAATGTTACGGACTCTCAGATCTCAGAGACAATGTTACGGTGTCGAAATATCCTGGAAAAGGTCGACACAATATTACGGCCTCTGAGAGAGGTCCGCTTCAGGTTCGATATGAAATAATAATAATAAAAAAATATTTCAACACTAACAGTTGAAACTGGGGATACGAATATAGAAAGAAACACTAACACAACAAAGGTTTATTTACAAGCTTACTAACAAAGGTAAATGCAGAATAGTATCTCCTATTTACATAAAAAGATAGAATCTTACACTGCATGAACTGGGGGAACAGTGACGTAATTCAAATACTTGCAAGTCAATTTGGCAATTCGACGCGCTGTCTTCATAAATGTAGAGCGGCAATTGCAGACGTCTTCTTGACTCCGTATTGCAGAAAATAGTTTACTTGTAAGTGTAAGGCAGGAATTCCCCAAAACCTGTAGCAGGACCTTTTCTTCTCTGAAGTCTGCTCGACGTCGAGAAAACACAGCCGTCCACTCCTGAAGACGACTAGACCAATATCCAACCAACTCTCGAACAACTCTTCTTTTGATTGATACTTCGTCGGTTCCTTCGTCTCTAGTCTCTCTCTGACGATCACTGCTGCTGATATCTCACTGATAATCTGATCTGTGGCTCTTACTAACTGGTGGTCTCTCTCTTTTACGATCTCTTCCTTCTTCTACGGCGAGCATCATAGACTCCAGGGATTTCTAGAATTTCTTAGATGAATCTAGACGAGGTGTAGCATCAGAAAACGCGGCATTTCTCCCGCCACTTAGGCGTGTGTTTGAGCTCCACAACACGCCCGACGATTCCAGAACAGCCGCGAGAAACGGCGCCTCCAACACGGGCGCGAAAGCCTCCTTACTGCCGAATTTCTCGAAAATGCGTTCTCCTTTCCTTTAACTTCCTTTGCTATGAAGCAATTACCATCACAAGAGGAAATGAAAAGAGATGGAGTAATAATTCCTTCTAAATCTCCATATAATCCTCCATTGTTGCTTGTTCCAAAAGATGGCAGTTGGAGACCTGAAAATTAAACTCTAAGACAGTTCGAGATAGAATGTCGAAGCCGGTAATTCAAGATATGTTAGCTCAGTTAGGAGGGGCCAAAATATTTACATCCTTAGATCTACTTAGTGGATATTGGCAAGTACCTCTAGATGAAGAATCCAAACAATTCACAGCCTTCAGCACACATAAAGAACATTCACAGTTTGAAGTAATGCCATTTAGACTCATGTCAGCTCCTTTAACGTTTGTTAGATTAATGGTACAAATTCTAGGAGACAGAAAATGTTGCAGTATATTTAGATGATGTAATAATTTTTAGTAAAGATTTAGAAAGACATCTCATAATATTAGAATTGGTCCTAGAAAGATTAGGAATGTCAGGACTAAAAATTAAAGAAATGTCAGTTCCTGATGAAGTCATTAGAATACTTGGGTCATGTAATTAGTGAAGACAGACTGCGCATGCAAGCAGGTAAAATAAAGGCAATAATTGATTATCCAGCTCCCACTGATTTGAAAGCATAAAGGAGATTCCTTGGGATCATTGGATACTAAAGACCATTTACAAAAGGATTTGCTACTATCGCCAAACCTTTGACAAAATTAACCAAAAATGATATTAAATATGAATAGAAGAATGAACAAGAAACAGCCTTTCAAACATTAAAGAGCAAAATGACTGTTTTGGTCTACCCAGATTTTTCAAAATATGTTTATTTAGCTTGTGATGCCTCGAGTACGGGGCTAGGAGGTGTATTGTTACAAAAGGCCAAAACTAGAATGAGGGCAGTATACTATGCCAGTAGAGTTTTAATCCCAGCGGAAAAATACTATAGTACAACTGAAAGAGAGTGTTTCGCTTTATTTTGGGGTATAAAGAAATTTAGACTTACTTTTAGGCCATAAAGTTAATGTGCTTACTGATCACAAACCCATTTGTGATTTGTTTAAAAAAGAGAACTTTCACTAACAACATGAAGTTCAATAGATGGTTCCTTCGTGTATTAGAGTTGCTCCAGAGTTCAGAATATATTCCAGGGAAATTTAACACCTTGGCAGATGCATTATCCAGATCTCAAGAAGAAACAGATAAATGCATTACAACTAATACCTTTTGTTTTAGTTGTCAAGTGGTAGATTTATATTTAGAAAGAGTGAAAGTACAACAAGAAAATGATCCAGAAATCAGACAAATAGTAGGACAGCCATTAACAGATGAATCCTTAAAACCAGATTTTCAGTTAATAAATGGTTTGTTGTATAAAATACCGACAGAGAAATGGTTGTTCTCGACTATATATGCCAAAAACACTAATCAGAGAAGTTTTAGAACTAACACACTCATATAAGTTGACAGGACATCCAGGAATTAAAAAGACAGCTAGAATCATAACCAGAAATTATTTTTGGCCACATTGTAGTGAAGATGCAAAGAACTTTGCACAAAATTGCGTAGTTTGCAACCAACATAAAGGTAACGTAAATACAAAATTTCCACTTGAAGAATATCCATCAGAATTAAATCCATTTCAAGTAGTAACTATGGACTTTTTGGGTCCATTTCCAATAAGTATTAGAAAAACAAAAAAATATTAGTCTTCTTAGACTATCTAACTAGATATGTAGAAATCATACCTGTAAGAAACAGAGATGCAGCTACAGTAGCCGAAGCTCTTAAATCTAGAATTTTAACCAGACATTCATGTCCTCAAGTTCTTCTATCTGATAATGCTGCTGAATTTACTAGTGATCTCTTAAAGATAATATGTGAATTTTATGAAATAAATAAATGTCAAATAACAGCTTATAAACCCAGTTCAAATGGAGCAGAAGATCGAACTAATTGTAAAATAAAGGATATCCTGAAAACTTTAGTAAAACCACATACAGAAGATTGGGACTTAGCTCTTGAAGACGTACAGTTCACATTGAATAATGCTGTAAATGAGACAATAGGAGAATCTCCACATTATTTGCTATATGGCTATCATAAAAGAATGCCAAATACGTTGTTAGATGATGCAACACCACCCAGACATACTTATAACTATGATGACTATGTTGCATGGAACACCAGACATATACTTACGAGACTATCATGCAGACAAGAGCTAGACTAAAAGACGTACATAAGACTCAAGAAAAATACTATAACAAAAATACCACTAAACAAGACTTTACAGTGGGTACTCAAATTTATGTTCAGAATCCTGTACCAGAAGGTCCAAATGTAAACGTTTCTCCAAAATTCACTGGGCTAAATAGAGTAATAGAGTTGTTATTACAACAAGGTATGATCTAAGAAACAGAAAACTGTTAAAATGTATGTATACCTATATGTAAATAGTTTTGGAATGAAAATATCATAACTATAATGCATATTGTGCACTTTGTGTGTCTATATATAAAGAAAATCTGATTAAGTCTAATTTTTGCAGAGGCAATTATGCGGCTCATCATAGAACTAGTTTTAATTGGACTCATCTCTTCAGAAGTGGAGGTAAGAAAAGGCATCCTGTTAAAAAGACATGGAAAAGTCAAAATGATCAAGGACCTTAGAATAGTTAGTTTAGATATTTTCCACAGTGCTCAAACGTGAAAGTGAACTAAGAGAAATCCAAAATGGTATTAAAACAATCCTACAGAAGGGTGATAATAACAGTGCCATGTCATTATTGGAAAAGTTAAGCATAAACATAGATAACACACTGAGAACAAGGTCCAAAAGATCCATCCCTCTTACCCTTCATTGGAACTGCTCTAAACAAAATCAAGAAAAGGATGTGTGTACACAGTCATTTAATAAGTCATTTGAAGCAACTATAGTGAATGAAGACATTTTTGTATTTTCATTACATACTGTTATAGCAACAGTCACTTGTCCTAATGTCAACACCCAACTGAAATTTAAGAATATTAAGTCTTTTGCAACATCACGTAAGTTAGTTATGCCAAATCAATTATACTATGAACCACACCTTTTCACTGAATACCATTTCAACAAACATGTGCCATATAAGAATTACACATATGCAATAGATGAGTTTAAATTGTCTCAGCTAGAATTAAAGGAACTTGAGAACTTTAATTATATTGATGACTATTACTTGAATACGAAACAGACAGAACCATTTCTTTCATTTGTAAATCTGCTAGTAATAGTAGTCACTTGTTTTGTTTGTCATCATAGTGAGGCATTTGATTATCAAAAAGATACAAGGGATACCGACAGAAATGAAAAGAAATTATCCATAATAGACATTTAATATCCACATCACTTCTAACATAGTTCTTTCAGATATTGTATTCTGAGTATTCATTTATTATGCTTCTGATGTGATGCACTTTTAGTTTGATATACTTATGAATTAACATGTTTAACATTTACTATGATTTTTTTTTTTTTTGCAATTTTATTACACTTATTCTTTCTTCCAGAGTTGGGAGAATAATTTTATATGTATTTTGTTGTATTCTTTAATCTTTTTTAGTATATACATTTTTCTTATATACATACATACATACATACATATATATATATATTAAACATTGAAGACAGTGTTTGGTAGGTGACCGAATGATGTAATGACAGATATAAGAAATAATAGTAGACAGGGTAGCGTAAAAACAGAAAGAGAAATAATAATCAGAGTACAAGTGAAAATAACGAGAAAGAGAAAGAGAAAGAGACTGAGAGAGAGAATTGAGCTTTGGTGTGTGAGTCAAAATTTGATCACCATGCCTAGACGTAACAAAATCTCAGTCACAGGACGTTGGCCATGACAAAATTGAAATCTTAAGACCGCCATAAAATATTTGACCTGCGACCTCGCACCAGACTAACTCGGCTTCTATCGATAATGAAGCTCCACCTCCAGGAGGAGGTATTAACATGTTAAATTAACTGACTCCGCATGGAATAGAAGGAATTAACATGTTAACCCCACCTAAAAGATGATGGGGAATGATAAGAGAGGATCTGCTCCATGAATCAAGAATCCATTTGGGCAGAGAATTAGAACCTACACCGCCTTAAGAGGTTGAGCCAAATTCCATCCGGGGGTAGCTGATTTTCAGAACGCCAGAAGAAGACTCAGAAAGGACCAGTTGCCGTCGTACAGTAAAGAAGCAAAAACTTTGCCAGTGGTCTAAACCAGATTTTCCATTTGTACACTCACAGTTGTAACTTGTATTCTTTGCAATAGTAAAGAAAGGAGCTTTGCCGTTCGTCTCATTCAAACTTCTCCTGAGAGACTATTAATATTACTAATCCAAAACTAACATTTAAAAAGAAGCATAAAGTTAAACATAGAACCAGACCGCAGAACGAATCATCAAGAAGAAAGAAGCTGGTAAGAGAACATACACTATAACACTCAACAGAAGCATAATATATATATATATATATATAATAATATATATATATATATATATATATATATAGATCTATATATATATATATATATATATTATATATATATTAATAGTATATATCTAAATTATATATATATAAAATTATATATATATATATATATATATATTAATATATGTATATATATTACTAACAGGACCTCATTGACACTGGATGCAGAGATATTTATTCAAAAAAAGTTACAAGCTTTATTGGATTAACAGTCCTCATTGCCAATTATCCACGGATACTTTATAATGAGAAATGTTAGTCCAGGAAAGCTTGCATTTTTCATTCTTTTATTTTTAAAAAATACCTATGTTTGATACCATCCAGTTTAAACGAGGTCCTGTTAGTAATTGTATTAATCCACAGAACAAGTGTGTAAGTCAGTGGTCCCCAACCTGTAGCTCACGGGCGCCATTGCGCCCCAGAACCATACTGTGGCGCCCGCAAGGGTTCAAATGAAAATTGTAAAATATTTGGGTGACTCTCTCTTTGCACAAAAAATCTAAAATTTGTAACCATGATATGAGAAAGTGCTGAAGGACTGTCACAGGGGAGGCCACATAGATTTAGAAATTCATAGTATGTGCAACTGATCATTACTAATCGATGGTTTGAAATATTCTAGTCCAGGACGTGTATGGTAGCCAACTTCCATACCGATGAATTCAGTGACGCTACTTTACCACATTAAGCGTTCAATTGGGATTTTTCTCTTGTAGAGATCTATGCTATTCCTGTACCTTTGCAAATTGAATACTGCATAACAAGAAAATCCATGCTAATGTCATATTCAGTTAAAGAACAAGAATGGTTTCAAGTTCAAAGAAAAGAAGTTATACTTAAGCTTTCCATGGTGAATATGTGCTTAATTTGTCGTTCAACTGTTGCTGTATCAAAAAAAAGCAATGTAGAAGGGCAATTTGTAATACTTCACAAGTGTTATGATAATAAATACCCACCTGGTAGTCTTTTAAGAAGCGAGAAAGTGAAACGGCTAAAATCTGAGTTGTGGGCTCGGCAAGAAATATTGCTGTTGTGTTCTCAGAATATGAGAATCATTGCATAAGTAACTATGTGAAGTAGCAAGTGTGGGAGGCGTTTGTTTAGAGAAGAGGAACCGCCAATATTCATGTAACTGGCCAGGTGTAGCAACTGACCAGTAACTTCTTTTTGTACTTCCTATATAGTGAAGTGACATTAAATGTTCATAAACGTGCCGGATTATCAGTGATTGATTCCTCATTAGGCCAAATAGATTTAATAACAGCGATGATCAAAGAGGACTTAGCCTAATAGGCTATATGAAGAGGACCCACAAGTTCCACTGGCAGTTGCTTTAAGGTAGGTCATCCCAGGCTATGCATTATATTCGTTTCCTTAATGTCATATAACATGTTTGTAGCTGTTATAGCTTAGGATAGCTATATATGCTCGCAGGAGAACAAGACGAATAAGACATTATTTGGGCGTAATATTGATCTAAGGGCAAGGGTGATGGAGACTAGTGGGATCGATAGCGTCGGTCTAGCCCTATTCGTCAAGTATAGCCTAGCCTGACACAGCATGGCATATTTTGCTAGGTATATTGAACTATTTCGAGTTCACAGTGAGGATGGCAATGTGGCCAACAGATGGCAGGACTGGACAACAGATTTTTGGAATGTTTCAGTAGCCCATAACATTAAGGATAAGAAGAGGCAAAAACCCCTACTGCATTTACTTGTGGGGAAAGAAATAGCAGAGATTTATAAAGGGTTCACAATTGCACAAAAAGAAGGGGAAGACGATGTGGCAACTGCATAAATTCAATTGAGGAATATTTCAAATCTCAGGTCAATAGGTTTTATGAAATTCATAAATTTCGCCAGTGTGTGCAGCAGCCTAATGAAGGAATTCAAGCCTTTTCAAGATTGCAGGAATTAGCCAGAAATTTCATGTTTGGGCATGAAGACAACGAAATTCTTATACAAATAATGGAACATGGTACATCGAAAGTGGCATGTAAGAAGATTTTGAAGGAGGAAATGACACTTTCAGAGATGATAAAATTTATCCAAGCTGAAGAGCAGTCAGAATTTCAAGAAAGGAAAATTGAAAATAAGGATGCCAGAGAAGTTCATCTGGCCGTAAGAGCAACACATAGGTCTAAGCATAAAACCTCAAGCAATCAAAGGACAGCTGTGTCACACGAAAGAAATTCATCACATACACATTATAGAGAAAGACGTTCACCGAGTAGAAAGCAAGAATCTTGTATAAATTCACAGCATGGATCAGATGGAACAAGACAACAGAAGCAGAAGGGGAATTCAGCATTTAGGCCTAAACAGGACTTCATTCAAAGACCTATAAATGGAAGTGCTGGAGATGCAGATTTGATTACCCACACACAAAGAAACTGTATCCTGCAGCACATGTGGTAAGGAAGGTAATTTTACTACGTTGTGTTCAAATAGGAAAACTGTTAAAAGTATTGATGGAAATAAGTATAATTACCAGTGAAGGGGGTAGTGATGAAGAAGGTCATGTATTTTATGTTAACCTGGCTATTTGTAGGAAAAGTAATATTGAGAGACCTATAGTATATGTTAACATAAATAATGTGCCTATGGAAATTTGTGCTGACTCCAGTGCAACAGTCACCCTTTTAGTATCTGCTGATTATGATAAATTGAAAAATAAGGTTAAGTTTTGTAAAAGCAAGGCTAAAATATATCTCTTTGAAAGTGCTGTACCGATTTCATTAGTGGGAGAATTTGATTGTCAGATATCTGCTAATGGTAATAATGTGAAAAAGACAATTTATGTTGTGGAAGGTACAAACTCTTGTCTGTTTTAGATTTATATATAAGGTTTCTGTTGAGTTTGGAATTTTAAAGTTCATAAACACAGTTGATTCTGTTGGTGGTATTATGTCTGAGTTTAAAATTGTCTTTCAAGGCATAGGTAAGTTGAAGCATTATAAGATTACGCTTCATGTTGATGATACTGGACAGCCTGTTGCTCTGCCACATAGACATATCCCTTTCCGGATTCGCAAGCAGGTAGAATAAAACTTGAAGAGTTGGAGGCAAATGAAATAATTGAAAAGGTAGAAGAACCAACTCTCCCATAGTGATAGTGCTCAAAGGTTCAGATTTGCAAGATATAAGAATACATGTAGACATGAGACAAGCAAACAAGGCTATTAAAAGAGAGAGGCATCTCACTCCAACATTGGACGAGATAGTGGCTAAATAATGCTGGTGAAGTTAGGAGTTTTCTAGGAATGTCTAATTATTGCCCTATGTTTATACCTGATTTGAGTACAGTTTCAAAGCCTTTAAGAGATTTAACTAAACAGGATGTTCAGTGGAAGTGCAAAGCTACCCAAGAGCAAAGTTTTGAGGAAATTTAGAATAGGTTAAAAGGTTCCAAGGTCATGGCATATTTTGACGTTAAAAAAAAGAGATTTCTCTTATTGTGGATGCGAACCCTATAGGAATTGGTACTCTACTACTGCAGGAAGACTTAAATGGGGAAACAAAAATGATTAATTATGCTAGTAAATCCTTTTCAGAGGTAGAGTAGCGGTACTCGCAAACTGAGCGTGAAGCTTTGGCTATTGTATATCCTATTGAAAGATTTCATATTTACTTGTATGGAAAATCTTTTAAAGTAATTACTGATCACCAGCCGTTAGTAAAAATTTTCAATAATCCAACAGCAAAATTAACTGTAAGGTTAAAAAGGTGAAATTTAAGATTAATGCCATATGACTTCACAGTAATCCCGTTGATTATGTCTAAGCATCCAGTTTCACAGCCCTCCTTACACAAAGAAGCAGAAACTGAGGAGTTTGTGAATTACATTATGAAAAAAGCAGTACCAAAATCCTTAAGTGTAGAAAAATTGGAATGGAAACCAAATTAGATAAGACTTTAGAGAAGGTCATAGAAGCAATTAAGACTAAGAAATGGGATCTTATGAGAAAGGAAGAGAATGATAGGAGGTTCACAATGTTTTACAGGTTTAGGCAAGAGCTTTCTTTGTGTATGAACTATGTAATAATTTTAAGGGGCTTAAGGATCGTCATCCCTTATACATTAGAGGAGAAGGTGATAGATCTTGTTCATGTAGGATACCAAGGCATTGTTAAAACAAAGCAGCTATTAAGAAAAAAGGTTTGGTTTCCAGGGATAGATGATAAGGTACAGCAGCGAATTGAGAATTGTCTCCCAAGGTACAGCAGCGAATTGAGAATTGTCCCCCATGTCAAGCATGCACACATGAGGACAAGAGAGAGAATTTGCTTCCCTCAGTACTTCCAGATGGACTGTGGGAAGACATTTCTGTTGATTTCTGTGGGCCAATTCACCCATCACAGGAATATTTACTTGTAGTTATTGATGATTATAGTAGGTGTCCAGTCGTTGAAGTGGTAAAGTTTACGGCATCAACCACAGTTACCAGCATTAGAAAGAATTTTTAGTACTTTTGGGGTTCCCAAGGTATTGAAAAGTGACAATGGTCGTCCTTTTCCAAGTTCTGCCTTTAAACATTTTAGTGAGAAACAAGGTTTTCACCATAGGGGAGAGGTAGGAAGTTTTATGCAAACAATTTTAAAGGCTATCAGGACCTCATAGCACAACAAAGATGGCTCCAGGATCTCTAATGTTTAATAGAAGTTTTAGAACATCTTTACCAGAACCAGTAAATGTAGATGATGATTTTAAGAATGAGACAGCTGATGCTATGGAAAGATGAAAATGAAGAAAGATTATGAAAAAAAGAAAAGGGTATGTCATAGAGATATTAATGTAGGATATAAAGTTTTAGTTAAAAACGGTGTTAAGCGTAAGCTTCAACCTCCATTTCTACCTGATCCTCATACTGTAGTGTCAAAGAACAATACAATGATAACAGCTGAATATAATGGGAGGAAAGTAACCAGAAATTCATCTTTTTTTTAAATTGCTGTCTCCTGACATCTACCAAGCAAAACCAAGTCTTGCTGATGTCCCTCAAAAGTGTGATAATAATGTACCATCACCTTGTAATAGGTGAACTCAGCGAGAAAAAGGGGAAACCTCATTATTTGAAATAATATGTGACTTACTGTACTTTATTTCATAGTCCTTATTTCAATTAATATGTGACCTCGTGTTTATCAGGGGTTGACTTTATTTAAGTGTTATTGTACGTGTTAATTTGGGCATTCCTGTTCATCACTCTCAAGAATGATTTGTTTATTTGATTTGTATATTCTTGCCTTAATGATGATCATGTTCATTTCAAAGGAGAAGAGGGATGTTGTGTTTTTAGAATATGATAATCAGTACTTAAGTAACTGTGTGAAGTAGTTAGTTTAGGAAGCGTTTGTTTAGAGATGGGGAACCGCTAGTATTCATGTAAACCGCCAGGTGTAGCAACTGACCAGCAACTTCTTTTTGTACTTCCTATATGGTCAAGTGACATTAAATGTTCATAAACGTGCCGGATTATCAGTGATTGATTCCTCATTAGGCCAAGTAGATTTAATAACGGCGAATGGTGAAGGACTGTTGGCTTGCAGCGTCTGAACAATTGTTTGAAAGTTTCAAGAATGAGACTGAAATCATAAATGCAATCAAATCCATGCCATTATCTGGGAAAACGGTCACACGTAGGATAGAACATTTGTCGTGAAATGTGTTCAATCAAATGAAAGGAGTCATTAAGAAATGTACGTAATTCAGCTTGCAGCTCGATGAATCTACAGACGATGTGGACAACCCGATGAAGTGTATTTGTGCGCATGGGTCTGATGACATTGTGAAGGAAAATTTATTATCGCTTTTAACCCTGAAATAAAAAAAAACGCGTGGAGAGGATGTTTTTCATGTTTTCAAGAATTTCACTGACAGGTGAGTCCACCTCTTAAAAAACTTGAGTTAATAACAACAGATGGGGCTCCATCAATGATAGGTGCCATTGTGGCTTTTTGAATATCTTAAAATCAAAGCATAGATCACGTCTCACTGATAGTCACCTGAATGACTGCATGAGAATGGCAATTACTAATTATATCCCCGAGGTATCCAAGTTAGCCGAAGCGATGGAGAACCAACCTTTTCATTAAAATTTCCGAAGGTAAAAATATTAAATTACTAAACATGTTGAAATACTAGAATATTCAGCATTTAAATTTATGTATGCATATATGCCACCCTTCACACCATGCCTGCCGAGATTATTCTCTCTCCATCTCTTACATATATATATATAATATATATATATATATATATATATATATATATATATATATATATATATATAAGCGAATACCACGGGAAATGACAGTCAGAAATCCTGGATTTCTGACTGTCATTTCCCGTGGTATTTGCTTATTTATGAAGTCACGTGCATCTACTGTGATTTTTTAAGCATATATATATATATATATATATATATATATATATATATATATATATATATATATATATATATATATATAATATATATATATATATATATATATATATATATATATATATATATATATATATATAATGTAAGGTAACGAATTGGTTCCTAGCCATATAAAAATATCTAATCCTTCGGGCCAGGCCAAGGAGAACTGCTTAATCAGCTCAGTGGTCTGGTTAAACTAAGATATACTTACTACATTCTGTCAATGTATTCTTCCAGTGTACTTCTGGGTTACTGCATTCTGACTATGTATTTTACCAGTGAATTACTGTGTTACTGCATTCAGCCTGGGTATTCTGCCAGTGTATTTCTGGGTTACTGTATTTTGCCAATGTATTTATGGGTTACTGAAGTCTACCTGTGTATTTCTGAGCTACTGCATTCTGCCAATGTATTCTTCCAGTGTATTCCTGGGTTGCTGCATTCTGCCTGCGTATTTTTTGGTTACTGCATTCGGTCTGTGTATTCTGCTCCTCTATTTCTTGGATACTGTATTCTGGCATTATATTTCTGGGTTACTGTATTCGGCCAATATAATCTGCCAGTGTATTTATGGGTTACTGCATTCTGCATGTGTATTTTGCCAGTATTTTTCGGTTATTGCATTCTGTCATTGTATTTCTGGGTTACTGCATTCTACCAATGTATTATGCCGGTGTATTACTGGATTTCTGCATTCTGCCAGTGTATTCGGCTCTTTTATTTCTTGGTTACTGCAATGTATTATGTCAGTATATTTATGGGTTACTGCATTCTGCCTGTCTATTTCTGGGTTACTGCATTCTGCCAGTGTATTCCTAGGTTGCTGTATTTTGCCTGCCTTCTGTTTTTGTATTTCTGGGTTACTGTATTCTGCCAATGTATTCTGTTAGCGTTTTCCTGGGTTGCTGTATTATGCCTCTGTCTTTTGTCTTTGTATTTCTGAGTTACTGCTTTCTGCCAATGTATTCTCCAAGTATATATGGGTTACTGCATTCCGACTATGTATTTCTGGGCTGCATCATTCTGCCAGAGTATTGCTGCCTTTATTAGTGTATTCTGCTAGTGTATTTCTTGCTTACTGCATTTTGCCTGTAATATATATACATATATATATATATATATATATATATATTATTATATATATATATATATATATATATCTATATATATATAATATACATATATATATCTATTATATATATATATTATATAATATATAACCTATATATAATACACACATATATATATATATATATATATATATATATACTGTATACTTACACGTATACGTATGTATGTATGTATATATACTATGTTTATAAAAACATATATATGTTAGTGTGTGCGTGTGTGTATGAATGTCTTTTTTACTATAGATTGACAGCATTCTAATATGCCAGTAAAATAGCACTGACAAGTAATATATGATGTTACCGTGTAGATATTAGTATCACTAACCCTATCCTTTCCCATTTTAGATAGGCATGTGTATCGCTTTTCATTATATAAACAAACGATTTTCATTCCATCTGGTCATGATAGCATTGAGAAATGAATCAAATGAATCAGTGCAATAACCTTACAGTGTTATCTCGTTTACCACCACTATGTATCTCTCTTTGTCAGTCTATCCGTTTTTCTATATATATTCATCTATTCTCAATGAGATTCTCTGCCTATTTCGTTTTTGCAGGAAATTATGACGATATAAATGATATAGCTCTGTTGTTTTAGTAAACAGATTACAACTGTAATTATTATTATTGTTATTATTATTATTATTATTATTATTGCCATTATTATTAAATAGAAAGGCAGAGTTAACTGAATTCATCTTGTATAGAATTTTCTCTATTTTTCTGAGTATTTGTTTCATAATCCTCGAGACTGCTATGTAATTGGCGTATATGCATGGTGTTATTCTGCCTATGATAAATCGACCCCGGATCTGACGACGCCTACCCCTACTATAAAAACTGACCAGTAAACGATGCCCATTCAGAACGTCCTTGCAACGTCCAGACGATGGCTAGGGAGATGGCCGAAACATGTCGACATTAAAGAACCAACTGACTCTGAAAATACAGTACCTAATATTAAGAAAATCTGTATTAACGATTTTGTAGCGGATGTCACCATCTACAATCCCGTTCTTGTCTCCAGATGTATATCAAAATACAACCAGAATAAAGTATACATATTTCATATATTTTAGTATTGATAATACCAGATCTTTGAATTGAAAATACCAGAATAAGACCATGAATATAGGGCAATTACTTTGCAGTCTCGCGGATTATGAAAGACGAATTATCAGAAAAATAGAGAAAATGTTTTATAACACAAATTCAGTCAACTCTGAAAAGGATTTTGGTGTCTCTCCACCCTCCGATGCTGCTATATATATACATATATATAATTTATATTTCTATCGAAATTCATCAAATTTATTTTATTTACACTTTTATTACGGAAAATATTTAACGACCAGTTTACTTTAACTTGGCAAAAATTGTCCATTTCCGCGTTACTGACACAAAGCTAACCCTGATTAAGAATCCAAGCCAAATACTGTCTAGTTTAATGCAATATAGTAATAATAAAAAAAAGTAAATCAGAAACGAGTGAAAAAAAACCTCTCAGGCCAATTACTACTGAAATTGTAACGCTCCCTTAGTTTGTTCAGCCAGCACAATAAATGCCCAAGACGAGCGAAGTGTGTTTGCTCATTAAGATACCATATTCAAGTAGTAATGTTTTCCCTGGCCAGCCTTTGTGGAGCGAATTACCATGGGCCCTTGTTGGCGTTTCTCTCTCTCTCTCTCTCTCTCTCTCTCTCTCTCTCTCTCTCTCCACACAACATGCACTTACGATAACGACCTCCCCATGTTTTCCGATGGTAACATCGCGGTTGCGTGTGAAGCAGAGTTGTGATGTTATCAAATGTCTATTGATGAAGCGTTGTGAACCTTTTGAAATCTTACTTCTCAGAAACTAAAACTGAAACAGTTGCAGTAACACAGACAACTTCATCTACACAAGACGACGATGTCTATGAACTGGGAGCTGAAAGCAAGATGAATAATTCTTTAATTTTGGAAAATATGGAGGATAAACTAAAGCACGTGTGTTGAGCAAGTTGATAAATGGAGAGAAGTGATTTGAGGTTTCACAGGAATTTTTGCAGTTGTACCAAGGAGTACCGATCTGAAATTGCATAAGATCCAAATCCAAGAAGTATCAAGTTGAATATTTGTTGCTGCATTGATTGGCAGAACCCAGTTCAAGTCACTACAGTTCTCCATGCATGCTAGTAAAGAAACCAGATGGCTCATTTAGGATGTGTACAGATTATATAAGAAACTGAATTCTATCAGTGTGGCTGACAATTATCCCTTACCTCTTATACGTGAGTTGCTTGAAAATATTTTGGCAAGCCAAGTTTATTTCCATGATAGACTTGTTGAAAGGTTATTATCAAATTCCCTTGGCTGAGAATGTTAAGGTGCTGTCAGGTTTTATTACACTTTTTGGACTGCATCAGTATACTTTTCTTTGGTTTGGTTCGAGGTATGCACCTGCAACATTCCAGTGAGTGATGGATCAACTGCTAGGAACTACAGAAGGAGTAGGTGTATACCATGATGATTTTGTGATTTACTTTACAGCATGGGAAGGACATCTGAAGATTTTGAAGAAAGTGTTAAAAACACTACAGGATTAACAGTGAACCTAGAGAAGAGCAATGTTTGGGAAGGCTTCTGTATCTTGGATTTGATGTTAGGAAAGGCATTCTCGCTCCTGTAATTACTAAATTGTAAGGTATCTGTAAAGCTAACCCACCTACTACCAGGAAACAGCTAAAACGTTTTTAGAGCATGGCTGGATTCTAATGCCGTTTCTGTCCAAATTTCTCAGCCGTAGTATCTCCTTGAAAGACTTAACCTATCCCAAAGCTAAGTTTGTTTGGACTCCAGAATTTCAAGAATCGTTTAAGAAGGTAAAAGCCATTTTAACATGAAGACCACTACTCCATGCTCCAGACTGTGGAATTAAAGTTGTCCTACTTCAAGAGGATGGAAGTAATATCTTACATCCCGTGTGTTTCATGTCTTTAAACTGAAAAAGTATCAGAAAGTGTAATCAACCATAGAGAAAGAAACTCTCGCCTTAATCACAGTATTGAAAAAGTTTAAAGTGTTTATGAGCATACCTAGGAATGAAGATATTTTAGTGTTGTCTGATTACAATCCCCTCTCATTTATACGCAGGATGAAAAATGAGAACCAAAGATTAACAAGGTGGTCTTTGTGCTTGCAACAGCATAATTTAAGAGTGCAGCGCATTTCTGTTTAGAATAATGTAATTGCAGATTATTTATCCCATTGTGAATCATTGGATTAAAACCCAGGATAGCTAATCTTCTGGAGGTAGGAGTTTTATGAAATTGTTTTTATCAAATGTGTTTTATGTTCAGGTTCAATAATGAAATTAACTTAGAATTAATGTTACGAATAATGTATATGAGAGGAGAGATCTGTGTTCAAAACAGCTGCATCTGTCAACAAGTTGGTAACTGGAAGCATCCTAACTCTTAGTATTGTTGTGAGAAAACTTAAGATAAAGCTTTTCGGTTTTTCTTCCCTGTTTTTTGATTGTTGGTTTTGAAGTGATGCCCTTTAATTCAGTTAAGCATATAGATTTACCTCACACCTATTATGATTAACTTACTCTGATTGTTTACATTATTAAAACTTAATGGATGGGTAATAAATCAATATGCAGCATCCCAGGCCGGCAAAACTTTGAGGTCGGCTAACTTAAAAGAAGGAAAAAAACCCTTTAATGGTAAAGGAAGATATGCAAATGCACATGATGTAAGAAAAAAATATCCTTAAAAAGTTTCCCTACATTCTGTGAAAGTTGAAAATTACTTTACGACCCCTTGTGGAATCTCACGAACTAAAACCAACAGAAACCCCTTAGCAAACTTATAAAACAATTTAAAAAAAGATGTCATAGAAGACAGAGAGGTACCACATCCTTCCTTGAAGTCAAGATCCCAACTAATTCCTGAGCCAACAGTCTCTCATATTAGCCAGTGTAAAAGTTGACATTAATGAATTTATGGCCTACTAGAAGTAATGGCACCTCTTTCCCGCCTGATTTCCCCATGAGTCACTGCGTCCACCGTCCAAAATCTGTTATTGCTACTCATGTGAGTATGTCAGTCCACTAAGGGTTACTCCGTCGTCTTTTATCTGTGATGAAGGTTCATGTGTCTGGCTGCTGTGAGGTAAATTGTCAAGTGTAATAAGCAGATATTTGAATGCTTTGTTACAATATATATATATATATATATATATATATATATATATATATATATATATATATATATATATATTATATATAATATATATATATATGTGTGTGTGTGTGTGTGTGTGTGTTTATGAGTGTAATATATTACACATTACATATATAAGAAGGGAGAAAGAGCAAGCAGTGGAGTGAAGAGGTAGTGACAGCGTGTTATTGTGAGTAATTCACTGAAGTTGCAATGAGCTCAGCAGGCGCGAATTCTGAACATCCTAACAGGGGTACTGAACTGTGACATTTCAAATTCTTATTTTATCCTTATCTAAATGAAGATAATGTTTCTATCGAGTCCGATGCGACTCATTAGTAATTATCAATACGTAATTTGATATTGTTATTGATTAACACGTCTTGAATCAAATTTATGTAGTATTAGTATGTTAGTTTGTACGTTTGTGTAGGCGAGGTTTATAGCGCAGGTCAACGAGTGTAGTTCACTCTCATTTTTTCAAAGAAATCTCTGAATAAATAAAAAAAAAAAACCGGAGATGGATTTTATTTAATCGTCTCTTTCAATGCAACCCGGCGTGCATGTCTCACGCCAACATATGTGTGTGTGTGTGTGTGCACAATTTCAAAGAGTAATTAATATGTAATCGTTAGTTTTTTGTGCATTTTGTGGGTGGGGAACAATTTATTACTTAATATAGCCGTTTCACAAACAAACAAAAAAATCAACGTTCCCCCCAACCCCACCCTTCCCGAAAAAAAGTTACGTTTCTCTCGCTTTTTTATAATGGTTAGGTTCCAAATAGGTATCCTTTATCTAAATCCGTCCCACTTAAGTCTTCTCCCGAGAGGAGAGCCTCGGAAGGAAGGAACTAATTGTCGTTTCAAGAAGATTCCTTCAGCTCCCCTCAGCCTTTTTCCCCTTCTATATCCGGAGTCCATAAATCCTATTATGTCGTGGGATTGAAATCCCTCCTGAAGATCTTTGCAACTCACTCCCCTTTTCTTTTTAATATTTTGCGTATTCTGTCTATTTCATATTACACCCAGTTCCTGTTCTAATGCGGCTGCTTCTTACCACTAAGGATTACTCTCAATGACAGAAAATATTCAGTGCCGCTTGGGTAAAAGACATTGAGTTATGAAAGAATGAGTCGATGGCATTTCGTTTTAAATCCTCCGATAGGGCACTTTGAGTTGAAGTATTTGCTTTAATTTCATCATTCTACTTTATTCAAATGAATATTCTTTTTATGTTATTGAGTTCCATCTTTCAACGATAGAAAAAGTTAATTACGGTATTATATTAAGGTAAGTACATTCTCTTCATTGCACACGTACCTGCCAGATATGTATTTCAGATATAGAAAAAGTTTTCTTGTAAATGTTAATAATAGTAATATGACAACTGAAAAAATTAATAACACCAATACTCCACTGCTATTGCAGTGACTAAATATTCATATTTTTTCGTTTTCCAATAATAATTTTTGGGTTTATTTTTACCTGTCTAAGTGTTTGAAAATATGACCTAATTCCGTTTTCGTATGTAAATATGTATGTATGCATGTATGTATGCATGTATATATGTATGTGTATGTATATATATATATATATATATATTATATATATATATAATATATATATATATATAGATATATATATATATATATATATAATATATATCTATCTTATAAATAAGATATGGTCCAATGTAGCACGAAGGAACACGTAACTTGGGGATATCCTTAAAGCAACGCTAGAAAGCCGAGTGAAAAACTGGGGACTTGGAATAAGTACTTTCGTAACATATTCTACATTTTCAAGTTCACACTGAATATAATTGAAGTTGACAGACCTTTATATACAAAAACAGAAAAGGGGACGGGGTTACAGTTTGCTAATATGGGCGGTGTGTTCTTTAATTCAAACATAAACGTACGTAAAAAGCCTCCAAACTCTAAAAGGATAATATTGAAAATAAGTATGAGAAATTAATATGAAAGAGAAGTGAAAAATTATTATATGAATGAGATGCAGACAAAGAAATTCTATATTCATGCATAAGGAGCGCACCAAATACACTAAGCATAAATGAGGCTTTTCCATGATACAGTTTTCATAATTCCTCAGCCTTTGCCAATAGCACGTTATAGTTTTGCACTTGCATGCCTCAGAATACCCATGAGGCTTCGTAGGCTATTGTTATAGCATACCCTCAGATTATTCATAGTTCGTGGTTTTGCTCTGACAACCAAACACACTGTTGTGATTTTATCACGAGTTCGTTGTCCAAATGTTGAGGGCCAATGACAAGATCGTAACCAAGCAACAGCTACACCGGGTAGGGTTGAAAGGATAAGGTCGACAGTTTTACAATTTTATTACAAAAATAAACTCGTCAAGTTGAAAAATAAGATAGTTCCCTTACATTACAACTATTTACATCCCTTACAAGTATAAATCCACTATTAAATAGACATTACAAGGAAGATTCGGTCGCCATGCGGTCAAATCCAAAAATTAAGTTCCTGAAGTAGGTAATCTTCACAAAAATGAACACATTGCCACTAATTCCTTTGTAAAAGGGGTCCCATTATAAGAACTAACACTTCTAACGCAATAATGACCTAGTCAAGACAAATATGCAACAGATGCACTTCCATAAATCTAACTTACGCTCATAATTTACAACTATTCACTGGCTTGATCAGAGGAGTTCCATCACCTAACCTTACTGAGTCGCGCCCTGGGGAAGGATGTTCTGCAAAGGGAGTAATGGCCTACACCATACAACTTGGTGACACCAAGACGCGGACTCATTTATTGCCCATCTAGGTTATCGTCATGAATTGAAAATGATAAATCTCTATTGTGATCAAGTATTGATCGAAGTTTCATCAATTAAATTCAATTTCTAAGCATTCTCCCATATTCGCTATGATTTCGGCATTTTTGCCTTGGGCAGTTCATATGTTTCTTATACTGAATACATTGGATAAATTTAGATTCATTATTTACAGTAAGGTTATTTTTTATTAGTTTAATTCATTCTCTTCTCCTCTGATCAATTTGGTTTACCGCAACCTTTTAGTTGCATTCATTATTTTTGTTACTCACGTAGCCACATCTCCAACCCATTGATGTTCTTTTTCTTGCTAAATAACCTGACGTTGTGGAAGGTTTATTGTTAAAAAGGGGATCCTACCTTTTTCGCGACCTTCTACACACCAAAAATGTCTGTGCGCAAGGCTAAGAATTCGGAAGTGTTGGATGGTGAGAGGCAAACTCCATTGATACGTGGCAGCCTATCTCTAAGAGATGAGCACTCATCTCGTTAGAGATGCGCTACAGCAAAATATCAATCACATACAATACATACACAGGTGATCACCTTCCAATTAAATTAAAGAAACCAACTGGTAAATGCACAACACTTACAATTATATTTCCAACTCTGACTCCTCACTCACTACCTGTGCTGCACAAGGACAGCTGGCATGAGGTACACTGGTGAGTCTCCCTTTACTCTTACAACAACTACGTTTTCTATGGTCCTTCAGCCCCCTCCTGGCTCAAACTCACATGGTAACTCTCTCTCTCCCTTACGGAATTCGTTTATTTGCACTCCATCCACACTAGCTTTTTACCTCTCTGAGCTAAGGCCGCCTTGTGTTCAGGCCTACCACTCGCATTTTGGTCTCGTCAAGTCACCCAGACTGTGTACGACACGTGTCCTTATCACTTGCAGCTTCTACATCACTAGAGTCCCTTTCATCCTCAGCCTCCATCACCCTTTTGTTCCCCCTAGACTCTGCTTCGTTGTCCTTGTAGGCGCCGGTCTGCATCCGTCCCATGTCTCTGCTGTCGTCCATCCCATCCATCTTGTCATCCATTCCATCGTCGTTTATGCCAGCTCCTTCGTGGTCACCCTTGTCTTCCTGCTCATCGTCATCAGATGACGTAATTTCTAGGGGAACGAAGTGAGTGATGGCTCGCAGGGTTTCTGTGCCATCATACAGCACTTTTGCTGATCTGATGATCCCATCCTCCTCTGGATATACCGCCGTGATCTTGCCGAGTAGCCGTGTAGCTCACTTAAGGTGATAAATTTTTACCAGCACTATATTGCCCTTGGGGAGATTAGTCCTTTTTTCCTGCTGGGAGTCGTGCCTTGATTGCAAGGTGGAGAGATATTTGCGGTGCCAACGCTCTTGAAACACCTTTAAGGTATCGGTTAACCTGAGATACCGATCTC